>NC_082713.1:17391315-17991315 GCF_030144855.1 Hypanus sabinus
TCTCCCTAGCAATAATAATGAGAAAAGGGTTTGTGCTGCGTAATGGATGTTCTTAATGATAGATGCCACCGCAGGCCTCTGCAGCTGCATTCCAGTTTAGCAGCTCAGGCAGCAGTTGTTGAGGGAATGACGAAAGATCAGAGGAGACATAGCCAGTGTAGAGGGGAAGGGGCAGGCGGAGCAAGAACCACCGAGTGATAGGTGGATCCGGGTGAGGAAGGGTAAAGGCAGATGTAGATGGGAAGAGTGGAATTAGTGACAGACAGTGAGAATTGATAGGTAGAGGCATCAAAGGTCCGCAGATCATAAACACAAGAGATTCTACAGAACCTGGAAATCTTCAGCAACACAGACAAAATGCTGAAGGAACTCCGCAGGTCAGGCAACATCTATGGAGGTGAATAAACAGTCAACATTTCAGGCTGAGGCCCCTCACCAAGACTGGAAAGGAAGGGGCAGAAACCAGACATGGATAGCAGGGGGAGGGGATGGAGTACAAGCTGACAAGTGATAGGTAAAAGGGAAGGTGGATGAGTGGGGGTAGGAAGAGAGAGGGGTGGAATGAAGCAAGAAGCTGGGAGATTCCAGGCACCCACCACTCTCTTTATAAGAAACCTGCCCCTCACATCTTCTTTGAAATTAGCCCCTCTCACCTTAAATGAATGCCTGTGGTATTAGACATTTCAACCCCAGATGTTAAAAAACCTGTCTGAATACCCTATCTATGCCTCTCATAATTGTATAAACCTCTATCAGATCTCCCCTCTGCCTTCGACACTCCAGAGAAATAAACTAATTTTGTCTAACCTCTCATTATAGCAATGAATGGTATGTTAATGTAGTTAACAAGTTAATGTGGTTAGGATACTTGACCACCCCTAAATTATTCTTAATGTAGGTAGGTGGGTGCTAGGCTGGAGTTTATTGGTAACTGAGAGAGAAGAGTTTGCAGTGAATGGGATTGATGTGATTGCTCTGAGATCTAGCACAGACCTGATGGGCTGAATAGCTTCCTTTTATATCATAATAAAATATGACAAATGCCCTCAGTGGCCACTTTATTAGATAGCTTCTGTACCTAATAAGGAGGCCATTGGTTATATGTTTGTGATCTTTTGCTGCTGTAGCCCATTCACTTCAAGGTTTAACGTGTTCTGTGTTCAGAGACGTCCTTCTGCACACCACTGTTGTAACATGTTATTTCAGTTACTGTCGCCGTCCTGTCATCTTGAACCCATTCTCCTCTCACTTCTCTCATTAACAACTTGTCTTCACCCACAGGACTGACACTCACTGGATGATTTTTTATTGTTTTTTGCACCATTCTCTGTAAACTCCAGAGACTGCTGTGCCCAAAAATCCCAGGAAATCAGCAGTTTATGAGATTCTCAAACCACCCTGTCTGGCACCAACAATCACACTTAAATCACACTTCTTTCCCATTCTGGCACTTGGTCTAAACAACTGAAACTTCTGAGCCTGTCTGCATGCTTTTATGCATTGATTTGCTGCCATATGATTGGCTGATTAGATAGTTGAATTAATGAGCAAGTGTACAGGTATACCTACTAAAGTGGCCACTATCTGTATGTTACATTATAATATCAGTAATTGAGTGTAAGTTCAGCTCTGAATGCTTTTGCCATTACTTAAGGATGTGCCAAGCTCTAGATGAATGTAATATATTTCGTCCAACATTTTGGTCATACAATCAGTGAGTTTAATAAAAACTGAGGCCTGAAGATAAGTATCCACCTAATGATCTTCACAGAGATCTCCATACCTACTGTTGCAGGAAAGCACCAAGGACCACCCTCCCCCCCCCAACCATCTAGATCATGCTCTCTTCTCACTGCTTCCATCAGGAAAGAGGTACAGGAGCTTCAGGACCTACACCGCCAGGTTCAGGAGCAGTTATTCCCCCTCAGCCATCAAGTTCTTGAGCCAGAGGGAATAATTTCACGTCACTCACCCCAATACTGAACTGTTCCCATAACCTACGGACTAACTTCCAGAGCTCTACATTGCTTATTTTTTTTTCTCTTTTTGTATTCACACTATTTGTTAGCTTTTGCTCATTGGTGATTTGTCCGTCTTTTTGTGCACGGTCTTCCATTGATTCTGTTGTGGTCCTGTGTATTTACTGTGAGTACCCGCGAGTAAATGAGCCTCAGGGCTGTTTATGGTGACACGTATATGGACTTTGATAATAAATTTACTTTGAACTTTATGCAACCCACTTGAACTGTTTTACATCATTTAATCCCCTTGTTTAAGTGTTATGTAACAAAGCCAACACAAAATAACTGAGGGCATTTTATTTGACATCTGTTGTAGGGTGGTAATTAAGGCACAATAAAACTGTAATTGCCGAACTATACAAAATGAAGTAAAATATAGCCAATAACAACAGCAATAAAAACAAACTCTTTTTGCTATTACTGTGTTAGAGATAAGTATTGAAAGTGTCAAAAACAGGGGAGTAATTAATAGCAGAATGTTAGAGATATGTTAGTGTTTGTTTTCTCCAAATCCCACCCTCTGAAAATAGAATTATAATATTGCACTTTGTTTATCAAATTCGTAATTAAAGAACTTGGTTTTGATTGCTGATAATTATTAGCGCTGGGTTTCTTTGGGAGTCAGATTACTTCAGTGATAACTGAGGCCATGCAAGATCTGGTAGATACATTCCCTCTGGTCATTGATGTAGAGGGGCCACTGCACAGGATCAGAAAAGGCTGCAGGAAGATACATACTTGGCCGGCTCCATCGTGGGCACGAGCCCACCCAACATAGAAGGTGCCTTTAAAGGGCTGTGCCTCCAAAATTGGACTTCCATCATCCCCCATCACCCAGAACATGCCCTATTCTCATTACCACCACCAAGGAGGAGGGACAGGAGCCTGCAGACACACAGTCAATATTTTAGGAACAGCCTCTTCTTCTCTGCCCTCAGATTTCGGAACCTTTCACAACTTGTGTCAGTGAGGTTAAACCTGGCTCTGATTCTGGTCACCTTCGTAATCGATAACTAGTGGGTAAACCACCAGTCAAGATAAGACTGTGAGAAGTCTCAGTGAACTAACTAGCTGGAGTGACTGCTGCAGATAAACTCAAAGGCAGCTTCATTTGTACATCCCAGTGCTTCACTTTATACCAGCATTTATTTCCCATCAGTTTTCAGATTCAGGTTCATTTATTATTACATATATATTGAAAACTACAGTGAACGTGCTGTTTATTTCATACTCTGAAGACTTCTGTCTGTGTTCTGATTTTGCGGCTAGTGTGTCATTATCTGAGCTCATGTACAGAACAATGATATTTTAAACAAAATAAACTCTATTTGTAATAAAAAATATGTATACAAGAATAAATCATTCAATGCTTTTTCATTCTTTACATTCATAGTCAATGTTTTCAGTACTGTTCTATTACATTTATACACATTAATAACATTGCTGCTGCACGTGTGTCACTCTGGGGTGATATACTACTACTATAATAATTGAGGGGCTTCCTCCCCTCAACCCAGCCCCTCTCTCTCCAGTAGTAGATCCCTACATCATGGTCCTACCCCACCGAGTCCTTGCGGTGACTGCACCAAGCTTCAGTTCATCCCTCAGCAGTCTGGAATGTGCCAGTGGGCAGAATTCCTCCACCGACATCTCAATGTGTTGGCAGACCAACGAGCATCTTTTGCCAAGACGATGATCTGCCAGCAGCATTTGATGTGTTACAGAACAATGATGGTACAGAAACAGGAATGAGTACAATGGTTGCCACATGCCATGCCATGCCAAGCCTTTGAAGTGATTGTGGAGTGGAAGCTCTTTTCACTGGAGTAGAGATGATTAAAAGGATAAAAGAGGTTTAAAATTCTAAAGAGTAAATTCAATTGAACTGATCCATTTACTATTGTGATGTGTACCGAGACACAGTGAGAAGCTTGTCTTGCACACTGTTCATACAGATCAGATCATTACACAGTGCATTGAGGTAGAACAAGGTAAAACAGCAACAATGCTTTAAGTCTAACAGCTACAGAGAGAGTGCAGTACAGGTAAACGGGAAAGAAGATCAAAATGTAGAACATTACAGCATAGTACAGCCATTTGACCCACAATTTTGTGACATTTTAATATACTCTAAGATCAATCTAAACTTTCCTTCCTACAGAGCTTTCCATTTTTTTATAATACATGCGTCTATCTAAGAGTTTCTTAAGCGTCGCTAATGTCTCTTCCTCTACCATCATGGATACCAGCCTCCCCTCTATGAATTCTGTCTATATTTCCCCCTACCTCAGTATTGCAGAAAGCATTACCAAAGACCCCACCTACCCTGCACATTCTCCCTTCTCCCCTCTCCCACTGGACAGAAGATACAAAATCTAGAAAACACTCATCACCGCTCTGTGTAAAGAACATACCCCTGACATTCCCCCTATACTTTCCTCCAGTCACCTTAAAATTTTGTTGACATTAAGGGGAATTTGGTGTCATGATACCGTCACTAAGCTCTCTATCTCCTTCCCGTTCTCTGACACACCATTATTTGATAAACTATTTAATAATCCAGATGGTTCGATTTAGAATCAGAAAATGTATACAGGTATACAACCTGAAATTCTTACTCTTCACAGAGACACCCACAAAACAAGAAACCCTAAAGAATGAATGATAGTGCCTTCAGAGCACCAAAGTCTCCCTCCCATGCATAAGCAGCAACAGAAGCATCATCCCTCCCCAATTTGCCCCAGCAGAAGCACCACACCCAGCCCCTACTAAGCAAGCAACAACAAAAGTCCCTAAGGAGACCTCGATATCGAGCCCATCAGAAACTTATATGAGCTATTTTCATCGGTAACTTGTAGAAACAGATGCAAAACAGTCATCAAAAAGAAGCAGAAGGTTAAAAATTAGCTTTATGCACCAAATTGTTCTGGAATGCATAGCTAGAAAGGGTGGTGGAAGTAGATTTCATAGTCATTGTTAGAATAGAATCAGATATATACTGTACAGGAGGATCTACTGGGCCAGGGGCATGAGGACGTGAGTCTGACTAACTGGATTTACTAAAAATTTATCCCAGCTGGTTGTGCAATGTAGTAGCAAAAGATTTGTAACACACACAAAAAGCTGGAGAAACTCGGCACGTCAGGCATCATCTATGAAAATGAATAAAGAGTTTACGTATTGGGCCGAAACCCTTCTTCAGGGCTGAAAAGGAAGGGGGAAGACGCCAGAACAAAAAGGTGGGGGGTAAGGGAAGGAGGATAGCTAGGTGAAAGGTAAAACCAGGTGGGGAGGAAAAGTAAAGGGCTGGAGAGGAAGGAATCTGATAGGAGAGGAGAGTGGACCATAGGAGAAAGGGAAGGAGGGGGGGACACAGGAGTAGATCAAGGGAGGTGAGAAGGATATTGGAAGGATATCTCGAGGGATATTGGAACTCTGATAAAGAAGAAAAGAGATGTATAACATGTATAGGCAACAAGGAGGAAATAAGATGCTTGAGGAGAATAAAAAGAGTAAAAAAATACTTAAGAAAGAAATCAGGAGGGCTAAAAGAAGACATGGTATGTTAAGGGCAAAAGGATAGTAAGGGATAAAATTGGTCCTCTTGAAGATCAGAGTGGTCGGCTATGTATGGAACCAAAAGAAATGGGAGAGATATTATATGGGTTTTTTTGCATCTGTATTTACTAAGGAAACTGGAATGGAGTCTATGGAAACAAGGCAAACAAGTAGGGAGGTCATGGAACCTATACAGATTGAAGAGAAGGAGGTGCTTGCTGTCTTGAGGCAAATCAGAGTAGATAAATCCCCAGGACCTGACACGGTATTCCCTCGGACCTTGAGGGAGACCAGTGTTGAAATTGCAGGGGCCCTGGCAGAAATATTTAAAATGTTGATATCCACAGGTCAGGTGCCGGAGGATTGGAGGATAGCTCATATAGTTCTGTTGTTTAAAAAAGGCTCAAAATGCAAGCCGGGATATTACAGGCCGGTAAGTTTGACATCGGTAGTAGGTAAATTATTGGAAGGAATGCTAAGAGATAGGATCTACAAGTATTCGGATAGACGGGGACTTATTAGAAACAGTCAGCATGGCTTTATGTGTAGTAGGTCACGTTTAACCAATCTATTAGTTTTTCGAGGAAGAAGGCAGTGGATGTTGTATACATGGACTTCAGTAAGGCCTTTGACAAGGTCCCGCATGGGAGGTTAGTTAGGAAGATTCAGTCGCTAGGTATACATGGAGAGGCAGTAAATTGGATTAGACATTGGCTCAATGGAAGAAGCCAGAGAGTGGTAGTGGAGGATTGCTTCTCTGAGTGGAGGCCTGTGACTAGTGGTGTGCCACAGGGATCAGTGCTGGATCCATTGTTATTTGTCATCTATATCAATGATCTGGATGATAATGTGGCAAATTGGATCAGCAAATTTGCTGATGACACAAAGATTGGAGGTGTAGTGGACAGTGAGAAAGGTTTTCAAAGCTTGCAGAGGGATTTGGACCAGTTGGAGGAATGGGCAGAAAAATGGCAGATGGAGATTAATGCAGACAAGTGTGAGGTATTGCATTTCGGAAGGTCAAACCAAGGTAGAACCTACAAGGTAAATGGTAGGGCACTGAAGAGTACAGTAGAACAGAGGGGTCTGGGAGTACAGATACATAATTCCCTAAAAGTGACGTCACAAGTAGATAGGGTTGTAAAGAGAGCTTTTGGTACATTGGCCTTTATAAATCAAAGTATTTTGTTTAAGAGTTGGAATGGTAAGGTTGTATAAGACATAGGTGAGACCGAATTTGGAGTATTGTGTGCAGTTTTGGTCACCTAATTACAGGAAGGATATTAATAAGGTTGAAAGAGTGCAGAGAAGGTTTACAAGGATGTTGCCAGGACTTGAGAAACTGAGTTACTGAGAAAGGTTAAATAGGTTAGGACTTTATTCCCTGAAGCATAGGAGAATGGGGATGATTTGATAGAGATGTATAACATTATGATGGGTATAGACAGAGTGAATGCAAACAGGCTTTTTCCACTGAGGCCAGGGGATAAAAAAACAGAGGACATGGGTTAAGGGTGAAGGGGGAAAAGTTTAAAGGGAACATTAGGGGTGGCTTCTTCACTCAGAGAGTGGTGGGAGTGTGGAATGAGCTGCCAGATGAAGTGGTGAATCTGGACTCACTTTTGACATTTAAGAAAAACTTGGACAGGTATAAGGATGAGAGGGGCTTGGAGGGATATGGCCCAGGTACAGGTCAGTGGGACTAGGCAAAAAAATGGTTCGGCTCAGCCAAGAAGTTTCTGTGCTGTTCTATGGTTCTATGGTTCTATGACATGTCCTCTTCTCATTGCTACCACCAGGAAGGAGGAACAGGAACTTGAAGACACACACTCAATGTTTCAGGAACAGCTTCTTCTCCTCCGCCCTCAGACTTCTGAATGAACAATGAATCCATTTTTACACTAATTTATATCTTATACATATCTTAATGTAATTTATAGTTTTTATTTTGGTATCCTAAATGCTTGTTCATGTGTGCAGGGTGTGAATCATCAGGTATTTGTAACTTGGGGAGGCCAGTATGTGATTATCTTCCATGATTCTTTATTCCTCTCCATTGTTGTTGCCTGACCTGCTGAGTTCCTCCAGCATTTTGTGTGTGTTGCTCTGGATTTCCAACATCTGCAGAATCTTTAGTGTTTTTCTCTTTTAGCATTTGTTTCCATTTTTATACAAACATTGTTATTCATTTTCACTGGAGCAAACACGAGGAAATCTGCAGATGCTGGAAATTCAAACAACAACACACACAAAATGCTGGTGGAACACAGTAGGCCAGGCAGCATCTATAGGAGAAGTACTGTCGACGTTTCGGGCTGAGACCCTTTGTCAGGACTTAGCAGTCCAGTTGAAGGATTTTGACTGTCCATTTCCCTCTGCAGTTGCTCCCTGCCCTGTTGAGTGCCTCTAGCATTTTGTGTACTTGGGTGTGACATTCCTTATCTGGATGCTTGCTATCGATGTTCACTGCTGAGCTTGAGATTGTGTGGATTATTAGGCACTTGTCAAGGGCTAAAATAGAGTTAGATTTAAGCAGGGCAGACATAGTGGGAGCAACAATCGTGTGAATGAGACAGGGGGACTAAGGGTTTGGCTTGGACGGGGAGAGGCGGGGCTTAAGGTAAGTTTCCAGTAAGATGACTGTAAACTTATGGTCCTGGGATTCCTCTGATCTACACTGTGAAAGGTGGCCGGTGCACCAGGAATACCCCATCAACTGTTAGATAGTCAGAGAGTTCAGCTTGGCAGGGTAATTGAGCTGGAGTTGATGCTGCACTCCCAGTGTACGCTTGGGCCATATTGTGTTCCTCTGCAGATCACTTCAACATTCATGGACTCAGGGTCAGGACGATGCTGAGGATGTTCTACGAGGCTGTGGTGGCCAGTGCTATCATGTTTGCTGTTGTGTGCTGGGGCAGCAGGCTGAGGGTAGCAGACACCAACAGAATCAACAAACTCATTTGCAAGGCCAGTGATGTTGTGGGGGACTCTCTGACAGTGGTGTCTGAAAAGAGGATGCTGTCCAAGTTGCATGCCATCTTGGACAATGTCTCCCATCCACTCCATAATGTACTGGTTAGGCACAGGAGTACATTCAGCCAGAGACTCATTCCACCGAGATGCAACACTGAGCGTCATAGGAAGTTATTCCTGCCTGTGGCCATCAAACTTTACAGCTCCTCCCTCGGAGTGTCAGACACCCTGAGCCAATAGGCTGGTCCTGGACTTATTTCCACTTGGCATGATTAACTTATTATTATTTAATTGTTTATGGTTTTATATTGCTATATTTCCTCACTATTCTTGGTTGGTGCGGCTGTAACGAAACCAAATTTCCCTCGGGATCAATAAAGTATGCCTGTCTGTATATTTTTATACGACTGTATTTTACTGATATCTTATATGTGCTTTATGTGTCCTGTAGTGTGTTTTAATGTTGCTACTGTGTTTTGTACCTTGGCCCAAGAGTAAAGCTGTTTCGGATGGCTGTATTCATGGGTTTTCATATCTGGTTGAAAGACAATCGAACTTGGACCTTCAGCCAATGACTATGTGCATTTTTGACAAAACTGTAGGGTTTGCCTTTGCCATGGGACCTCCGCTTTCCACACCTTATACTAAAAGAGCAATTGAGTACCCAATGTGCACTTGCTCCCACCTGGAGACTGTCCTCCAAGCCAAACGCCATACTAGCATCAGAATACATCACCATTCCTTCCCTATGGTTGGGTCGAAATTGTGGAACTCACTCTTCAGCGACCACAGCAGTTCAAGGAGGCAGCTTATTGCCACATTCTCAAAAGCAATCAGAGATGGGCAAGTAAATGCAGTCTCAGCATACAAAGCCCACATTGAAAGAAAGATCTGTTGCAGCATAAGAGAGAAATATAAGGACAGAAGTTTACCATTGAAGTATGTCCTACTTAGAAGATCAATGCAAAATGTTCCAAAACTTGGTCCTGGAGAAATTAAAACAGATATGCAAGAAAGGTATAGTGGAGTACAATATTAAGTTACCAAAAAAAACTAATCCACAATCAGTGAGGCGCAAGAGTGGGGGAGTGGGGTGGGGAGAGGAATGAAACATGCAGCATTCAATTTTTTACATTGCAACCCAGTAATGAAAGGGTTAATGTATGAGGAGCATTTGATGGCTCTGGACCTGGGCTTGTACTCACTGGGATTTGGAAGCAAGGTGGGGGGATCTCACTGAAACCTACTGAATATTGAAAGGCCTACACAGAGTGGAGAGGGTTTTCCTGTTGTGGGGGAGTTTAAGACCAAAGGGCACAGCCTCATACTATCAGGTCATCCCCTCAGAAGGGGGATGAGGAGGAATTTCTTTACCAGAGGGTGTTGAATCTGCAGAATTCATTGCCACAGATGGCTATGGAGGCCAAGTCATTGGGCATATTTAAAGTGGAGGGTGATAAGTTCTTAATTAGTACGGGTGTCAAAAGTTATTGGGAGAAAGCAGGAGAATGAGATTGAGAGGGAAAATAAAGTAGACAGGATGGAATGGTGGAGCATATGTGATGGGCTGAATGGCCTAATTCTGCTCCTATGTCTTACAGCTTCATGGTCTTGCCTTACCAAAGTCAACCCTGTTGTAGTTCCAGTTATAAGACTGGATAGAGCACACCTTTTATATCCTAACCAGGGAAATCATACCAGGAATACAAAAAAAAAAGATTAGCTTTAATTGTCACGTGTATATTGAAACGATGAAGCCGACAGATGTTTGCGTCAATGACCATTACAGTCTGAGGGTGTGCTGGGGACAGCCTGTAAGTATTACCATGCTTCTGATGCAACATAGCATGCCCACAACTTACTAACCCATATATCTTTGGAATGAGGGAGAAAACCAGAGCACCTGGAGAAAGTGCAGACTCCTTTCAGAAAGTGGTGGGAATTGAAGCCTGATTGCAAGCATTGCAAAACGTTACATTAACTGCTATGCTACTACGAATAATTCAGGTGAACGTCCTCTGGGCCGTCACCAGTGTCAGCACAACTTCTCTTTAGAGAACTCAGCACATAGGCTCCCAAGTCCCTTTGCACCACTGATTTTTGAATTTTCTTCCCATTTAGAAAATAGTCTATGATTCTATTCCTTCCACCAAAGCACATGGCCAATCACTTCCCAACACTTTATTCCATCAGCCACTTCATTGCCCATTATCCCAATCTATCTACTATAAGTCCTTCTGCAGACTCCTTGCTTTTTCTACACTACCTGCCCCCTCCTATCTCCATATTATCCGTAAACTTGGCTACAAAGCCAACAATTCTGTCATCTAAATCATAGACATATAACATGAAAAGAAGTGGTCCCATCACCAAACTCACTGAACACTACCAGTCACTGGCAGCCAACCAGAAAAGGTCCTCTTCATTCCCACCCTTTGCCTTCTGCCAGTCAGCCAATCTTCTATCCATGCTGTTTTTATATTGTTAAGCAGCCTCTTTTGTGGCACCTTGTCAAAAGCCTTTTGAAAATCCAAGTAAACAACATCCATTATTACACTGCTGTCACCTCTAAGCCTACTGTCCAGCTATGTTCATATGTTGGTTTCTATGGCTAATTATATCCTATGTGAGTCAGTGTCACTGCTGAATGCAATCCCCTGAGATAAAACTTCAACGTGTCCATTAGCCAGTTGAACAAGGGCGTAGAATGTGAGGTCTGTGGCTGCATGGAAACTGGATATCTGGACTTCATTTGGTTAACGGAATGTGAACTCCCAAGTCTTTCTCAGTGGTGTTTCAGTTAGTGGCAATAGATCATAAGACATAGAACAGTACAGGGCTTTCAGCCCATGATGTTCTATTGACTTTATAACCTATTCCAAGATCAATTGAACCCATCCTTCCCACCGAAACCTCCATTTCTTCCTTCATTCATCTTCCTAAAGTATCTGCCTCTGCCACTACACCTGGCACGCAACCACCACACTGTGTAGAAAAAATATTTTTTTTTAGTTCATTTACAAGATGTGGGCATCGCCAGCTAAGCCAGCATTTATTGCCCATCCCTAGTTGCCCTTGAGAAGGTGGTGATGAGCTGCCTTCTTGAACCGCAGCAGTCCCTGAGGTGTAGGTATACCCAGAGTGCTGTTGTGGAAAGAATTCCATGATTTTGACCCAGCAACAATGAAGGAACGGCAATGTTTCCAAGTCAGGATGGTGAGTGACTTGGAGGGGGATTTCCGAGTGGGGGTGTTCCCAGGTATCTGCTGTTCTCGTCCTTCTAGATGGTGGTGGTCGTGGGTCTGGAAGGTGCTGCCTTAGGAACTTTGGTGTGTTGTTGCAGTGTATCGTGTAGATAGTACACACTGCTACAACTATTTGTTAATGGTGGAGGGATTGGATGCTTGTGGAAGCGGTACCAATCAACTGGGCTGTCTTGTACTGGATGGTGTCAAGCTTCTTGAGTGCTGATGGAGCTGCACTCATCCAGGTGAGTGGTGAGTATTCCATTACACTCCTGACCTGAGCCTTGTAATGGTGGACAAGCTTTGGGAGTCAGGAGGTGAGTTAACACCACAGGATTCCTAGCCTTTGACCTGCTCTGACAATTCTCCAAACACTTTCCACCAGTCACCTTAAAATTATGCCCTCTCGTATTGGCCATTTCTGCCCTGTGGACAAGGTGCTGGCTGTCCACTCTATCAATACCTCTTATCATCATGTGCACCTCTGTCATCCTCTCTCATTCCCCTTCACTCCAAAGAGAAAATCTGAGAAGATGAATGGGTAGGTGTGAGGTAGAGGGGGTGCAACGCTATCCCCGCTGTGGTCCTCACATGCACAATAACCTTGGGAAGAGAGAAAACAACTCTTTTGTTGGCTTATAAAACTATAAAAAGCCGAGGGATAAGGACTTCTCTTTTACATATGGAAGTAGATTATCACCTCACTAAGCTGAAGGAACTCAGTGGGTCAAGCAGCATCTACGGAGGGAAGTGGACAGTGGAAAGGGAAAATCAATGAAAGGTCACAATGTGAATTGTCAACTGACTATTTCATTCCACAGATGCTGCCTGACCTACTGAGTTCCTCCAGCATTTTGTGCGTTACTCCATATGCCAGCGTCTGCAGTCTCTTGTGTGTCCTCATTAGCATTGCCATCAAGATGAACAAAATCACTCAGCGCAATAGGCTGCATAATTTCTACTTACTGGATTAAATGCTCATAATTTTTTAATGGAATTTCAGTTTAAGATTAGCTTTATTTGTCACATGTACATTGAAACAATGAAACATGCAGTGAAATGCGTTGTTTGCGACGATGACCAACACAATCTGGGGATGTGCTGGGGTGGTCTGTAAGTGTAGCCATGTTCTCACTTAACATGCCCACAATTTACCCACCCTAACCCAAAATTCTTTGGAAAATGGGAGGAAACTGATGCACCCAGAGGAAACCTATGCAGACACAGGGAGAATGTGCAGACTCCTTACAGACCATGATGGGAATTCAACCCCGATCGGTGACTGCTTGTGCTGTAAAGTGTTGCACCAGCCACTGCACTGTTGGGTCACCTGTAGGAATGCAAGTGCCAACTATGAAGTATCAAGCGGTGTTTACGAAAGAGATATAATGGTCAAATGCTGATTTATTTTATTTCATTTTGAGACACTGCATGGAACAGACCTTCCAGCCCTTCAATCCCCGCCACCCAGCAACCCACTGATTCAATGCCAGCCTTACCACGGAACAAGTTCAATCACCAATTAACCTACCGACTGGTACATCTTCGGAACGTGGGAGGAAGCTGAAGCACCTGGAGGAAACCCACACGCACATGGGAGGGGAGGTACAACCTTGCTTACAGAGGAGGCTGGAATTGAACCCTGAACTCCAATGCCCCAAGCTGTAGTGGCATTGTGATCACCGCTACACTAAATTATCAGGAAATTAAAGATCTCCAACGTGCAATTTCGGGTGGCAGGGTGGAGATACATCTCACCAAAGCAGGTGTAAGGCGCTCCTTCCCTCTACTAGCCTGCATGTCACCCTTGGTCAAGGCTTAGACCTCACAATCAGGGTCACACAAAACCATGGAATCAGCTGGTGGATGTTCGTATGAGCAGCTGGTGCACATCACAAGTCCTGGTTATGTGGCCACTGACTCAAGGCAGACAATCACTGAAGAGCATTGATAATCAATAATTAACTTTGACATCCTAGAAGAAGAGTTATCCTGTCCATATTTATTTCAAGAAATTTTCCAAAGTTTTGCAAGTCAGCTCATTTTCAAATTCTGTGCATCTTCACTCACTCTTGAGATGTAATCATTGATGGTGAGTCATGGTGAGATAACAGCAGGGGAAAAGCTCCTTCAGCCTATCAACTGTCAAGTTCCCACTTACATCAAACCTTCACTAATCTCATTATTTATTTGTGCTACATTCTCATAAATCCCTCTGCAGATTCCACTACCCACATACAAATCTGAGCTATTTTACAATTTTCAATTAACCCACAACATACACAAACACCTGGAGGAAATCAACGGGTCCGGTACTATCTGTGGAAGGAAAGAAAGAGATAGTGTTTTGGGCTGAGACACTTCATCAGGACTGGAAAGGAAGGGGAAGCAGGCAAAATAGGAAGGTGAAGAGAAAGAAAGGAGTACAAGTAAAGCAGGTGAGATGGGGTGGTGGGTGGATGGGGAAGGTGGGGGGCAGGGGCGTGATAGATGGAAAAGGTAAAGGACTGAAGAAGGAATCTGATAGGAGAGTAGCAAGGACCATGGGAAAAAGGGAAGGAGAAGGGGCACCAGAAGGAAGTAATGAATAAAGTCCAAACCTTTTCAACTTTCACCTTTAACTCAAAGCCTCAGGTATCCGAAAAACTCTTGTAAATGTTCTCCATAATCTTTCAAACTTATTGATGTGCCACACAACAGTGAGGATAGGAACAAAATAAGTTGGCAGATAAATGTGTGGCTGAAGAATTGGAGCAGGAGCCAGGGATTCAGATTTCTGGATAATTGGAACCTCTTCTGGGCAGGTGTGACTTGCAAAAAAAAGGATGAGTCGCATTTGAACCTGAGGGGGGCCCATATTCTTGCAGGCGGATTCACTAGAGCCGTTGAGAGTGGTTTAAACTAATATGGCAGGCTATTAAACTATTAGTGGTTCAACTAATGTGAACCAGTGGGTTAGAGCTGAGGATGAGCCAGCAGGTTTACAAGTCAATGATGGATGTAACATGAATGTAAGGAAGGACAAGTCAATAATAGGGGACAAATGCAGACAGAGCAAAGAGTTAAATCCAAAAAGGCAAAGAATGCAGAACTGAAGATGCTGTATTTAAATGCACATAGCATTCGGAATAGGATGGACCAACTTGTGACGCAATTGGAGATTGGTCGCTATGGCGTTGTGGGCATCACTGAGTCATGGCTGAAAGAAGGCCGTAGTTGGGAGCTTAACATCGAAGGATATACTTTGCATCGAAAGCACAGGCAGGACGGCGTTGGCCGTGGTGTGACTTTGTTGGTGAGAGATGGAATTATATCTTTAGAAGAGGTGACGTAGGGGCAGAGAATCCAAACAACACCTACAAAATGCTGGATGATATCAGCAGGTCAGGCAGCATCTATGTACCACATTGCTTCCACTTCACTCATGTCTGCTCTCAGCCCATCTTCCCGACCCCCCCCCCACCAGGGATAGGGTTCCTTCTGTCCTCACCTACCACCCCACTAGCCTCCACATCCAGTATATAATTCACCACAACTTCCACCATCTCCAACGGGAGCTCACCACCAAGCAGATTTTGCCCTCCTCCCCACTCTCTGCTTTCTGCAGTGATCACTCCATACGTGACTCCCTTGTCCAGTCATTCTTCTCCACTGATCTCCCTCCTGGCACTTATCTTTGCAATCAGAACAAATGCCCCTGCAACTCCTCCCTCACTACCATTCAAGGCCACAGGCAGTCCTTCCAGATGAGGTGACACCTTACCTGTGAGTCTGTTGGGGTCACCTACTGTATCCAGTGCTCCCAATGTGGCCTCCTGTGTATCAATGAGACCCGACGCAGATAGAGAGACTGCTTTGTCAAGCACCTAAGCTCTGTCCACCAGAGAAAACAGGATCTCCCAGTGGCCATTCCCATTTTAATTCCATGTCCCATTCCCATTCTGATATGTCTATCCTTGGCCTCCTCTACTATCATGATAAGGCCACTCTCAAGTTGGAGGAACACAACCTTATGTTCCATCTGGGTAGCCTCCAACCTGATAGCATGAACATCGATCTCTCCAACTTCCAGTAATGCCCCCTTCCACTTCACTATTTCCCATTTGTTGAATGCCTATGAGGTGGCTTTTTAGAACAGCTTGTGCTTGAACCTATCCGGGGAAAGGCTATCTTAGATTGGGCGTTGTGCAATAACGCAGATCATATTAGGGAGCTTAATGTAAAGGAACCCTTAGGAAGCAGTGAACATGATATGATTGAATTCATACTGCTGTTCAAGAAGGAGAAGCATCAGTCACATGTATCAGAATAAGGGGAATTACAGAGGCATGAGAGAGGAGCTTGCCCAGGTGGGTTGGAGGAGGACCACGACCAAGCACATCTTTCCCTCCCCCCCTTCTGCTTTCCATAGGGATCGCTCCCTACACGACTCCCTTGTCCATTCATCCCCCCCATCCCTTCCCACCGATCTCCCTCCTGGCATTTATCCTTGCAAGCGGAACAAGTGCTACACCTGCCCTTACATTTCCTCCCTCACCACCATTCAGGGCCCCAGACAGTCCGTCCAGGTGAGGTGACACTTCACCTGTGAGTCGGCTGGTGTGGTATACTGCGTCCGGTGCTCCCGGTGTGGCCTCTTATATATTGGCGAGACCCGACGCAGACTGAGAGACCATTTCGCTGAACACCTACGCTCGGTCCGCCAGAAAAAGCAGGATCTCCCAGAGGCCACACATTTTAATTCCACGTCCCATTCCCATTCTGTTATGTCTATCCACGGCCTCCTCTACTGTCAAGATGAAGCCACACTCAGGTTGGAGGAACAACACCTTATATACCAGCTGGGTAGCCTCCAACCTGATGGCTGAACATTGATTTCTCCAACTTCCGTTAATGCCCCTCCTCCCATTCTTACCCCATCCCTGATATATTTAGGTTTTTTTCTCTCTCTGCCCATCACTCTGCCTATTCTCCATCTCCCTCTGGTGCTCCACTCCCCTTTTCTTTCTCCATAGGCCTCCTGTCCCATGATCCTTTCCCTTCTCCAGCTCTGTATCCCTTTCGCCAATCACCTGTCTGGCTCTCAGCTTCACCCCACCCCCTCTGGTCTTCTATCATTTTGCATTTCCCCTCCCCCTCTCAAATCTCTTACTTTCTTTCCTTTCAGTTCGTCCTGACGAAGGGTCTCAGCCCGAAACGTCGACAGTGCTTCTCCCTTTAGGTGCTGCCTGGCCTGGCCTGCTGCGTTCCACCAGCATTTTGTGTGTGTTGCTTGAATTTCCAGCATCTGCAGATTTCCTCGGGTTAGAGGAGGATACTGGCAGGGATGATGACAGAGTAGAGATGGATGAAATTTCTTGGAATAGTTCACAAGGCACAGGATAGCTATGTCACAGAGAAGAAGAAGTTCTCAAATGGCAGGGTTAGGCAACTGTGTCTGACAAGGGAAGTTACGGACAGCATAAAAGCCAAGGAAAAGGCATATAAGGTAGCAAAAGTAAGTGGGAAGTTGGGTGATTGGGAAGCTTTTAAGATCCAACAAAAGGCAACTAAAAAACAATAAGAAGGGAAAAATGAAATATGGGGGCAAACTAGCCAATAATATAAAGCTTTTTTCAGGTATGTAAAGAGTAAAAGGGGGGTGCAAGTTGTTATTAGACCACTGGAAAATGATGTTGGTGAGGTAGTAATGGGGGACAAAGAAATGGCAGATGAACGTGATGGGTTCTTTGCATCTGTAGAAGACACTAGCAGTGTGCCAGAGGTCTGTGAATGTCAGGGAGCTGGAGTGATTTTAAGGTGGTTCAGTCACCTGGACCAGATGAACTACATCCCAGAGTCCTGAGAGAGGTTGCTGAAGAGACAACAGATGCATTGGTCATGATCTTTCAAGAATCACTTGATTCTGGCATGATCCCAGAAGACCATGATTAAAAATCAAAGATTTTTGGTGGCATTTTTAGAAGATTAAAAATGCCACTCCAATCTTTAAGAGTGAGGAAGGCAAAAGAAAGGAAATTATAAGCCAGTTCCCCTAACCTCTGTGGTTGGGAATGTATTGGAGTCTGTTATTAAGGATGAGGTTTCAAGGTACTTGGAGACTAATGATAAAAAAGTCAAAGTTAGCCTGGTTTCTGACAAAGAACTCCTGCCTGACAAAATGTTAGAATTCTTTGAGGAAGTAACAAGCAGGGTGGACAAAGGAGAAGCAGTGCATGTCATTTACTTGGATTTTCAGGAGGTATTTGATAAGGTGCCACACAAGAGGCTGCTTAACAAGACAAAATCCTATGGTGTTACATGAAAGATACTGGCAGGATTAGAGGAATGGCTGACAGGCAGGATGTAGCAAGTGGGAATAAAAGGGGCCTTTTCTGGTTGGCTGCCAGTGACTAGTGGTGTTCCCCAGGGGTCAGCAGTGGGTAGATAGTGCTGAGGATGCAATGCGACTGCAGCAGGACTTAAACAAATTGGAAGAATGGGCAACAAAATGGCTAATGGAATACAGTGAAGGTTAACGTACAATACTGCACTTTGGTAAAAGGAACACAAATGCGAACTATCATCTAAATGGAGAAAAGGTCCAAGTATCAGAGATGCAAAGGGACTTAGGAGTCCTTATGCAGGACTCCCAGAAGGTTAACTTACAGGTTGAGTCTGTGATAAAGAAGGCAAATGCAATGTTGGCATTTATTTCAAGGGAAATAGAATATAAAAGCAAGGAGATAATGCGGAGGCTTTATAAGACACTAGTCAGACCACACTTGAAATACTGTCAACAGTTTTGGGCCCCATATCTCAGAAAGGATGTGTTATCATTGGGGAGAGTCCAGAGAAGGTTCACAAGGATGATTCTGGGAATGAAGGGGTTAACATGTGAAAAGCATTTGACGGCTTTGGGCCTGTACTCACTAGAATTTAGAAGAACGCAGGGGGATCTCATTGAAATCTACTGAATGTTGAAAGGACTAGATAGGGTGGATGTGGAGAGGATGTTTCCTCTGGTGGGGTATCCAGAACTAGAGAGCCCAGCCTCAAAACTGAGGGGCGATCTTTTAGAACAGAGATAAGGAGGGTTTTTTTTAGCTAGAGGGTAGTGAACCTATGGAATGCTCTGCCTCAGACTGTGGTGGAGGCCAAGACCGTGGGTATATTTGAGGGGGAAGTTGTTCGTTTCCTGATCAGTCAGGGCATCAAAGGATATGGCAAGAAGGCAGATGTATGGGGTTGAGTGGGATCCAGGATCAGCCATGATGGAATGGCAGAGCAGACTCGATCGGCTGAATGGCCTAATTCTGCTCCAATGTCATATGGTCTGATGGTTTGTTTTTCCTGTAGGCACGTTGGTGACTAGAATGGCACACAATACTCCAAATTAGGCCTCATCAACATCTTACACTTCAACATCTCATCCCAACTCCTGTACTCAATATGAAGGCCAATATCCCATCACCTTTCTTCGCAACCCTATCTACTTGAGTCCTTCTGATGACATGCTGAACTCAGGTGTGGTTGGCATGAACTGGAACAATCTAAGCATGATCCCACCAGTGGTGACTCCACGAATTTCAGGTCCTTTTTCTGCCAATAATGTTTAATCGCAATTTTTAATTCATGGTTTATCAACCATTACTGGAACATGACCTGCATCAGAGACCAACACGTGATCACACAGTAAGCATTCCTAAATAGAGCAATTTAGGCCCTGTAGGCATGAACATTTCAACTCACACTTCTGACAAATTTGAATGAATAGATTGTTGCCTGGATAATGAAGTCAGTTAGGATGCCATTCCACATGACTAGACTTTTGACTTTGTTTCTTACATCTGCTCAATACATCTCAAAAACTCCTGTAATGTTTCCTGACCGGGAGACAACAAATAGCTCAACGTCCCTCCAGCATGCTTCAGCTTGAGCAGGGAAACCACAGTGAAAGGTCAACTCCTTAGTGCAGAGCATAACAAAGAAGTGAAAGAGAACAATCCAGGAAGTTGCTAACACCACTACCTACAAACTTGTGCCAATTGTCTTAAACTGAATTAAGCTTAGGGAGAAACAGACTGTCCATTGCCAGCAGCACAGGGCTGTCTCAATGAGACGTATTCACCACCCCCCCCCCCCCCCCCCGAACATTCAGTTCTGCAGACGACAGTACACAGCATGACAAGGGAAAAAAAACAGAAAGAATGTTGAACTGGGAGGAAGAAGATGTGAAGAGTTCTAATGAAGTATCTTTCACGTGAGGAATTAACCCTCGTCCTCTCACCGCAGATGCTGTCTTATCTGCTGAGGATTTTCTGTCTGGGAGCATAAGCAGAAAGGATTTTGAACAGGGAGGAAGGAGATGTGGGGAGTTCTAATGATATCAAGAATGAAGGATTTAGGATCGAGGATCAGCTTTATTCACCATATATATTTACATGTATTATGCCTGCTATGTTGGTGTGACATGCAACAAAGAGCAACATTGAACAGTTACGTATAAATAATAACGAATCATTTAAAAATCAAGTTAGAGGTAAAAGCACAGATATGAAATAAATTCATAAATACCAACATGTCTCTACAAGCATACAACATTATAAAAAGTGGTTTAAAGTGATTATAGTTTAATACTGTGATGGGAGAATAGATAGAGGGGGTTTGGGGACTAACTAAAACAGTTGATCAGATTAACTATCTGGAGGAAGGAACTTTTAAGATGCTGTGAAATTTTTGGTTGAATACCCTTAGCACTTTCCAGAAGGGAGTTTTTGGAAAGGTAGTTTGCTGGATGGGTAGGTGTCTGTAATGAATATTCCTGTCCACATCTTTGTCTTGGACACATACAAGTCCTGCAGTGATGGTAGACTGCAGCCAATGATCCTGACCTAAAGAACTAACTCCCTTTCTCTCACCACAGATGCTGATTGACCTGCTGAGAATTTTCTGTCTTTATATCAAAGTGCACATTTACAAACAACTGATGTAATTAACCCCATTTTCCAGCTTACACACTCCTCACTTCTGTTTTGTCTGGATGTCAGGACTTGTCGCTTGAATTAGTGTTTGAGAGCTTTAGGGTTGAAATTCTGGAGCTTATGACCTGTACTGCTTCAGCTTTGCCTACATATCCTGTGAATGCTCTATCAGGCAATCTCACCTCCTCGGAAGAATCACATACCTAGCATTAATTGCAAGTTAATACATTAAGGTAAAGCTATTAACAGTAGTTCGAAATCAACACAACTTCATCCTCACAGTTAATAATTTTGTTCAAATACTTCAACTGGGTTTTGCTTTAAATCTGAAATTGGACCCTGATCTTAATATATCTCATTTCTCCAAGTTCATTTATTTTACAACTGTGATCCTAAAGGTGCTGAAGATTTATACAGTCACCTGTACATCCCCATAACTCGGGCTTAAAAGTGACTGTTTATATTTTGATTTTAAAACCAAGTTTACAGTGTACATCATAAAAGACTTGAGGAGAATGGGGTGTCGAAGGTGGGGTAGCACCTCTGCTGAAAGAGTTTAAGTCTATCCTGGGACAGCTCACTCACATCTGATACCCACCGGACACTCGGCTCGCACCTGTGGCTCCAAGTAGCAGTTTGCATGGGACAGTGGCCACAGGCCAGTACACCGCTTCAACAGACGGGCTAAAGCAGGCGAGTGTAGCTGGCAGGCCTCGTACCCCAGTGAGATAGGGGCATGCCTGTCCTAGCATGTGAAGTCAGATCCGGCAGACTAGGTGAGTGAGATCTACAATGAAACTCCATGGCCAGAAAGATGGTCTGCAACACTGTGCAGAACGAAGGGCATAGAAGTCATGGTCATCTACTACAACCAAGGAAGACCCGAGCTGCGATAACCATTCAAACCACTGGACCCAGACTTCTGAGGCCCCAGTGCAACAGCTTTTTCACTTTAAAAACTCTCCCCCACAGGCTCCTGTCAGGGTTGGATACGACGGACAACCAACATAAAAGACGTAATTGTTTTGCAACACAAAGTTCGACAGAGTTGAAAAAGAGAATCAAATCTTTACTAATCACATTATATTGAATTTTTTAAATATAATTCTTGAGTATGACTCTGCAGATGATATAACCTATAATGATGTTTTTAGTTCATTGTAAGTACGGTAACTTTCTTTATTCATCTTTCCAATAAGATTTTATCCAATCTCAGATGCTACACACTTAAAAGCACAGTTACTGAACATAGTTAACGAAAAGCAACAGATTAATTTTATTTGTCATGTGTACATTAAAACACCGAAACAGACTGCGAAATGCGTTGCTTGCGTGAAATCAAGTATTGTGTTGGAGGCAGCCCACAAGTGTTGTCACGCTTCTGGTACCCATGTAGTATGCCCAGTTCTCACTAACACTAACCTGTACGTCCTTGGACTGTGGGAGGAAACTGGAGCATCTGAAGGAAACACATGCAGTCATGCAGAGAGCGTAAAAACTCCTTACTGACAGCAGCGGGTATTAAACCCTGAGTGGTAATCGCAGGTGCAGCAAAACAGCACCACCCATGATCTTTCATGTAAATTAAGAATTTTATAGATCAAGTGATGAAAGTATACATATATAATCTGGGAATTATGCTCCACTTAGCTGCCGTTACATTGTTCATATATTTACATTTTAATACAGCTCGCTCATTCGATCAATACATTCAATATTGTCTTATACCTCCTGTACTTAATAAAGTGGCCACTCCGCGTATGTTCATTTTCTTCTGCTGCTGTAGCCCATCCACTTCAAGGTTTGACATGTTGTGCGTTCAGAGATGCTCTTCTGCACACCACTGTTGGTTATGTGAGTTACTGTCACCTTCCTGTCAGCTTGAACCAGTCTGGCCGTTCTCCTCTGACCTCTCTCATTAACAAGGCATTTTTTCCAACTCACTGGATTTCTTTTTTCTTTACACCATTCTCTATAAGCTCTGGACTATTGTGCGTGAAAATTCCAGGAGATAAGCAGGTTTGGTGATATTCAAACCACCTTGTCTGGCACCAACAATGATTCCGTTGTCAAAGTCACTTAGAGCACATTCTTTCCCCATTCCAGTGTTTGGTCTGAACAACAAATGAACCTTTTGACCTTGTCTGCATGTTTTTAAGCATTGAGTTGCTGCCAGATGATCGGCTGATTAGATATTTGCATTAATGAGCAAGTGAACAGTTGTACTTCAGAAAGTGACCACTGACTGTATATTTAGTTAGCTAAACAAAGAAACAGCAGTCTACCGCAGCCAATTAAAAAGACAAAAAACCATTAAATCACTCACTTTATCTTCCCAGTTTACAGAGCTGAAACACGGTTAATATTCTGGCAAACTCTGACCTGCTTGTGATGCTGAAGCACACACTCCCTGAGCTGCCTAGTATGGATTGTTTGTCTTAGTGTTAGCTAAGGTTGCCAGCTGCCCCCTTGTCCATGCTGAGTTATCGCCAGGCCCTGCCGCAAAATTATCTGGAGCTGAAGCCTATGTTAAAAATCTAAATTCCATCCTGACAAATGAGATACCCTACTTTGGGAAATTCTGTGCAAATACACACAAAATGTCACTTTCAAGGACTTCACAACTCATGTTCTCAATAGCATTTATTACTTATTTATTATTATTATTATTGTTATTATGCCATTTTTCTTTTTTTATTTGGACATCGTTGGCTTTCGCACACTGTCATTTGTGTATGGTTTTTCATTGATTCTGTTGTGTTTCCTTGCGTTTACTGTGAATGCCCACAAGGAAATGAATCTCAGGGTCGTCAATGGTGACATATGCAGTATGTACTTCGATAATAAGTTTACTTTGAGCTTTTTGAACTGTGAAATGCAGGAGGAACTCAGCAGACCGAGCAGCATCTACAGAGGCAAATAAACAGTTGAGGCTTTGCTCTGAAGCATCGGCTCTTCAGAGATGCCCCCTGACCTGCTGAGTGCCTCCAGCAATTTTTTGTGTGTGGCTCAAGATCTCCAGCATTTGCAGAATCTCTGGTGTCTCAGGAAATTCTGTGTCAGCTCTGAGCCACTATGGTTCTCCAGTAATACCCACCAGTTGATCGTCCAGGAAAAGTAGACACAAATTCTTCGCTCAAATATCATGGAGTGTGTTGGTGAAATGATCAGTGCCCGAGGCTAATTTTGCAATTCCAGGAAATATTGCCACATTGCACTGTAGAGCTCCCGGCAACAGCTACAGTGCAGAAAGTGTAGTGTGCAAAGTATTGCCGGAATGTTGGAGCTGACTTCTTTACATTGCCAGTCACATCGCTGGCCACAGATACACTGGCACCAGGTGCCGCACAGCTGCTCGTTATACAGAAAAGACTCCTTCAACATTATTACATTTCCTCAAAGGCCTTCTCGGGCTTTCCGCAGGCTGTCGACATCCTGTGGCTGGTGAGATTACAGTCCCCTCCACCCCCCCCCCCCCCGAGGGTGACATGCATTGTTTCCACGTGGCTGACGAATCAGATCAGGTTTAACTCCTAAATTAAACCGCCACCTTTGTGACACTCTGCACCAGTGAAGAGTGTTTTTAGAGACAGAGCGCGGAACAAGGCTTTCTGGACCAACAAGCCACACCTCCTGGCAACCCACTTATTTAACGCTAGCCTAATTACAGGACAATTTATAATGACCAATTAACCTAACCTAACCAGTCCATCTTTGGACTGTGCGAGGAAACCAGAGCACTCAGCAGAAATCCACGCAGTTCATGGGAGAACGTACAAACTCCTTACCGATGCTGCTGGAATTGAACTCTGAACCCTCAAATACCATAAGCTATAATAGCATTGCGCGAACTTCTACGCTACTGTGGTGCCCCGGAGTACAGCACCTCACATTGACAGAAACCCAGCAGCTCAACAATGCCCTCAAATTTATTTTTGGAACTTCCCCTTACGTCTACCATTACGTATAAATCTCATGACATTTTTTTGCCCAGCTTTAACAGATAGGTAACTTGCTGTCCAACAGGGGCTTCCTGCTGTTCCTGTCAAATCTACAAGAACTGGAACAAAGATGGGGAGGAATTTCTTTAGTCAGAGTGTGGTGAATCTGTGGAATTCATTATCACAAACGCTGTGGAGAATAAGCTACTGGGTATACTTAAAGTGCACAGTGATAGGTTCTTAATTAATAAGGGAGTCAAAGGCTATGGGGAAAATGCAGGAGAATGGGTTTCAGAGGGATAATAAATCAGCCATTATGGAATGGTGGAGCAGACTTGGTGGACCAAACGGCCTAATTCTGCTCCCATGTCTTATGGTCTTAAAGTCAATTGGATATATAACCATATTCTCATTCACTAAAACCTTGCTTTAGAGATTTTAATGTTAATCTGCGTATTTTTGATCCTTGAATCAGATTAACAAAGACAACCTATTCAGTTTCGTTAAAGGAAACTTTTCTGAACTTCTATGTCTGGTAAGTATATAAAAAAGATCGAACAGAAGGGAGTTACTTCAACGAATTTGGCAGTCGATAGTTTTTGGAAACGATATGCAACAAGTCCGTAATTTCTCTTTGCATTATGCTTTGAGAATCTTTCGTGTTGCTTTGTGGGTTTTGTAGCGGTGCTATCACTCGGGTCGAGTACGACGTTCTCCGCAGCGGTTGTCTATTAGTAGGTCCTCTGCTGGCTGTAGAGGCTAATCCGGAATCCACATTCTGTGTTAACTGTTAGTTTATGGTTCTACGGGTACATGAATACATACGATTTGTTAGGATCTATCCCTAGTTTGTGTGTGATGGCTTGAAGTATTAGTTAAATCAGCTTTGAACCAGCTCCGCGCATGTGGACTGACTTTCGGGGAACTCTCGACTCAAGTCCTGTCTATTATTGTTCACTTTTTTATTGTTTGCACCATTTGACCTTTCCTCGCACATTGGATTTTGCCGGTCTGTTTTGTATGGGTTTATTTCTGCGTGGATTCTATTGTGTTTGCCTTTGTTGCGTGGCTGCCCGCAAGATGAATCTCAAGTCCGCACACGGCATAAGTACTTTCATAATAAATGTACTTTGTACATTGAACTTACGTGTTGCAATTTGTGAGAAGATTAGACGAGCTGCTCGGAAACAACGCAACGTGCTTTACTCTGCCGTTTGTATTCTGTAGTCTGGGTTGATCTGTAGCGTGCGCGATTACAATTCTGAATACCGAATTTACTTCTATTAAATTATTTTGCATTTCCTGTAGATTGTTCACAATCTCTGGAAAAGTTTTGCTTTGCTTGTGGGACCTTGCTTTCTAAATTAATGGTCAAAGAACAAAATAATCGTTATTTTTTTTTTATCAACGTATCGATATCATTAGCCTGTGGTCCTGGACTACGAAACCCAATACTTCGGAAACTACTTAAAATACTTTGCTGTGTTTTCCAAATACACAGGTCACTACTTCTTCACCTGAGGGGGTTGTAAGTGTTGGTAAAAACAAAAGGATGTTTTCATAATGTAATCCCCATTTCTTTTAACTAGATTGGCCTGACATTCAACCCAATTCAATAGTCGCTGAAGTATTTTCCAAACTCCATGCCTTAATTCACCCGCGTGTGAAGACACTCATATCGACAGCGATCACCTGGTTGATCAGATCTCTAAGTTTCATAAGCGAGTCTGCTAGTTCTAACTTACCAGGGTTCCTCAGTTTCCTGTTCCTGAAGACCGCGATGATGACCAGCACATTCCCTAGGATGTCCACCACGATGGTGAAGATCAGGACCGCGGCCAGCGCCGTTGTGACTCCAACCCCGGCCGAAGGAGTCCGCTCCGATGCCCAGGAGATGGACTCCGAGCAGTTCCCATCTTCCGACATCTCCGCCGCTTTGCATCCAACCTCCGACCTTCGGTGGACAAAGTGAGTCCCTTCAGCGTGCCTTGGGCCAAGCTGACTGAGAGTCTCTCCGAGATGGAGTCATCCCCACTCCGCTCGCTGGGTCCATCAAAGTTTGCAAAGTTCACTCCCTTCAAGCCCCGTCGAGTTCCCGCAAACGTCCTTGCTGCAGACTTATTTTGAGCGCACACTTGCGTTTGCGCTCGCTCCTGTCATCCCGTGCACTATCTTTATATAGATGTCCTCTGTCATTGCTGGGTGGGCCACCGAAATATTCAGCGCCCCTCCGTTCACGCCACCTCTCCGACCTGTCCATGTGCACAGCCTCCAGCACTATTATTTGTAGGGCGGCTCTGAGGAGGCAGCATCACTAATAACCTGTTGTAAGGATACCACCCCTCCTCCCTCTGGACCCCGGCCGTTCTCCGTCTCCTCGCCAAGTAGTCGGAGTGAAAAATAGCGTGAAGAGAGCGCCATCTAGCGGCAGCTCAGACTCGAGACCCACGCACTGCCAACCGGTCTGGTCTGACACTAGGTCCCCTGTCCCTGTCCCTCCGCCCAAACTTTCATCAAATACCTGAGTGTTCCGCAGCGGGGAGCAGTATTTATCCCGTCTGTACCTGGGCATGGACTGTATTTTCTGAGAGGGTGAAGCAAACTGCTAGAGAGACTCGGGTCACGCAGCATCTGTGAGAGGGAAGAAATTGATGACTTTTCGGGTCGGAACCCTGCGTCCGAACTTTCCTTGTTATTGTTTTTAGAGATACAGCACGGTAAGAGTTTGAAAAATATTCTGGCATATATTGTATGCAAGAGAGAATCTGCAGGTGCTGGAAATCCAAGCAACACCCGCACAATGCTGGAGGAATTCAGCAGGCCAGGTAGCATCACTGGGGAAAAAAGAACAGTCGACGTTTCGGGACGAGACCCTTCGGCAGTCCTGTGTTCCTCCAGCATTTTGCGTGTGTTGGCGTATATTGAGTATCATATTACTTTGTCTCTTATCTCAGTAATCGTGCAGAATTTGGGTGAATTGATTGGCAAAGCCCTAATCATAACTAACAGGATTGACCACTTTGCACTAACGGGAACATGCTTTTAATTTTGTTCTGTGTTCTTTCCTGTAAGAATTGTGTATGCCTTACGCTGAATTAACAGTATGTTTTATCTGGCGAATGCTGCTTATCCAATGCTCTGTGCCTGCGATGCTGCTGCAAGTTTCTCATTCCACCTGTGCACACGCGTGCTTATGTATATGACTGGAAACAACTTTGAATCACACTTAACTGTGTTTTATTCAAGGAGCCAAGTACGTCCTCTGTTTTATGAACAGTATCGATCAATTAGCAGTAAATGAAAAAAAAAATAAACCTGCATATGTGATGCACCATCAATAACTCTCTAAGACGTGAGGCGAGATATAGGCTTTTATTGGCTGGAAGAAAGAACAAGCAGCAATTGACCACCACACTACATCCTGGAGACTGAGGCCAGGGCGGAGTCTCCAATCGCCTTTATACCTGGGTCCGTGGGAGGAGCCACAGGAGCAGTCAGTGGGGGGGGGGGGGGGCGTTTCCAGACAGGTATATGTAGTTCACCACAATATGTTAGGAAGTAATAAGGAAAAATGTTTGTATTATAAGATCATAAGACATAAAACACAGAACATAGAAATCTACAGACCCTTCAGCCCACAATATTATGCCAGCCATGTAACCTACTCTAGAAACTTCCGAGAATTACCCTACCACATAGCCCTCTATTTTTCTAAGCTCTGTGTACATATCTGAGAGTTTCTTAAAAGACCCAATTATATCCACCTCTACCACCGCCTCCGACAGTGTATTCCACACACCCACCACTCTCTCTGTGAAAAACCTACCCCTGACATCCCCTCGGTACCTACTTCCAAGCACCTTAAAACTATGCTGCCTTGTGTTAGTCATTTCAGCCCTGGGAAAAGGCCTCTGACTATCCACACGGTCAATGCCCCTCATCATCTTCTACACCTCTATCAGGTCGCTCCAAGGAGAAAAGGCAAAGTCACTCAACCTATTCCCATAAGGCACACTCTCCAATCCAGGCAACATCCTTGTAAATCTGCTCTGCACTCTCTCTATAGCATCCACATCCTTCCTGTAGTGAGGTGACCAGAACTGAATACAGTACTCCAAGTGGGGTCTGACCAAGGTCTTGTATAGCATTAACATTATCCCATGCCTCTTGACCTCAATCCCAAGAGTGATAAATGCTAACACACTATATGCCTCTTAACAACACAGTTAACCTGTGCAACAGCTTTGAGTGTCCTATGGACATGGACCCCAAGATCTTTCTGATCCTCCACACAGCCAAGAGTCTTATCATTAATACTATATTCTGTCTTCATATTTGACCTACCAAAATGAACCACTTCACACTGATCTGGGTTGAACTCCATCTGCCACTTCTCAGTCCAGTTCTGCATCTTATTGATGTCCCAGGGTAATCTCTGACAACCCTCCAGACTATCCACAACACCCTCAAACTTTGTGTCATCAGCCAACTTACTAACCCAGCCTTCTACTTCTTCATCCAGGTCACTTATAAAAATCAGAAAGGTGGGGCGTATATAGGAGCAAAATTAGGCCATTCAGCCCATCGAGTCTGCTCTGCCATTCAACCGTGGTTGATTTATTTTTCCTCTCAACCCCATTCTCCAGCCTTCTCCCTGTGTCTTTTGACACCCTTACTAATCAAGAACCTATCAACCTCCATTTTAAATATACCCAATCAATTGGTCTCCACATCCATCTGTGAGAATGAATTCCACACTTGCTCCAGCTTATTTCCCCTCATCTCTGTTCTAAAGGGACATCCTTGTATACTCAGACTCTACGCACAGGTCCTAGACTCTCACACTAGAATCTTGGAATGTGATTCCTCTAATGGTCATGACTAGTGAATAATTCATTGATAGATTTGTGGACACTGGTGTAATCAACTAGAAACGGGATCTGGATACTTGGATGTGAATGAGTGCCATCATTTATTATTAATCATCTGTACAATTATGATAAGTGGACATTTCAGCATGTTCTTGAGGTGTGTATTGGAAACATCCTCTACACGTCCACTCTATTTGGACCTTTCATTATAGACATCAGAGGACCTCAACAAAGAGAGATAAATGTTTCAGACCAGAGGGGTCGAGGAGTTACAGAAGCCAAAAAGCTTGGACAAGTAGACTCAAGAACAACTTCTTCTCTACTACTATCGGGCATCTGAACCAGTCACCTCTTTCACATCCCCTTCCCATTGGTGCTACCATGTTCGCAGACTCTTAGTTATTCTGCAGATTTCCCTTCAGTATTTTCTTGGCACTGCTTCAGGTTGCACTACAATATTCAAAGTTCAAGGTCAGTTTATTATCAATGAACATTTATGTCACCAAATACTATCTTGAGATTTATTTTGTTGCAGGTGTTTAAGACAGAATAAAGAATATAATAGAATCAATGAAAACTACACACAAAGACAAACTGGGAAAATAATAAAAGAAGATAAATAAGTTCATACATTTATAGATAGATAGATAGATAGATAGATAGATAATACTGAGAACATGATTTGCAGAGTCCTTGAAAATGAGTGCATAGGTTGTGGAATGAGTTGAGATGAATGCAGGTTCAGGTTGTCCTCAAGTCTGCTTTGGTTCAGGAGCCTGAGTTTTCAAGGGTAATTACTGTTCTTGAACCTGTATCTTCTTCCCAATGGCAGCCGTGAGAAGAAAGCATGGTCTGGATGGTGGGGCCCTTGATGATAGATGCTTCTTACTTGTGTCAGTGCTCCTTGTAAATGTGCTCAGTGGTGGGGAGGGCTTTCCCTGTGATGGACTGGGCTGTTTCACCACTTTCTGTAGACTTTTCCATTCCTAGGCGTTGGTGTTTCCAACCAGTCAGAATGCTCTCTACTGTGCAAGGTTATAGAATGTTTGCTGTGTTTGTTGTTGTATTTATTATTACCATGTATACTATTTACTCTGTGAGCTTCATGCTAACAAGCAATTTCATTGCACCTTGATCCATGTGACGATAAACTAATCTAATCTATTGCAGAGGTCCAAGAGACTTCTGCGAACTGATAAGTAGTATGTGTGCCAGGTCAAACTTCAGTGAATAACAGACAGCACCAGCAGTTAGTTTCATGAAGAGCACATGTGGTCAAATCTCTGGAAATAATGCACATGCAAAGCCATCCAAACACATCTTGCATCTGGAAAGAACGCTGTGCAGAGTTTTGGAAGTGACCACAGTGTTGCGTGGCTTTTAACGAGCATCTGTGGATCAGAATGTAAACCTGTTTAAGGGATTCAAGGATTGCTTGCAAATTTAATCCAAAATTGGCACAAAGACTGAAAGCAGAGATAATGATCAACAGACAAATGGATAACTCTTTGTAATTTGGTTCCTCAGGCTGAATTCTAAGGGAGGTGGAAGCAGACATGTCAATGATATTCAGAAGAGAGCTGATTCTAAATTATCCAGATGCACACTTAACATCTCAGCAACAGCTTCCACCCCTCTCCTAAAGATTTCTGCAGGGCTAAACACTACCTCACTACTCCTATATTGCACCATCTATCTTTTTTTCTCTCCACTCATTTCATTCTATTTAGAGATAGTGCACACTGCTTAATTCCACCCACGTGACCAATTAACTGACTAACCCCTTACGTGTTTGGAATGTAGGAGGAAATCAGAGTTCCCGGAGAAAACCCACGTTCACCCGGAGAGAACATACAAACTCCTTAAAGACAGCAGCAGGAACTGAACTCATGTCACTGGCGCTGCAGAGCGTTACTTTAAACGCTTCGAGCCGCCCACACTAAAACATGCCACCACTATTTTGTGAGGCATTTAGAAAATAAAATCTAGTTCTCCTTATTTTTTAATTTCCTTCTCATCAACTCTTTCACCCCCAACACAAAGCAAATTCTTCCTTTGTGTTGACTGAGAATATGTCAAGTATTTCAAATCTCCCGACAAGATTGCCCTTCATGTTCTAAACCCAATGGAATCAGAATCAGGTTTGTCATCACTGACATGTGACATGAAATTTGTTGACTTAGCAGCAGCAGTTCAATGCAATACATCATCTAGAAAAAAAAATAAATAATAATAATAAGTAAGTAAATCAATTACAGTATATGTATATTGAATAGATTTTAAGAAGTGCAAAAAAAGAAATACTGTATAATAAAAAAGTGAGGTAGTGTCCAAGGGTTCAATGTCCATTTAGGAATCGGATGGCAGAGGGGAAGAAGCTGTACCTGAATCGCTGAGTGTGTGCCTTCAGGCTTCTGTATCTCCTACCTGATGGTAACAGTGAGAAAAGGACATGCCCTGGGTGCTGGAGGTCCTTAATAATGGACGCTGCCTTTCTGAGACACCACTCTCTGAAGGTGCTCTGGGTACATTGTAGGCTAGTACCCAAGATGGAGCTGACTAAATTTACAACCCACTGCAGCATCTTTCAGTCCTGTGCTGTAGTCCCTCCGTATCAGACACTGATGCAGCCTGTCAGAACGTTCTCCACAGTACATCTGTAGAAGTTTTTGATTGTATTTGTTGACATGCTAAATTTCTTCAAGTATAGCGACTGTCTTGCCTTCTTTATAACTACATTGATATGCTGAGACCAGGTTAGATCCTTAGAGATCTTGACACCTAGGAACTTGAAGCTGCTCACTCTCTCCACTTCTGATCCCTCTATGAGCATTGGTATGTGTTCCTTCATCTTATCCTTCCTGAAGTCCACAATCACCTTTCTCATTTTACTGACATTGAATGCCAAGTTATTGATGTTACGCCACTCCACCAGTTGACATATCTCACTCCTGTATGCCCTCTCATCACCATCTGAGATTCTACCAACAATAGTTGTATCATCAGCAAATTTATAGATGGTATTTGAGCTATGCCTAGCCACACAGTCATGTGTATATAGAGAGTAGAGCAGTGGGCTAAGCACTCATCCCTTAGGTTTGCCAGTGTTGATCGTCAGCGAGGCCAACATGTGATCACCAATCCGCACAGATTGTGGTCTTCTGGTTAAGAAGTTGAGGATCCAATTGCAGAGGGAGGTACAGAAGCCCAGGTTCTTTAACTTCTCAATCAGGATTGTGGGAATGATGGTATTAAATGCTGAGCTATAGTCGATGAACAGCATCCTGACGTAGGTGTTTGTGTTGTCCAGGTGGTCTAAAGCCGTCTGGAGAGCCATTGAGATTGTGTCTGCCGTTGACCTATTGTGGTGATAGGCAAATTGCAACGGGCCCAGGTCCTTGCTGAGGCAGGAGTTCAGTCTAGTCATGAACAACCTCTCAAAGCATTTCATCACTGTCGATGTGAGTGCTACTGGGCGATAATCATTAAAGCAGCTCACATTATTCTTCTTAGGGACTGGTATAATTGTTGTCTTTTTGAAGCAAGTGGGAACCTCCACCCATAGCAGTGAGAGGCTGAAAATGTCCTTGAATACTCCCGCTAGTTGGTTGGCAAAAGTTTTCAGAGCCTTACCAGATACTCCATCAGGACCTTCCGCCTTGTGAGGGTTCACACTCTTTAAAGACCATCTAATATCGGCCTCTGAGACGGAGATCATGGGGTCATCGGGTGCAGCAGGGATCTTCACAGCTGTAGTTGTGTTCTCCCTTTCAACGCGGGCATAGAAGGCGTTGAGTTCATCCGGTGGTGAAGCATCGCTGCCATTCATGCTGTTGAGTTTCACTTTTTAGTAAGTAATGTCTTGCAAACCCTGCCAGAGTTGTCATACATCCAATGTCCCCTCTGTTAGCTGCTGTTCAATTAATCTTATTACTTAGTCCTTTAACCATACATTTCTGGTGAATCTACCCTCTATCTCCTACAGGCCCAATATAGACTCAGTGTTTACTTTATTAGGTATCTGCTTGTTAATCATCCAATCATGAGGCAGTGACTCAATGCATAAAAGCATGCAGACAAGGTCAAGACCAAACATCCGAATGGGGAAGAAATCCGATCGAAGTGGCTTTAACCACAGAATGATTGCTGGTGCCTTATGGAGTAGTTGGAGTCAGAATCGGAATCAGAATCAGGTTTATTATCACTGGCATGTGACGTGAAATTCGTTGACTTAACAGCAGCAGTTCAATGCAATACATATGTACTGTGTATGTTAATCAAAATGGCTTCTTTGTTTGTTAAAAGTAAAACTGCTTCTTTGTTATGCTAACTGGTGAGGGAGTGCTTTTCTCGCAGAGCATTCTCGAAGCTTGTTTGGGTTAAAGTTGCTGATAACGGAGATTGAATTCATTTGTTAACCAATTGGGTTGGGTGTTATTTTCTCTTGTGGGCCTGGGAGCTGGGATTGTGCGGTCTTTTTGGGAGTCGGGAAGAAGACGGCGAGGAAGATGGATGGGTGTGGCACTGCTGGTCGGTCGCCGAGGGTGGTCCCAGGTGCGGGGGCCGTGGAGGTCGGAGGAGAGCGAAGAGTGGTGGGAGGGTTCGATGGTTGAGCTCCAACGATGTGCACTAATTGACTGAACTCTGATAAACTTTGGCGCCTTTTCTTTATTTTCTTTCCCTTCATATATATTGTATCGTTATTAATCAGTTAGTTCTAGTAAGATTTATAAAGTGTATTCTGTAAACGTACCTGGTGTGAGTGAGTTTGTATTAGTGTGCATTTCACAGCATCCACGTATACGGGAGGCGCAGTTTGGCAGGTGGACAAATTTTTCCCTAGACATACACCAGCCGGTTACGTAAGCGTTACACATAATATAGCAGAGAAAAAGATATAATAAATAAAATAAAAATAATAATAAATAAATTGCAGTACAAGTATATTGAATAGATTAAAAATTGTGCAAAAAAACAGAGATTCCGTCCACCGTTGACCTATTGTGGCGACAGGCAAACCGCAGTGGTTCCAGGTCCTTGCAGATGCAGGAGTTCATTCTATTCATGACCAACCTCTCAAAGCATTTCTTCTCAGAAGCTGCTAATCCCGTAGGGTTTACACACACTACAGACAGAGAATGATGCAAATTTCCAGTGAGCGGCAGTTGTGTGGGTGGAAATGTCTTTGTTACTGAACGAAGTCAGAGAGGAATAGCCAAACTGGTTCAAGTTGACAGGACAGTCCGCTCAAATAACCACACACTCCGACAGTGCCATGCAGAAGAGCATCTCTGAACACACATGACAAATGTTAAAATGAATGGGCTACAGCATTTGAAGACCACAAACAGATACTCAGTGGCCACTGGAATAGGTACAGAATGTAACTAATAAAATGGCCATTGAGAGTCTACCTCATGAGGTACAGTGGTCAGACTGGAAACAGGTCTCTACATGGCTTGTGACCAGGGCTTGCTATAACATTTCCCTGGTCTCATACCCTCGTTTACAGGAACCCCTCCCCCCCAAAAAAAACAACAATATCCACCTACATCATTTCCACAACAGTTAGTTGAACTATGAATAGCAGTTAAAAAAGGCCTAATGCTATGTAAGCTTCAAGAGATTATATTTCTTTTTTAAAAATATCCACAGCAATATAATCTAAAAGATGCAGTTGTATAGAAAATGCATAGAACATAGAACAGTACAGCACAGTTCAAGACCCCTTTGACCCACAATGTTGTGCTGGCCTTTTTAACGTACTCTAAGATCAATCCAACCCTCCCCTCCCACATTGCCCTCTAGTTTCTATCATGCGTGTGCCTGTCTAAGAGTCTTTTAAATGTCCCTAATCTATCTGCCTCTACCACCACCCTTTGCAGACTGTTCCATTTTCCCATTACTCCCTGTAAAAAAACTATCTCTGACATCCCTCCTATATTTTCATCCAATCATCTTAAAATTATTGAGATTTTTTCATTTCGGGCCGAAACATTGGCTACTCTTTTCTCACGGATGCTGCCTGACCTGCTGAGTTCCTCCAGCGTTGTGTACGTATTCTTTGATCCACAGCATCTGCAGTTGTATTTTTGTATCTTAAAATCATGCCTTTTTGTATGTCATATCCATCCTGCAGTAAAGATACTGGCAAACTACTCAATCGTTGCCTCTTATATACCTCTATCAAATAGCCTCTCATCCTCCTTCACCCCAGAAACAAAACCTCTTGCTTGCTCAGTCTTTCTTCATAAGACATGCTCGCTAATCCAGGCAGTGTCCTAGTAAATCTCCTCTACACCTTCTGAAACTTCTGCAATATTCCTATAATGAGGAAATTAGAACTGAACAAAATATTCCAAGTGTGGTCTAACCAGAGTTTTAAGGAGGTGTAAGAAGAATTCAGAAACAAAAAACACAAGCGCCCACACATCTTAGAAGGCGACAGGAGGGTTTGGTAGAATAATGAAGGAAATCTTTAGAACCTTGAGCTTTATCGGCAGGTTCACGTTGTACCAAAGCAAGGATGTCACTCTCAATTTGCTTTGGAGTATTACATTCACCACACTTTAGGTCTGAAGGAAATGCAGGAATAATTTCATCAGATTGTGCCAAAAATGAGGACTTTCAACTACAAGTTTTGATCTTAGGATTTATTTTGACCCAACATACTGTATTGATGAAATCACAAACAAGGCACACCAGCAGCTGTAGTTCATTCAGAGAACACATATAATCTATGGAAAGGAAGACACAGTTGATGTTCCGAGCCGAGACCCTTCACCAGTCTCGGCCTGAAACATTATCTGTTTATTCCTTTCCATAGATGCAGCCTGACCTGTTGAGATCCTCCAGCATTTTGTGTGTGTTGCTCTGGATTTCCAGCATCTGCAGAATCTCGTGCTTTCTTCATGAGGAACTTAAAGAGGTTTGGTATGTTAACGAAGACGCCATCAAGTTTCTACAGATGTTCTGTGCAGAGTACTCTGCCCGTTTACCTCACTACCTGGTATTGGAGGCTCCATGCACAGGATGAGAAGGGGCTGCAAAGACAGCTCAGACAGATCCACCGTGGACACAAGCCTGCGTGTGGGTGGGTGAAATGAAGGGCAGGTAGGAAAGCGGTTTCTTGTATGTTGGCTTCATGTTGTTCTGTCGAACAATGCCGGAATGCATGGTGACATTTGCGGGCTGCCCCACCACATCCTCAGTTGTGTAGGTTGTTGATGCAGACTACGCATTTCACTATAAATTTTGATGAGCGAGTGATTAACAAATAAATCTCAGCCTGAACTGAAGCCTCCCAACCATTGAGGACATCTTCAGGAGGCAGTCCCTCAAGAAGGCGTCATCCATCTTTAAGGACGCTCACCATCCAAGATATCCCCTCTTCTCCTTACTACCATGGGGAGGAGGTACAGGAGCTGAAGACCACGCTCAACATTTTAGAAACTGCTACTTCTCTGATTCCTGAATGATCCATTTACCCCATGAAAACTACCTCTCCATTCCTCCTTTGACCTATTTGTTTATTTATTTATTTACTATAACATAGTAATTTTTGATGCACTGTACAGCCACCTCAGGACAACAAATTTCATGTCATGCGCCAGTGAGAATAAACCTGATTCTGTGATTGTGAGCTGGCACGGAAAAGGGATAAGGCCAGCAGAGATCAGGCATCACCAGACTAAATGCTGGGAGAGGTGGAGGCACCTAATTTGGCTCCTGCTTCCTTTATTGAGTTTACTCAAGACTTACTGTAAACCATAAAGCCTCCATCACATCTTCATTGCTCCATAGCTAGTCGATATGGCACACAGTGCTCCAGATTTGTTTCTGTTGATAACTGAAGCATAATTTGCAATAACAGATCTCTCCTAGTGTGTGATCTGGACTTGCTTCCACTCTGCAATACGAGGCCTACAGGCTCTTTCACAGATGGATCGACAGCTGACAAGGAGGCAATAACCTTCTGTTATCTCAAAGACAAACACAAAAGATTTGGAAGAATGCAGCAGGTCAGGTAGCATCCATGGAGGGAAATAAACAGTTGACATTTCTGGCCAAGACGCTTCATTAGCACTGGAATGGAAGGAGGCAGGAGACAGAATAAGAAGTGTTGAAGAACAAGGAATCTGATGGGAGAGCACAGTGGACTGTGGAAGAAAGGGAAGGAGGAAGGGCACCGGTGGGGGGGGGGGCGCTAATGGGCAGATGAGAAGAATTACTAAATTTGCTGATGACACAAAGGTTGGAGTTGTTGTGGATAGTGTGGAGGGCTGCCAGACGTTACAGCGGGACATTGATAGGATACAAAACTGGGCTGAGATGTGGCAGATGGAGTTCAACCCAGTTAAATGAGAGGTACTTCATTTTGGTAGGTCAAATATGATGGCAGAGTATAGTATTAATGGTAGACTCTTGGCGGTGTGGAGGATCAGAGGGATCTTGGGGTCCGAGTCCTTAGGACTCTCAAAGCCGCTGCACAGGTTGACTCTGTGGCTAAGAAGGCGTACGGTGCATTGGCCTTTCATCAATCGTGGGATTGAGTTTAAGAGCGGAGAGGTAATGTTGCAGCTATATAGGACCCTTGTCAACCCCACTTGGAGTACTGTGCTCAGTTCTGGTTGCCTCACTGTAGGAAGGATGTAGAAACCATAGAAAGGGTGCAGAGGAGATTTACAAGGATGTTGCCTGGATTGGGAAGCATGCCCTATGAGAATAGGTTGAGTGAACTCGGCCTTTTCTCCTTGGAGCAAAGGAGGATGAGAGGTGACCTGATAGAGATGTACAAGATTTCGAGAGGCATCGATCGTGTGGATAGTCAGAGGCTTTTTCCCAGGGCTGAAATGGCTAACACGAGAGTGCATAGTTTTAAGGTGTTTGGCTGTAGACTCAGAGGAGATGTCAGGGGTAAGTTTTTTACTCAGAGAGTGGTGAGTGTGTGGAATGGGCTGCTGGCGGTGGTTGTGGAGGTGGAAACGATAGGGTCTTTTAAGAGACTCCTAGATGGCTACATGGAGCTTGGAAAAATAGAAGACTATGGGTAAAGCCTAGGTAATTCTAATGTAGGCACATGTTCAACATAGCTTTGTGGGCCGAAAGTCCTGTATTGGGCTAAATGTTTTCCAAGTCTCTATGTTTCTAAGAAGGTGTACAAAGGGGGCCAGAATAGGGAATAGAAAAAAATTCTTCTAGATTCCTTTGCATCTTAATGGAAGGCAATCGCTCTCCACTGTTAAATATAAATCGTAAGATAGCTTGTATATGTAGATGGATTGTATGTCCATAAAGTGACACTAGGCATAGGAGTGTCTGTACATAAGGTGACTAAATTATAAATTGGGGGATGTGGGTGTGGAGGGTGGGTTAGCAGTTGGAAGTACTGTTCAGCCTTACTGCTTGGGGAAAATAATTGTTCTGAGTCTGGTGGTCCTGGCATGGATGGCTACGTAGTCTCCTGCCTGATGGGAGTGGGACAAACAGCCCACTGAGCAGAGTGAGTGGGAACTATCATGATGTTACTGGCCTTTTTCCAACACCTTTCTGTACATATGTCCTTGATGGTGGGGAGACTGGCGCCAGCAGTTTTAAGATCCCATTGTAGAGCGTTTCTGATCACTGCGTTGCAGTTTCTGTACCATGCAACAATGCAACTTGTTGGGATGCGCATCTGTAAAATGACATAGAACAATGCCACGCTGGACTGATCATTTGACCCAGGATACTCTGCTGATCTTGATACCAATTTATACCAAACATTCCCCTCCTGTATATCGTCATTACCCCCCCACATTCCTTTTACCTTCATGTGTTAGTCTAAAAGCCTCTTAAATTCCACCAAACGGGCTGCTTCCACTAATACCCCGGATACTACCCTTTCAAACACCTGCCTCTCTCTGTGTAAAAGACTTTCCCCTCACATCGCCTGTAAACTCACCTCCTCTAACTTTGAAATTTCTGCCCTGATATTTGAAATTTCTACCCTGAGGAAAAGATTAGGACTTCCTGCCCTATCTATGCCTCTCAATCCTAAAAAACCTCCGTCAGGTCTCACCTCAGCCTCCAACACTCCAGGGAGAACAAGCCAAGCTTATCCCAACCCTCTTTACCCTTCTAGTCTTCTAATCCAGGCAGCACCCCGGGAAACTTCATCTGCACCCTCTGCATGATCTCCATTTCCTTTGTATATTGGGGTGACCAGAACAGAACACAGTACTCCAACAATTAACTTTATTTTCCATATGCATTTACAGGTATTAGCAATTTGATAAGTTCTGGTGATCAGAACGCAACATGCAACAAAAGAAAACGGACATTCAAGAATTATCAAGAATAAAGAATTATATTAAAAATGCTAGTACTCCAACTTAGCAAACAAAACCTCAGTGGTTTCATCCCAGGATCATTCAGATAAATTGTATATAATTGATTCCAGAAATTTTACAGGTTTAGGTCCATCACGTGACTCGGAAATTATTGTAACAATTAAGATCACAATAAAAACACGGGTGTAGTCAAAGTCTATATAACAATTTAACAGAACGGCAGTACCACTATTGAACAGCAGATGGCAATACTGTTACAGATTTTACTATTTCGGAAAAGGCTTTCAAGAATAATACATTACTTTTTACGTCGGTTTAGTTTTTGGTTAATTGTGGTAGGCAATGCATCAAGTACATGGAGCAGCACTGCGGAAATTGGCGCAATAAGTGGAAATGCCATGCATTGAAATAATGAGCTGTGATAACTTGAGAAGACCTGTTGGTGGCAGTATTGTCAGGAACTGGGCAACCTTTGCTATCACTACGATAAAAAGTCTACTGCAGCCAAACGCCTCAAGCTTCGATATAGAAGCATAGAAATTCAGAGAAGGTAGAGAACATTCAGCCCTTCAAATTTGCTTCTCCCTTCAGCCCTTCAAATTTGCTTTTCACCCAGAGAGTGGTGGATATGTGGAATGCTCTGCCTCAGAAGGCAGTGGAGGCCAAGTCTCTGGATGCTTTCAAGAATTAGTTAGATAGAGCTCTTAAAGATAGCGGAGTCATGGGATATGGGATACGGGGTACCGATTGTGGATGAATTTGAATGGCGGTGCTGGCTCGAAGGGCTGAACGGCCTACTCCTGCACCTATTGTCTGTTGTCTATTCTGTATGGTCGTGAAAATTCAGTAACACATTCCCATCACCTCCCCGGTTCCCCTCTCCTCTCCTCTCAGATTCCGTCTTCTTCACTCCTTTACTTTTGTCAGCTATCAGCTTCTTCCTTTATTTTCCCTCCCCGCTCACCAACCTACCCCCTCAAATGGTCCCACATTGCACCTGCCATCTTGAACCCCTCCACACTCACCACTGTTCCCCACCCCCACTGCCTTTGGTTTCAGGTGAAGACCTTCCATCGGGACTTCCTCAGTTACGATGCGGAGTCTCAACTCAAAATATCAACTATCCCTTTGCCTACACAGATGCCCCAGCCGTTTGTTTATCATTCCAGATTCCAGCTCTGCCCCTTCTCTTAGACCACAAGACCAGAAGACATAGAAGTAGAACTATCATCGCGTCTGCTCTGCCACTCAATCATGGCTGATACTTATTTTCCCCTCCTCAGCCCCATTCCCCGGCCTTCTCTCCATAACTTTTGATGCCATAGCCTGTCAAGAACCTATCATTCTCCACCTTAAAACACACCCAACAACCTGGCCTCCACACCTGCCTGTGGTAACGAATTCCACAAACTCACTACCCTCTGGCTAAAGAAATCTCTCCGCATCTCTGTTTTAATTGGACGCCCCTCTTTCCTGAGGCAGTGCCCTCTTGTCCTAGACTCCCCCACCATGGGAAACATCCTTTCCACATCATCTCTCTCTAGATCTATCAACATTCAAAGCATTTCAATGAGTCTCCCCCCCCCCCACCCCATCCTTCTAAATTCCAGTGAGTACAGGCCCGGAGCAATCAGACATTCCTCTTATGATAATCCTTTTATTCCCAGAATTATCCTTGTGAATCTCCTCTAAACCCTCTCTAATCTAGCACATGTTTTCTTATATGAGGAGACCAAAACTGTTCACAATACTCAAAGTGAGGCTTCAGCATCACATCCCTGCTCTTGTATTCTAGACCTCTTGAAATGAATGCTAACATGGCGCTTGCCTTCCTCACCACCGGCTCTACCTCCACCTTTAGGGTGCTCTGCACAAGGATTTCCAAGTCCCCTTGTGTCTCACATTATTGGATTTTCTCTATGTTTAGAAAACAGTCTGCACATTTATTTCTTCTACCAGAGTGCATGACCATGCATTTTCCATATTGTATTTCATTTTCCACTTTCTTGCCCATTCTGCTAATCTGTCTAAGTTTGCTTGCAGCCTTCCTGCTTCCTCAACACTACCTGATCCTCCATTAATCTTCATATCATCTGCAAACTTGGCAACAAAGCCATCATCTAAATCATTGATATACAGCATAAAAAGAAGCAATTCCGACACCAACCCCTGCAGATCTCCACTACTCACTGGCAGCCAACTAGAAAAGGATCCTTTTTTCCTACTTGCTGCCTCCTACCAATCAGCCAATGCTCTTAACTTGCCTGTAATGCCACATGGGCACTTAACTTGGTAAGCAGCTTCATGAGTGGCACCTTGTCAAAGCCCTTCTGAAAATCCAAATGTACAACATCCACTACATCCCCCTTATCCATCCTACTTGTCATCTCCTCAAAATATTCTAAGGTTCAACAGGCAAGATTTTCTCTTAAGGAAACTATGCTGACTTTGTCCTACCTTGTCCTATGTCACCAAATACTCCATAATCTCTTCCTCAACAATTGAATCTAACATTTTTCCAGCCACTGAGGTAAAGTTGACTGGTCTATAATTTCCTTTCTGCTGCTTCCTTCCTTTCTTAAAGAGAGGAGTGTCATTTGCAATTTTCCAGACCTCTGGAAACATGCCAGCATCAAATGATTCTTGAAAGATCATTACTAGTACCGCCACAATCTCTACCACTACCTCTTTCAGAAACCTCGGTTGCAGTTCATCAGGTCTGGGTGACTTGTATACACATAGGTCTTTCAGCTTTTTGAGCACCTTCTCCCTTATAATAGTAACTGCACCCACTTCTCTTCCCTCACACCCTTCAATATCTGGCACACTGCTAGTGCCTTCCACAGTGAAGGCTGATGCAAAATACTCATTTAGTTCATCTGCCATCTCCTTGTCCCCATTATTATTTCTCTGACCTCATTTTCTAGCTGTCCCATATCCACTCTCTTCTCTTTTCTATATACTTGGAGAAGGTTTTTCTATTCACCTTGATATTGTTGCTTTCATATTTCATCTTTTCCCTCCTAATGATTCTTTTAGTTGTTCTCTGTAGAGTTTTAAAAGCTTCCCAAATCCACAGTCTTCCCACTATTTTTTGATATGTTGTATGCCATCTCTTATGCTTTTACATTAGCTTTGACTTCCCTTGTCAGCCAAGGTTGTACTATTCTGCCATTTGAATATTTCCTCTTTTTTGGAATACATCTATCCTGCACCTTCCTCATTTTTCCCAGAAACTCAAGCCACTGCTGCTCTCTTTTGTTAGGATATCTTGAGTTGGGACCATGTGGTAGTGGTTGTATTCTCTAAAGTTCAAAGTAAATTTATTATCAAAGTACGTATACAAGCCTGAGATTCATTTCCTTGCGGGCATACTCAATAAATCCACAACAGAGTAGTAACTATAATAGAATCAATGAAAGACCGCACCAACTTGGTCATTCAACCAGTGTGCAAAGACAACAATCTGCAAACACGAGAAGAAGGAAGTAATAAGAATAAATAAATAAGCAATAAGTATCAAGAACATGAGATGAAGAGTCCTTGAAAGGGAATGCATAGGTTGTAAGAACATTTTAGTGATTGGTTAGTGAAGTTATCTCCTTTGGATCAAGGGGTTGTAACTGTGCCTGAACCTGGTGGTGTGAATTCTGAGGCTCCTATACCATCTTCCTGATGACAGCAGCAGGAAGAGAGCATGACCAACATCTACAATTGTCCAATTGAAATAAAGACTGCCAGCTACTCTTCAGAATAGTTCACGAGAAAGGAGCAGTGAATTTGATAGCTGTCTTCTAAGAGCATCCTCTATCCAACACAAATTAGAAATTAGTTAGCTAATTAAAGTATTGGACTGGCTTCCCAGGATCTATACTGCTCTGTGCAATCGATTGAACATTGGAACAGAAGAAACAGGGGCAGAGATGGTCATTTGGGACTTCAGCCTGCTCTGTCATCCAACGAGGTTATGGTTGCCTCAGTCTCACTCTGTCCCCACAAACCTGTATTTTCTGAATATACAGGAATCTCTCAGTGCCCATATTAAACTAACTCAGTGACTGAGTTCCCACAGGCCTATGTAGAGTGCACGTGGAAAGGATGTTTGCAATAGTGGGAGAGTCTGGCACCAGAGGGCAGAGCCTCAGACTATCAGGATCTCGTTAGGACAGAAATGAGGAGGAATTTCTTCAGCCAGAGGGTGGTGACTCTGTGGAATTCATTGCCACAGATGGCTGCAGTGGCAAAATAACTGGGTATATTTAAAGCGGAGGCTGATGGGTTCTTGATTAGTCAGGATGTCAAAGATTATGGAAGAAAAGGAAGGAGGATGGTGTTTAGAGAGATAATATATCAGTCATGATAGCACAAACTCAATAGGCTGAATGGTCTAATTCTACTCCTTCATCTTATTGTCTAGTCCTCTGCAGCAGAGGATTTGAAATTCCTGATCATAATCCAGTTCCTTTCCAGTCTCGATGAAGGGTTTCGGTCCGAAACTTCAACCATTTATTCATTTCCATAGATGCTGCCTGACCTGATGAGTTCCTCTATTTTGTGTGTGTGTTACTCTGGATTTCCACCACCTGCAGAATCTCTTGTGCTTAGAGGATTAGTTTAACTTAGCCTTGTGCTCAGCACAGACATCATCGACCAGAGGACCTGTTACTGTACTGTGCAGTTTTATGTAAATAATAACCAATTCTCTTGCTAAGCAACGTTACAACCTCAGCCTTAGTGATAATTTAGGCACAAAATTGTGTGGGTCAAGTGAAGGAAGGTGAGGTGAGTGCAGATGGGTGCCCAGTGGTTGGTATGGATGTGATGGGCTGAATGGACTATTTCCATGCTGTAACTCTCTGTGGCTCCATTAGTTGTCATTGACCTGATTGGCAGCAATTGTACATTATCCAGTATAAGGAGAGTCATTATATGGTAATGAGTGATATGCAAATAGAAAGGATAAAGGCTGGACGGGGAGCAAGATAAACTGGGAAGGCAGCAACCATTGTCTTTTGGCCTAACTGCTTTGTACCCATATAACTTACCAAAAAAATGAGGTGAGGAGAAGTTTCTTCAGTCAGAAGCCGATGAACATTTGGAACCCTCTACTCCAGAGGACTAAACCATAAGACCAGAAGACATAGGTCATAGAATTAGGTCTGTTCGGCCCATCCTATCATGGCTGATTTACTATCCCTCTCAACCTCATTCTCCTGTCTTCTCCCCAGAACCTCTGATGCCCTTTAATAATCAAAAATCTATCAACCTCTGCTTTCAATATACCCAATGAGTTGGCTTCCATAGCCGTCTGCAGGAATAAATTCCACAAATTCACTACCATCTAGCTAAATGAATTCCTCCTCATCTCTGTCCTAAAGCGACCTCCTTCTATTGATCCTATCAGGTTTCTTTCCAGTCCTCATGAAGGGTCTCAGTCCAAAGCGTTCACTGTGTATTCCTTTCCATGGATGTTGTTTGACCTGCTTTTTGAACATATGTGCTAAACTAAATCTCTTCTGCTTGCACACGATCCATCTCCTTCCATTCCCTGCATTTCCCCAGCTTCCTAAACACCACGATCGTATCTACGTTCTCCACCACCACCTCTGTCAGCATGATCCAGGCATCCGCCACTCTCTGTGTAAAGAAACTTACCCGCACATCTCTCTTACTTCAGCTGGATGGCCTCGGAGGAAGAATGGCCAAGAACTCAGAGTAAAGTTAGAATGCGATCAGCAGAAATCGGCCAGTTAGATTAATTCCCAGTGATAATTCTGCGTTAGTCATTCAGGATTCTCATTAATTGAGCACCATCATCAAAGCCAGCACAGAAATGTAATTTGCCATGAGTGGATGATGTTTATTATGCCGTATCCTATTTGCAATGATTCCAGGAAGGGAAATACATCTGTAGTCATGAAACATTTAATTTTTTTTAATCTACAAACTAAGAGCAACAATCATTTGTACAGTGTGATAAGTACAAGATAGTTCACCCTTCTAATTTGAATCAATCTTCTGATTAATCTGTGAAAGTTGAATTCTAGAATTAAGGTCAGGATGATTAGAAACCGATGGTTTCTGCCATAGATGGTTCTAAACCATCATAACCCATCTCTGCCATAGATGGTTCTAAACCATCATAAACCAACTCTGCCATAGATGGTTCTAAACCATCATAACCCATCTCTGCCATAGATGGTTCTAAACCATCATAAACCAACTCTGCCATAGATGGTTCTAAACCATCATAACCCATCTCTGCCATAGATGGTTCTAAACAATCATAACCCATCTCTGCCATAGATGGTTCTAAACCATCATAAACCATCTCTGCCATAAATGGTTCTAAACCATCATAAACCATCTCTGCCATAAATGGTTCTAAACCATCATAACCCATCTCTGCCATAGATGGTTCTAAGCCATCATAAACCATCTCTGCCATAGATGGTTCTAAACCATCATAAACCATCTCTGCCATAGATGGTTCTAAACCATCATAAACCATCTCTGCCATAGATGGTTCTAAGCCCCGCTGTGAAAGGAGGAGAGTTGGACGTGGGGCCAGCAAGCCCATCCCATAAACACCCAGAGCTACAGAAACACCAACAGAAGCTCCAAAGACCTCGTCCCTAGGAGAGGAAGGTTCTTCACCTAAAAGGCACAACTGAAAGACTGGCCCAGGACTCTTGGGAGCAGCTGTTGACAGTCTATGCCCCAGTGGGGGTGATTAGTTTAAATAAGTGAGTAATTAGAAACTGTAAGTTTCATCACATTTAGCACGCAGAGAAAATTATGGGATAATCACTTTGAGTGCTCCTAGTATCACTGCTGTTGGATTGAGGCCTTACAATCAGCAGCTATTTTATTGGTTACACCCATACACTTGCTCATGAATGCAAATATCTAAGCAACTCAATGCATAAAAGCATACAGGCCATGAGGTCATGAGGTTCAGTTGTTGTTCAGACCAAACACCAGAAAGGGGAGAAAATGTAATCTAAGTGGTTTTGACTGTGGAATGATTGTTGGTGCCAGACAGGGTGGTTTGATCATCTCAGAAACTGCTGATCTCCTGGGATTTTCACACACACCAGTCTCTGGTGTTTACAGAGAGTGGTGTGGAATACAAACAAATCCAGTGAGTGATAGCTCTGTGGGTGAAAACATCCTGTTAATGAGAGAGGTCAGAGGACAACCGCCAGACTAGTTCAAGCTGAATGGAAGGTGACAGTAACTCAAAGTGTAACTTCCTGCACATGTTACAAAGTGGTGTGCAGAAGGTAGTGGATACAGCCCAGGCTATCATGAGTTAAATCCTCCCCATCATTGAGCACATCTAGAGGGAGCGCTGTCACAGGAAAGCAGCACTAATCATCAAGGACCCCTGCTGTCCAGGCCAGGCTCTCTTCTTGCTGCTGCCATCTGGAAGGAGGTACAAGAGCTTCAGGACTCACACCACCAGGTTAAGCAACAGTTACTACTCCTCAATCATCTGGCTCCTAAATCAAAAAGATAACTTCACTCACTCTGTTACTGAATTGTTCCTACAACCTGTATATTCTCTTTCAAGGACTCTTCATCTCATGTTCTCAATAATTATTGCGTATTTATCTATTAATATATTTATTTTTAATCTTGTATTTGTACACCTCAATTTTTTACCCATCTTTGTTGTGTGCAATTTTTTCATTGATCCTATTGTGTTTCTCTTGTATTTATGGTGAATGCCTGCAAGAAAATGAATTTCACGGTCCTGTATGGTGGTATCTATGTACTTCGATAATGAATTTACTTTGAACTTTGAACTTTAAATGCACACATGTCAAACCTTGGAGTGGATGGGCTACGGCAGCAGAAAGTTACAAACATACATTCGGAGTGGCTAATTTTTGGGTACAGGAGCTACCTAATAAAGTGGCCATTGAGTGCACATGTAATTATTCAGTAAATTTTTCAATAATTTCAATACAGTTGCTTCTGTACTTTTATCGAAAGTTTTCAGTAGCAGGTGTTTAACGACTTGAATCCAGTTATTTTATAGGTTAATTGTTATCATTGGAACTATTGCTATCTCCAGTCTGAGTATGAAACAGTCATGACTGTTTTTTTTATCTATGCTTTGTCCTCTTGGCTCTTTTCTCTTGTTCAGTTTCCGCCCTTGTAATACTTAATAACATTATTATAAGCCTAATTCTTGACTTTGGAAGAACTTTTGGATCACAAAATTGTCAAAGTTCAACACTGTGCAGCATCAGTGGAGACAGTAATTTCAGTCAAAGAGGGTCTAGTACTTTGCCGGCATATATGGCAAATAAACTGTTCTCGGGCTTCCAGCCAGGTACAGGTATTGATTGTAACCAACGTTTTGATGACAAACTCTACTATCTTCATTAGGGATGATGCCTGGCCATGTCTAGTCCAGTGGTGTTTATACCCCCATAGTCCGTTCCTCCTGATTGGTTAGACCTCATCCAATCAGGTTTCTGCTCTCCCATCCTGTTTACAATCAAATTCAAGTCCTTAGAGCAAGACCTTCGTCCTTGTTAAAATTCTTTTTTTCCAGTTTTATTTCAATAACTTCCTTCAACAGGTGTTCCCTAAAGCATTGGCCCAGCACAGTAATTTTGAGCCGTCAAAGTCAACCCTATGGCCATTGCAAATGTAATGTTCTGCTATCACCGATTTCTCCAGGTAATCCAAAATGAGGGTGCCCCTCCTCTTCCCCTTTCTCCCTTGATCCACTCTCCTCTCCTGTCAGATTCCTTCCTCTGGTGCCCTTCACCTTTTCTATCTATCATGCCCCAGCTTATTACAACATCTCCCCCCACTCCCCAACCCAAAAAACCTCCTCCTTCACCTAGTCTCACCTCTCACCTGCCAGCTTGTACTCCTTCCTGTCCCCCTGCTCTCTTATTAGGGCTTCTTTCCCCCTTCCTTTCCAGTCCTGATGAAGGGTCCTGGCCCAAAGCATCAACTGTTTATTCCTCTCTGACAATGTTACATGCCTGCAGAGATCTCCTCCAGCATTTTGTGTGTGTTGCTGAAGATTTCAGCATCTGCAGAATCTCTTGTGGTTATTATTCTACATAGTTATTGTTTCCCCTTATTCAAGCACACTGCACAGTGTGATGATTTGATCTTTGTGAACAGTCTGCAGGACAAGTTTTTCACTCTATCTTGGTACATGTGACAATAACAAGCCAATTGAATTCCCATGCAATTGCCAGTACCTGTACACAGAGATACTCAGTTCTGGCTTAATGCCCAAATGTCACCATGACCACATTCACTGAAGGTCAGCTATGGTAGGATTACCCCAGATAGTTTCCTAATTTAGAGATTAAAGTGCTTTCAATTCCCTAAAGCTCCGATAGTGAAATACAAGCTCACACTAACCACACTGCAGCAAAGATACTGTAGGTGAGGGGAGATCTCGCCAGTCTTCGGCACCCACATGAGATGGGCTTTTAAAACATCCATTTCTGTCAGCACCAACTTCACCTGAAGTAGATCTTCAGAAAAACTCTGAAGTCTCTGCAGGTGAGGTAGAGAGATAAATGCCTGGGGTTTCCAAAGCATTTTTTAGATCATAAGATAGATATAGCTAGGTTTTAGATCATAAGATAGATATAGGAGCAGAATTAGACCTCTTGAGCCTTCGAGTCTACTTATTGTGGCTGATTTATTATCCCTCTCAACCCTATTCTCCTGCCTTCTCCCCATAACCTTTAATGTCCTTACCAACCAAGAACCTATCAAACTCTGTCTTAAACAGACCCAATGACTCTGCCTCCACAGCCACCTGCGGCAATAGATTCCACAGATTCACAACCCTCTGGCTAAAGAAATTCCTCCTCATCTCTGTTCTAAAGGGACGTTCTTGTATTCTGAGGCTGTGCCCTCTGGCTCTATACTCACCCACTGTAGGAAACATCCTCCTCATGGTCACTTTATCTGGGCCTTTCAATATTTCATTGGCTTCATTCTTCTAAAGTCCAGCGAGTACAGTCCAGCCGTCAAACACATCTCACACATTGACCTTTCATTGGGGTGGGGAATAAGCATGATGGCTGGGGAGGAAGCCAGATGGACAGATGCATTCCCTGCAAAACATGGGCAGTGCGTGAGCAGAAGATCTACGTGAACGAGCTATGTTCTGCACAGGAGATGCTGTAGGATCAAGAATCGGGAGGGACTTGGTGGGTGGGTGGGTGAGACTGCATCTGTTTCGGATCGATACCCTTCATCTGGGCTAATTCGGGTCCAACATGTTGGTCCATGGCCTCCTCTTGTGCCACAATGAGGCCACCCTCAGGGTGAAGGAGCCACACCTTATCTGAGAAGCCGCCAACTTGATGGCATGAATATCAATTTCTCCTTCTGGTAAATAGAATCCACCCCCCTTCCCGCTTTGTCTACCCCCCATTCTGGCCTCTTACCTCTTCTCACCCACATATCACCTCTCTCTGGATGCCCTCCTCCTCTTTCTCCTATGGTCCACTCTCCTCTGCCTTCCCCTCCAGCCCTTACTTTTTTCAGCGGTTTGATCGAGGCACGACTGAGCAGGCGTGTGGACCTCAGCGAGTTAGACCAACTTTACAGAGCGGCAAGAAGAGTAGAGGGAGTCAGAGCAGGAGGGCTCTGGCTCGATGGGGTTTCAGCGGTAACGGGTCGAGGCGAGGTCAGTTACTTGTGAAGAATAGGAATGGGAAGTACGTCTGCGAAGCCGGTGTTCTGTACTGGGTGTCGGGTGTGGGATGTCTGGAAGCTCCCAGCCTCCCAGACGGCCACATCTGCGGCAGGTGCATCGAGCTGCAGCTCCTTAGGGACCCGGTTATGGAACTGGAGATGCAGCTCAATGACCTTTGTCTGTTCAGGGAGAGTGAGGAGGTGATAGAGAGGAGCTACAGGCAAGTAGTCACACTAGGGCCTCGGGAGACACGTAAGTGGGTAACAGTCAGGAGAGCGAAGGACAAGAGGCAGGTACCAGAGAGTACCCCTGTGACTGTCCCCATTAACAAGAAGTACTCCCGTTTGAGTACTGTTGACGGGGGGACCTACCTAGGGAAAGCAACAGTGGTCATGCCTCTGAAACAGAGTCCGGCCCTGTGGCTCAGAAGCATAGGGAAAGGAAGAGGATGGCAGCAGTGATAGGGGGCTCTATAGTTAGGGGGTCAGACAGGTGATTCTGTGGACATAGGAAAGAAGCACAGATGGTAGCTTGTCTCCTTGGTGCTGGGGTCCGGGATGTTTCTGATTGCGTCCACGATATCCTGAAGTGGGAAGGTGAACAGCCAGATGTCGTGGTACATATTGGTACCAACGACATAGGTAAGAAAAGGGATGAGGTCCAGAAAGCAGACTACAGGGAGTTAGGAAAGAAGCTGAGAAGCAGGACTGCAAAGGTAGTAATCTCGGGATTACTCCCTGTGCCGTGTGACAGTGAGTATAGGAATAGAGTGAGGTGGAGGATAAATGCGTGGCTGACGGATTGGAGTGGGGGCAGGGTTTCAGATTTCTGGATCATTGGGACCTCTTTTGGGGCAGGCGTGATTTGTACAAAAAGGATGGGTTGCATTTGAATCCGAGGGGCACCAATATTCTGGCAGGGAGGTTTGCTAAGGCTATTAGGGAGAGTTTAATCTAGAATTATTGGGGGGTGGAAACCGAACTGAAGAAACTGAGGAAGGGGCTGCTGGCTCATTAATAGAGAAAACTTGTAGACAGTGTGAGAGGGAGGATAGGCAGGTGATAGAGAAGGGATGCGCTCAGACCAAAGGTTTGAGATGTGTCTATTTTATTGCAAGGAGTATCATGAACAAAGCAGATGAGCTTAGAGCATGGATCAGTACTTGCAGTTATGATGTTGTGGCCATTACAGAGACTTGGATGGTTTGGGGGCAGAAATGGCTACAGAGTGCCAGGCTTTAGGTGTTTCAGAAAGGAAGGGAGGGAGGCAAAAGAGGTGGAGCGTGGCACTGTTGATCAGAGATAGTGTCACAGCTGCGGAAAAGGAAGAAGTCATGGAGGGATTGTGTACTGATTCTCTGGATGGAATTTAGAAACAGGAAGGGGTCAATAACCCTACTGGGTGTTTTTTATAGACCACCCAAAAGTAACAGGGACATCGAAAAGGAGCAGATAGGGAAACAGATTCTGGAAAGGTGCAATAATAACAGAGTATTCGTGGTGGGAGATTTTAATTTCTCAAATATTGATTGGCATGTCCCTAGAGCGAGGGTTTAGATGGGGTGGAGTTTGTTAGGTGTGTTCAGGAAGGTTTCCTGACACAATATGTAGATAAGCCTACAAGAGGAGAGACTGTACTTGATCTGGTATTGGGAAATGGACCTGGTCAGGTGTCAGGTCTCTCAGTGGAAGAGCATTTTGGAGATGGTGATCACAATTCTATCCCCTTTACCATAGCATTGGAGAGGGATAGGAGCAGACAAGTTAGGAAAACATTTAATTGGAGTAAGGGGAAATATGAAGGTATCAGGCAGGAATTTGGAAGCATAAATTGGGAGCAGATGTTCTCAGGGAAATGTACAGAAGAAATGTGGCAAATGTTTAGGGGATATTTCCATGGAGTTCTACATAAGTACGTTCCAATGAGACAGGGAAAGGATGGTAGGGTACAGGAACCATGGTGTACAAAGACTGTTGTAAATCTAGTCAAGAAGAAAAGAAAAGCTTATGAACAGTTCAAAAAAGCTAGGTAATGATAGAGATCTAGAAAATTATAAGACTAGCAGGAAGGAACTTAAGAGTGAAATTAGGAGAGCCAGAAAGGGTCATGACTTCCTCAAACCTTTTTGTGCACTGCTTCATGGCCTGCACAAGCTCGCTGATGTTGACGTTTTCCTCAGCTGCCACTTATAACCAGCTTTGCATTTACAAAGGAGTCTTTCCGTTTCCAACAACTCAGTCATGTAGGTTTACTGCAGACCACGCCCCAAGCAAAGACATCTGCTTCTTGACCCATTCCATAGCTGATAGATCGGCACCTCCAAAGTTACAGCACTCCCTCATTAGTGCAAACCAGAACAGAGGCTGGGGCCCACATCCTGAACGGAGACCTTTCAGACTTAAAGACCATTGATCAAAACTGACATTTAAATGGAATTCTTTCAGAACTGGTCTCTGAACTATATTTAGTTCAGTATATTCTAATTGAATTGTCAGCTGTTTAAGTGAATTGCTTATTCAAACATGAAAGTGAATATCAGATAATTTCATTAACATTAGGCATCCAGGGAGAAAATAAAAAAACTATCTATCTTGCCAATTAAACATTTTTTAAAAAAACAGAAAATGCTGGAAATACTCAATAGGTCAGACAGCATCCATGGAATGAGAATTGTGGAAATACTGAGGCTTTACATGGCATTGGATAGATCACAGTGGACTCCAATTAATTGGACCACTGGTTAATCAGGACAGTCACATGTTTAGGACAAGTCCTAAAGAACGAAAAACAACTGGGAAAATAATCGGGCTTCACTTCAACACACACAAAATGCTGAAGGAGTTCAGCAGGCCAGGAAGCATCTGTAGAAAGGAATAAACAGTTGATGTTTCTGACTGAGGAACTTAGCAGGCCAGACAGTATCTATGGAAAGGAATAAATAGTCGACGTTTGGGACTTTATGAGACGTCTCGGCCCAAATAGTCGACTGTTTATTCCTTTCCACAGATGGTGCCTTGCCTGCTGAGTTCCTTCACATTTTGTGTGTGTTTCTCTGGATTTCCAGTATCCATTTCCATTTTCTCCTCTTGGGCTTCTCTTTGTTTATTTGGGACTTATACCACTTAGCTGGAGCAGGAGACAACCGCCAAACAGTTTCAAACTGGCGTCAGGCGCGTGCATTTGTATGGTCGATAGACACTACACCATGTTTACAGCGAACAGTTTTTAAATAGCGTCAGCAGCATGTGTTTGTGTTCAAAAAGCAGTGGTTTTCATCACTGATAGTTAGTGAGAAGTAAGCAGTATGTCAATTCAGAACCATTTTGCTCTCTGCAGTTTCAAGCACTCAAGCTTGGAGATGCCAGAAATGGCCTGGAGTGATATTGAAACGATTTTACTATTTCAACAAGTTCAGAACTATGAAGAATTTGAATGTATCAACAATTATCTTGAATCTTACAGCGAAAATGAAGATTTGGAGGATGCAATCGTTAAGAGCATTATATGAAGGCCATCCACTCTCTACTCTAGGTGTCCAAGCTGATTTTGTTCATTTACAGTCAATCAAAAGAACACAGCAGTGTAAACTGCATTAATTCCTCCGATGTTAACTATTGGAGCTAGTACATAGTTTTACAGTACTGTAGTAGTTCCTTTTCTGGGCAGTACTCTATCATGAGCAGTGAACATGGATGCAGAGATCAGCGACAGAATTGCCAAAGCCAGTGCCGCCTTTGGGAGACTCCGTGAGAATGTATGGGAGCGGAGAGGACTCAGCCTTACCACCAAGCTGAAGGTCTGCCGAGCAGTGGTTCTCACCACCCTCCTCTATGCCAGCGAGACCTGGACTGTCTACAGCAGACACGCTAAACAGCTCAACCACTTCCACTTGAGCTGCCTCCACAGACTTCTCCACGTACGATGGCAGGACAAAGTCCCAGACACGGAGGTCCTGGAGTTGGCTAGCACCCACAGCATCTACACCCTCCTACAGAAAGCCCAAGCCAGATGGGCTGGCCATGTCGGCAGGATGTCTAACAGTCGACCACCAAAACAGCTGCTGTATGGAGAGCTGAGCCAGGGCAAGCGCTCAGTTGGAGGGCAGAAGAAACGTTTCAAAGACTGCCTCAAAGTGTCCCTCAAAGACCTCAACATCAATCCCAGTAGCTGGGAATCGCTTGCTCTGGACCGCCCAACCTGGTGGAGCAGGTCCACTAAAGGAGCGTATGCAGCAGAAATCAGCCGCACCGCAGAGGCTCAGAGGAAACGCGCCGTGCGCAAGGCTCGAGCTACCTCCACTTCCACTGCACCACCTACCCTCATGTGTCCCACATGTGGGCGAGCTTTCAGGGCCCGGATTGGCCTCACCAGTCACCTCCGGACCCACAGTCACAAGCCCTCCACCAGATAGAAGTCGTGATCGTCTTTGACTCCGAAGGACGAACAACAACAGTAGTATTGGTAGTGTTCAAATTTGTTCTGTATTTCACTTGAATACAATTTGTTACTTAGTTAAACAGTAATATGTCTTTTTTATATATTTTAATTCCTTCCATGATGTTTCAGCTAACTGAAGCTGCCACTGAATTGGGCCAAAATGTACTAGTCCTGATGTGTCCTAATTAACCAGGTTATACAGGGTTTTGAGCAGTTCTGGACCCCGTATCAACCGAAGGATGTGCTGGCAATGGAAACGGTCTGAAGGAGGTTTACAAGAGTGAAAAGATTAAGGTATGAAGAGTGCTTGATGGCTCTCGATCTGCACTCACTGGAATTTAGGAGAATAAGGGGGCAAGGATCTCATTGGAACCTATGGAATATTGAAAGGCCTAGGTAGACTGGATCTGGAGAGGATGTTTCCAATAGTGGGAGATTTTAGGACCAGGGGGCACAGCCTCAGAATAGAAGGGTGCCCCTTTAGAACAGAGATAAGGAGGAATTTCTTCAGCTGTAAGGTGGTGAATCTGTGGAGTTCATTGCCTCAGACAGCTGTGAAGGACAGGTCATTTGGTGTACTTAAAGTGGAGGTTGATAGGTTATTCATTAGTAAGCGTCTCAATGGTTATGGGGAGTAAGCAGGAGAATAGGGGTTCAGAGGATAATATATCAGCCATGATGAAACGGTGGACCAAACTCGATGGGCTGAATGGCTCCTATGTCTTATGGTCCTAATTAGGGAATAGGTTGACCTTGATCCTGAAACATTAGCTCTGTTTCTCTTTTCACAGATACTGCCTAACTGAGTATGTACAGTTTTTCCAGAGTCATTTATTTTCTGTTCTTTTTTGGGGTGTTCAAGGAAACGAGCACTTACACCACCACCGAAACAGCACTTTCGAGATTCAGGATTCAAGATTATTTAATGTCATTTCCTGTACACAAGTTTAAGGGAGATCAAAATAATTGTTACTCCGGATCCAATGCAGCATTCAAAAAACAATAAGCAGAAAGAACACAATAAAAACACCTAAATAAATAAAATTTGCTTATATGCATAGAGGCTGGCTGGTGGCGCAGTGACATCAGCGCCGGACTCCGGAGCGAAGGTTCCCGAGTTCGAACCCAGTCGGGCCGCTCCCGGACACACTTTCCATCCTGGCCGGGTTGAGTGTCAAGCTCGCAACTCGACCTCGTAAAAAAACACTGCGCTGTGAGAAGGACGTGGGGGACCACTCACAGAACTTTCCTCCAAGACAACCACTTAAAAAGAAAAGTGGTCGCCGAGGCTCTGGGAAAAAAAAATATGAATAGTCTAATTGCACGTACATAAAGTGACACGAGGTACAGGAGTTTCTGTATGTAAGGAGACTCTGACAGGATGTGATAAAGTAGTGTTGGAGGGTGGGATGTGGTGGGAAGGTTAATGGGTTGACGTTGTTGAACAATGTGAGACCTTGAGGGAAGCATCTGTTTTTGAGTCAGGTGGTCCTGGCATGGATGCTACATGGCCTCTTCCCTGATAGAAGTGGGTCAAGCAGTCCATGAGAAGGGTGGGCGGGATCCCTTGTAGTACTGCTGGCCCTTTTCCCGGCACCTTTCTGTACATACGTCCTTGATGCCAGGCAGGCTGGTACCAGTGATGCACTGGGCGGTTTTAACTACCCATTGTAGAGCCTCTCCGTCGGCCACAGTGCACTTTATCCACCACACAGTGATGCAGCATGTTAAGATGCTCTCAGCAATGCATCTCTAGAAGGTCCACAAAAGGTAGAAGTGTTGGTGAGCTTTCTTGATGACGAAGGATGGGTTCTGGGACTATGAAAGTTTTTTGTGATGTGAAGTCTCAGGAGTTTGGAACTCTTGGCAGTTCCCATTGCTGTGCCACCCACTGGCTTCTGTAACTCCAGGACGAAGAGCTTCTGAGAGACCAAATTCCCCACGATCCTGCACGAGTTAAATAACCACAAGTCTGAGTGGAAATCTCCCCACGAGAGCTGAGGATATTTAAGCTTCATGCCATTAAAAAAGCTGCAATAATAAAACTTGCATCAATAATAGTTTTGGCATAAAAGTACTGATATCCCACAGTGAAGGTGGGTTTGCAATCCTTTTGGGTCTGACCGGCATGTAACATCAAAGTGGTAGGCTGTAAACCTCTGTCTGAAATGGTCTCACAAACTTTTCAGTTCAGGGGAATGAGGGATGAATGATATGTGTTGATCCAGCTGCCACTGCCCCCGGCTTGTGAAAGAGTAACTGAACAACAGTGAGAAAAGTGAGGTGTTTATGGAGTGAGGCATGGCAAACTAGTGGAGCAAGGTATGCTCATTAAACAAGTAGAGTATTGTGTGGGTCAACAGGGATGGAGACGTGGAGAACTCAGTACATTAAATACTCTTAACTCTGTATGATATTAGCTATGAACTTCCATAAAAATCCTGATCATTATTAGAACTTTGATATGAGCTCGTTTAAAATAAATGCCATCATTAAAATAGCATGTGTTGGCATTTCAGGAGATTTTTAAAATTAATATTGTAAAGTACAATGGAGTGGCAAGGGTAGCATAGTAATTAGCGTAAAGTTTTACAGCGCCGGCGATCACCAATCGGGGTTCAATTCCCACCGAAGGAATTTCGCCGAGAAGTTCGTTCTCTGTCTGTGACCGTGTGGGTTCTGTACACATGCTACCACTCCTTCAAGAGGACCACAACCTTGTTATGGTTTGTAGCCTTGTCTGCCACAATAACCCAGAGAGCTATGTTGGCTGGAGTCAGGGCTTTATGCTTTGGCTCTTGCTAGGGTCATCCATGCCAAACTGGTCAAAGGGTAGAGGCCAAACTAAGAGCAGTCCACCGGCCCTACAGGTTCAGAGACTCACTTCAGGGCTTACAACCCTGACTAGTAAAATAAAATCGTTACAGAAACATCAATGAAGAATCCTTCTACATCTGAGTGTGATCCTGAGACTCCAAACCCAGGACTTGTATTACTGACAGAATTGAAAACCAAGAGGAAGCTACTGACACCCCGAACACCACCAGGTTTGGAGGACCTGCGCTGCTGCCCTAAATGCCAGAGCCGTAACAGGCGGTAGGTGAGTAAGCTCCCACATTTCAAATATGTGCGGGTTAGTGTTAGCAAGTTATGGGTATGCTATGTTGGCTCCTGAAGCATGGCAACACTTGCAGGCACTTACGTGCTGTGTTGATCGTTGACACAAATAATGTATTTCATTGTATGTTTCAATGTACATGTGACAAATAAAGTTAAATTTAATAGAGTAAAACAGCATGAATCTTTAATCTTCAAAGCAGAACTATTTACTGAATTTATTGTTTTATGAATTTAAGTATTTATGCACATTTTATTCAATATCTGTCCTTCAACTTCTAAGTTTATGTTACGCAATTCTTTGTTCATATATTTGTGGAATGTTGTTTTTTATTGCACATCATGCCAGCACACCGCAGCAAATCCAGAGATTCTGCAGATGCTGGAAATCCAGAGCAACACACACAATATGCTGGAGAAACTCAGCAGGTCATGCAGCACCTATGAAGAGGAATAAACAATCAACGTTTCTGGCTGAGACCCTTCATCAGAGCCTGAAACAACAACTGTTTATTCCTCTTCATGGATGCTGCCTGACCTGCTGACTTCCTCCAGCATTTTGTGTGTGTTACAGTAAATTCCTAATACGTGGAAATGTATATGGCAAATAAAGTTGATCTTTGACCCTTCTTAATCCTTGATCCTTAAATGATTACCATTTTACATGAGAACTGATGTTACTGTATCCTGACATAGAATTTTCAGTCAGCAAAGAAGCATTGATGCGTGTTGTTTATGACAAAAGATACTGCAATCTCTGCTTTCAACAAGTTCTCTTTCTCAGCATTACTGTTGAGTATAGAAGAAGAAGAAAGCCCTTAAGTTTGAGTGGAGTCATTGGGACACCGTCACTTCGGCATTTTTTTTAGCAGGTGTAACTCCCTGGGTCGCCTCAGGCTCGCTCAGCTCGTTCTTGTCTAGGGGGAGCAGCCTTCGGCCCCGCCAAACTGGGTAATCAGCTGGTGTGGATGCTGTGTGATGTCCCCGCCTCGCCCAAAAACAGACAGTACACCATATGCGATTAAATGAGTACAATTTATAAAGGTTACTATAACTAAGTGATTAATAACGATACAGTATATATGAAGAGAAAATTAAAGAAAAGGCGCCAAACTTATCAAAGTCCAAACCACTTAGTGCACAACCGTTGGAGCTCAATTACTGAAGTCTTCTGGCCACCATTCAATCCCCTCCGAACTCCTCGACTCGCAGCTCAGGACCCTCCGAACTCCTCGACTCTCCAAACAGCTCAGGACTCTCCGAGTGGTCAACCAAGCACATCTAGTTTCATCCCCCCCCCCTCGGAGAATCTCCAGGCCTCGGACCCCCCTTTGGGGTCCGATCCTCGCCCAGCTTACAGCATTGCGTCCTCTCTCTCGACCCCCTCGCGCCGATCTGCCCAAAAGCCCATCAACAAAAGCTTACAGACTCAGAAGAAAGAACATTAATCCCCATTTGGTTTACAAAGGAATACCATTCTCGTTATCAGTAAATTAGCATTCCTGCTAGTTAACAAAAGGAAACCCTTCCCAACAGTAACAAAGAAAAAAAAAACCCCTTTACACACTTCCTCCACCAAATAAAAGTCATGTCCTCATGACTACTAAATAACTCGCCACCTTTCCTGCCAACACACCGTAACCCAAGCACAAACAGTGACATCTCCTCCCCACACAGTAACCCTCACACCCTGTTCCTCAGGCGCTACTTAGGCCAACTATCTGGGAGTTCCCTAACCCTTCTGAGGCCTCCATACCCCCTCACCTAAACCCTTCAGGCTCGGACACAACTGGGGATACCTTGGGCCCACTACCAACTCCTCTCTCAACCTCTCACTCATGCCCCACACTGCACACAGCTAACCCTTCCCGCTACACCTGACTCAATGGGAGAAGGGCCAAAGGTCTCTTCCTCAATCGAGGGAAAGTCAGCAAAAGGCAGCATGTACCACACATCCAGCACATCATCCATCGAATCTGTATTCTTCCTCATTCCTGTGATCGGTAGCTGCTGTTTGATCTTCTCCAAACGGAAACACGTGGCCTGCACTGCTCCCGCAGTCTCTTCAGCCTCCTGTTCAGTATTCACTGCACTTCTCTCCAGCTTTTTCTTCCTCATGACTTCTTCCAGATCAACTTTCAGGTTTTGCACTTCATTTGAACTGTCGATGGTCATCTTCAGGTTCCCTTCAAGCTTCCGCTTCTCTCTTCTGAGATTCGTCTGTAATTTCTTCACCTCTGCAAACTCCCCTCTCTGGGTTCTCAGTTTGCTATTACCCTCAGTCAGACAACTTTCTTCATTCTCTCCAACTTGTAAGTCTTCCGAATGGTTCCAGATCACTTTCTCCAGTCTCTCCGTCTTCATTTCAAACTTGATTCCGTAGAGACGGTCTCTCACGAGCTGCGACCTTCGCCAGCCCTGGCAGGTGTCCCGAAAACACTTTAACTCGGTAGTTCTCAGCTGCTCCTGCAACGACCTCACTTCATATTCTCCTGAGGCAAATCCAAATACCAAGAGATCATCCACATACACCAAAACTCCAAACGCCTCCACATCCCCTATGGTCTTCCACCTGCCCCGCAGGAAGGTTGCAAGGGCTCCAGATATGCCCTGTGGCATCTTTTCAGACCCGAAGACTCCTAGGGAATTTATAACGGCCGTCATCTCCTTGTTGGCCCCACTCATCGGGATCTGGCAACATCCACTCCTCAAATCCAGCACCTTAAACCACTTCACACCACTCAGACAGGCCATCGCCTCTCTGGCCCTCAGGGCCATATTCTGGTCACTGACAGTGCACCTCTTCAACGCAATATAATCCATACACACGCTGCCTACATCTTCCACGGCTGTAGGGGCCAGTCGCCGCAACCTCTCTTTCTCCGAGGTGTCTTCAGCAGTCAACTCCCCTCCCTTGTGGTATTTCGCAGCGTCCACGAAGAGGGTCTCACCCTCAGATACTTCCCCCAGGCAGTACCACCACTGGCTCTTGTTTGAATTCGGTATCAGCCCAATGCTGCTACACACGTCCGCACAAGCAGCTCGAAACCCTGGGTGCATCGACAATGCCTCCAAACAGCGCTCACCCGCCTCCTCCGGGCAGGCTCCCAAGTGCACCAGCAGGATATTGGTTCTCTCTAGAACAGAAACGCTGCCCGTCTCAACAGGGTCCGGACACATCAGCATTAACGAATCATGAACCTCAGTCTCCTCCACATTTGCCTCTAAGAACTCCATTTTCACTGACCAACAACCATTGTCTGGATAATCACCGGCACTGGTACCCCGAATCTCCAGTGTCCTCAATGTTGTCAAGGGTAAATGCTTCCAATAACAGTTATGAAACAAACTGTACAGCAACTTCACCGGCGCCCCAGTGCCGAGGATGGCTTTAACTTGACTTCCATCCATCCGTAACAACACCTGTGCGCATGGCCCCTCTAAGCCTTCAGGAATAGGGTCTGTTCCTTTCGGGAGTTCCTTGGTACATTGCTGGGAACGTGCCCCCCAGAGACCCCAAGCCGTTCCCCCAATGGGCCTCCTCTAAGTTTCCCGACACCTCTCGAATCAACGGAACAACTGATCCCCTTGACAGATCCCCTTGGCACCACAAGCAATTTATCTGCCCCCCTAGGCAAAAAGGGATACCCTAAAACTTCCCACCAATCTCCTGCCACAGATATAATAAGCCCCCCAGCTGCGGCATTTGACTTCCAGTCGAACCACATGCATTTTCCCACACTTTCCCAGAACTGGCAGCGGTCACTTCGAGGTAATTGCGCTTGACAGTTCTAACAAAGTCACCAGCCCGCCTACTCAAACTTTCAACCCGTCCCTGTCGCTTTTCCTCAGCCAAGTACTGCCACTCACCCAATAACTGAGGGGTCCGCTCCGCCCACGCTTCAGCCCCTTTAGGGCTGGACATTATTCCAATAACCGGGCGGAGCTCACCACTGCTGAAACATCCCAACCTGTCACTCCTCAATCTCCAAACAGTACAGACAACCCATGGTCCCACCACCATTTCATCAGCACTAGTCGGAACTCGAACAACGACCTCCAGGCTACCAACAGCAACCACCCCACCCAACACACACGCAGTGATAACCAACAATCGCACACACACAAAGGCACACCAGCTCTTCGCCGCAGACACAATTTAAAGAAGGTGATCACACAGCTTCTACAGAAATCAACCCCGGACGAGCACCCCACAATGTAACTCCCTGGGTCGCCTCAGGCTCGCTCAGCTCGTTCTTGTCTAGGGGGAGCAGCCTTCGGCCCCGCCAAACTGGGTAATCAGCTGGTGTGGATGCTGTGTGATGTCCCCGCCTCGCCCAAAAACAGACAGTACACCATATGCGATTAAATGAGTACAATTTATAAAGGTTACTATAACTAAGTGATTAATAACGATACAGTATATATGAAGAGAAAATTAAAGAAAAGGCGCCAAACTTATCAAAGTCCAAACCACTTCGTGCACAACCGTTGGAGCTCAATTACTGAAGTCTTCTGGCCACCATTCAATCCCCTCCGAACTCCTCGACTCGCAGCTCAGGACCCTCCGAACTCCTCGACTCTCCAAACAGCTCAGGACCCTCCGAGTGGTCAACCAAGCACATCTAGTTTCATCCCCCCCCCCTCGGAGAATCTCCAGGCCTCGGACCCCCCTTTGGGGTCCGATCCTCGCCCAGCTTACAGCATTGCGTCCTCTCTCTCGACCCCCTCGCGCCGATCTGCCCAAAAGCCCATCAACAAAAGCTTACAGACTCAGAAGAAAGAACATTAATCCCCATTTGGTTTACAAAGGAATACCATTCTCGTTATCAGTAAATTAGCATTCCTGCTAGTTAACAAAAGGAAACCCTTTCCCAACAGTAACAAAGAAACCCCCTTTACACAGGCTTTCTTGTTTTTACGAGGCCGTGTTGCTAACTGACACTCAACCCAGCACGGATGGAAAGCGTGCAAGGGGCCTGGCTGAATTCAAACTCAGGAGCCTTTGCTCCAAAGTCCGGCGCTGATGCCACTACGCCACCAGCTGGCTACTGTTGAGTATAAGTCAAGGAATATTCCTCGTGTCTGTAAGATATGATGCCTCCAACCATTGACCAACCAATCACATTCATCATCATTATGTGCCATGTCTTATGTCTTATGCAACCATGGTCTCATGATTGGTCTTGGCAAATTTTTCTACAGAAGTGATTTGCCATTGCCTCTCTCTGGGCAGTGTCGTTACAAGACGGGTGACCCAGCCAATATCAAAACTCTTCAGAGAGCTATTAGTGGTCGTATAACCAGGACTTGTGATAGGCACCAGCTGCTCATACAACCATCCACCACCTGTTCCCACGGCTTTGCGTGACCCTGATCGGGGGGCTAAGCAGATGCTACACCTTGCCCAACTGTGACCTGCAAGCTAGCGGAGGGAAGGAGTGCCTCACACCTCCTACGGTAGAGAGGAATCGTCACTCTGCCACCCCAAATCACATTAATTATCAGATATAGAAATGCACAAAGCAATTTTCAAACATAATACAGAGACCCAAGTAAGAATTGAAACACATAAATAATCAGAATAAAAGGACATCCCTTTAGAACAGAGATGAAGAGGAATTTCTTTAACTAGAAGGTGATGAATCTGTGGAATTCATTGTTACAGACAGCTGTGGACACCAAGTCATTGGATTCAATTAATGTGGAGGTTAATAGGTTCTTGATTAGCCAGGGTGTCAAAGGTTACAAGAAGGAGAATGGGATTGGGAGGGGTGATAAATTAGTCATGATGGAATGGCAGAGCAGGCTCGATGGGCTGAATGGCCTAATTCTGCTCCTATATCTTATGGCCTTAGAAATTTTACCAAATAAAGGTATCAATGTCATAAATAAACTTCTTCAAATAAACTCTTAAACCCTTTATGTTTTGAAATATTAATGATTAGCAATTATAATACATGCATATTAAAAACCTTTTATATACAGCCAGAGAGTTTGCTAAGCACTGACTAGGGCTGAGAGCACCACTAAATTCCCTCACTGCTCTCTTACCCAAGTGGAACATATTCAGGATAATTATTTAGCTGGATCATCATCTCCAGTGCTTCCCCTGGATTTCACTGGAGAAGGCCGCGAACAGCACTGCCTGCGATGTGCACTGGATCTTTGGGAATAGTTTTACTATTGTCACATGTACAGTGAGATGCTAAGGTTTTGTAAACTTTCCACACTGATCATTTCAAAGCGAACGCATTTTAGTACAAGTGAAAAACAATAATAGAATATAGAAGACCAGGGTAGAAGTGTCCAAGAAGAGTGTTGGAGATGGGAGAAGAGGTCATCAGTGCAAAGTGGGGAATTCTTATCAAAAAAGTAGGGTCAGAGATGGAGCTCTTCATTCCATCACCTCCACCTCCAGGCCTACCTCTTTGGTAAGAATTCCCCTCTCCACAACGATCACCTCTTCTCACATCTCCAACACCCCTCTAATCGGGAGGTGATAAGCTCATTATACAAGGAAAGGAAATGAATGGCACTGTTCATAGTATTTGCTATGAGACAAACTTTAAGGCAAACTTCTCCCACTGTGATCTCTCAGCAAGTAGAGGGGTGAAGGATGAAGATGGATGGCAGGATGGAGGTTCATCTCTACCAAAGGAGGCATAAGGTGCTCCTTCCCTCCACTAGCCAGTAGGTCACTCTTGGGCAAGGTTTAGCACCTGCCCAGCCATCCCTCCCCCCATTCAGGATCACATGAAGCCATGTACGAGCAGATGGTGCATATCACAAGTCCTGGTTATGCAACCACTGATGCCAGGCAGACAATCTCTGGAGAGTATTGGCAATGCCTGGGGTCACCCGTCTTGTAAAGACGCTGCCCAGAGGAAGGCAATAGCAAACCACTTCTGTCGAATAATTTACCAAGAACAGTCATGGTCAAAAGACCAAGAATGCCCATGTCATACAAGACGACACATAATAATGATGATGATGCTGATGAAGGATGAAGGAGAGGGTGAAAGGTGAGGAAATGCTGTGTGCTTGTACTTGCAGACACATAGCTCCAGGACAACATCTCATGCACCATCAATCTACAGACCATGACACTCAGAATGCTTGCTAATATTATTTTGTGACTACGCGTGCTATCTAAACCGGGGTGCCCAACTTGGGGTCCACAATCCCCTTCCTTATTGGCATTGGTCCATGGCATAAAAAAGGTTGGGAACCTTTGTGCTGTGTGTGACTGAATGCACTGTGTTTTGCACCTTGGCCCCAGAGGAACAATGTTTTGTTTGGCTCTATACATGTATATGGTTAAATGACAGTAATCTTGAACTTGACTTGTGGTTGACTTGCTTGTCCGCAGAATATCCTCACACAAAATAGATTTTTGGACAAATGCCATCAGTTGGCAGTCTTCCTACAGTGAAATGGTTCTCTGACTAACCACTTTATGGCTTTTAATAGTCTGGCAGTTTCAATAGTTTCACATACTGAAGTCTTGGCACGTTTCGCACCAGTTCACTAAATCATTTCAAGTGAAACTAACTAAATCAAATGCCACATGAAAGCAGCATCTATCATCAAAGATGCCCGTCACCCAGAACATACTGCCATCTTGCTACTGTTGTCGGAAGGAGGTACAGGAGGGGCGTTGGGTTTCCCATCACCAGATTCAGGAACAATTATTACCCTACAACTATCAGGGTCCTGAACCAGCATGGATAACTTCACTCACCACAGCTCTGAACTGATTCCAGGTTTCCACAACATGCAGACTCGCTTTCAAGTTCTCAGTATTATTTATTTACAATGTTTTATTTGCACTATTTGTCTCCTTTTGCACATTGGTTATATGTCAGACTTTATTTATGTATACTTTTTCCCAGATTATATTGTATTATTTGTCCTGTAAGAGCCTGCAAGAAAATGAATCTCAAGGTAATATATGGCAATAATAAATTTACTTTAACTTTGAAATGAGACCCATCAAAGTGCCATTTTGGTGTTTGACTGGTAGTTCATGCACATCTAGTTTCCATTCTGCAATAATCTGTGCCTAATTTCCTTATCTTCCAGGGATTCAACACAGTCAAGGACCACTCCCACAACAATCATTTTCTCCTCTTGTCCTTTCCACTGGGCAGAAGATACAAAAGCTTCAGAACGCGTACCACCAAGCTCAAGAACAGCCTCTGTTCCACTGTTACAAGAATCTCGAGCAGACCTCCTGTAGGACCTCTTTATTTTTCTTAATTTTCATTACTTGGGATGGCGGATTGCATATCCCATAATCTCTTAGATGTTGTTAGATAACTTATTAAGTCTGAAGATTGTAATCACGTCAGGACAAATGCATTTCTTATTTTTTGAACACTCTAGTAATATGGTCAATGTCTTTATAGAGGAAATAGTGCAATAAATATCTTGTGGTTACTTGGTGAAGTAAAGGAGCAACAGTGCCTGGGCAGTAAATGCCTCCTAAACTGCCTTCCACTGTACCTTAAATGGATGTTGTCTGATATTGGCCACGACTGCTAAGGGAGTCAGGTTCTGGTTGCCCATTCTAGCTATGTCCCTCATCATCTCATCCTCCTTCACTTCAAGGTGAAAAGCCCCAGCTCATTCAGCCTTTCCTCATAAGAAATGCTCTCCAATCCAAGCAGCATCCTAGATATATCCTCTGCACCCTCTCGGAAGCTTTCACATTCTTCTATAATGCAGTGATTAGCACAATACTCTAAGTGTGGTCTAATCGGGGTTTTATAGAGCTGCATTATCTCAAGGCTCTTGAACTCAGTCCCAAGACTAATGAAGGACAACACATCATAGCCTTGCTCAAACACCCTATCAACCTGCGCAGCCACTTTGAGGGAACTATGAATGGGGACCTGAAGATCCTTTTGTTTCTCCACACTGCTAAGAATCCTGCCATTGTCATTGTTTTCTGCCTTTTTGGAAGTACAACCTTCCAGACTGTATCATTTCACACTTTTCCAGGTTTAACATCACTTGCCACTTCTCAGCCCAGCTCTGCATACTGTCAATGTCCCACTGTAACCTAGGACAAAATTCTACACTATCCACAACACCAGCAACCTTCATGTCATCTGCATACTTACAAACCCACACTTCTACTTCCTCACTCGTCATTTATCAAAATGAGAAAGAGTAGAGATCTCAGATTGAATCTTAGCAGAACATCACTAGTCACTATTATAAACATCACCAGGCCATCTTTTACCTACTGTATACACTAATATGTTGCAATTTTCAGTGCATGACACATGCAGTATGTGATTTTCCACATATAATTGTTTTTACGTTATTTTAGCCTAACGCATTGTGCAATGATTTGATTTGTATGAACAGTATGCAAGACAAGCTTTTCACTGTACCTTGGTAGATGTGACAATAATAAACCAATAAAGAAACAATTACGTGGGGAATAGATGAGAAGCAGAAAGACACAGAAGAGCACACACACAAAATGCTGGAGCAACTCAACAGGTAGCATCTATAGAAAGAAATAAAGAGTCACCTCATCATCAGGACTGGAAGAAGCTGGAATAAAATGGTGATGGTGGTGGGGGGGGGTGGTAGTAATACAAGCTAGAAGGTGATAGGTGAGCAGGTGAAGGGAAAGGTAATTGGGTGGGGGAGGGGTGATAAAGTGAGAAGTTGGAAGGTGATAGGTGGAAAAGGTAAAGGGCTGACGAAGAAGGAATTTGACAGGAGAAGACAGTGGATCTTGGGAGAAAGGGAAGGAGGAAGGGCACCAGAGGGAGATGATGGGCAAGTGAGGAGAAGAGGTAAGAGTGGGGAATGGAAAAAGACAGAAAGGGGAGAGGGGAGAAATTACGATGTTAGAGTAAGTTCATGCCAACAGGTTGGACGATACCCAGATGGAATAAGACCATAAGATATAGGAGCAGAATTAGGCTATTTGGCCCACTGATTCTGCCCTTCCATTTCATCATAGCTGATCAATTTTCCTCTCAGCCCCAATCTCCTGCCTTTTCCCTGTATCCCATCATGCCCTGACTAATCAAGTATCTTTCAACGTCTGCCTTAAATATAGCTAATGATTCCACAGATTCACCACTCTCTGGCTAAAGAAATTCCTCCTCATCTCCATTGTAAAAGGATGCCCCTCTATTCTGAGGCTCTGTCCTCTGATCTTAGAGTCCTACACCATAGGAAACATCCTCTCCACGTCCACTCTATTCAGGTCTTTCAATATTCAAATAGATTCCACCTCATTCTTCTGAATTCCAGTGAGTAGAGACCCAGAGTCATCAAACACTCCTCATACAATAATCTATTCAATGCTGGAATCATTTTCATGAACATCCTTTGAACCCTCTCAAATGTCAACACATCTGTTCTTAGCTAGGTGCCCAAAATTGCTCACAATACTTTAAATGAGGCCACACTAGTACCATTAAAGCCTCAACATTACATCCTTGCTTTTATATTCTAGTCCTTTCAAAATGAATGCCAATATTGCATTTGCTTTCCTCACCACCAACTCAACATGTAAGTTAACCTTAAGGGAATCAGGCACAAGGACTCTGAAGTCCCTTTGCATCTCAGATTTTTGAATTTTCTCTCCAATTAGAATATAGGCTATGCTTTTATATCTTCTACCAAAGTGCATGACCATGCACTTCCTGACACTGCGTTAGATCTGGCACTTCTTTGGCCATTCTCCTACTCTGTCTTAGTCCTTCTGTAGCCTCTGTGCTTTCTCAAAACTACTTGCCCCTCCATCTGTCTTTGAATTGTCCACAAACTTGGCCACAAATCCATTCATTCCATCATCCAGATTATTTACATATAGCGTAAAAAGAAGTGGTCCCAACTCAGGCCCCTGTGGAACACCACTCATCTCCGGTAGACAACTAGAAAAGGCTCCCTTTATTGCCACTCCTGCCAATCAGCCAGTGCTCTATCCATTCTAATATATTTCCTGTAATACCATAAGACCATAAGACAAAGAAGCAGAATTGGGCCATTTGGCCCATTGAATCTGTTCTGCCATTCACCGGGCTCTTAAATTGTTAAGCAGCTCATGTGTAGCACCTTGTCAAAGGCTTTCTGAAATTCCAAGCACACAACATCCACCAATTCTCCTTTGTCTATCCTGCTTGTTATTTCTTCAAAGAATTCCAACAGATTGGTCAAGCAAAATTTTCCCTTGAAGAAACCATGCTGATTATGGCCTATTTTATCAAGTGCCTCCAAGTACCCCGAAACCACATCCTTAACAAACGACTTTAACATCTTCCCAGATCAAACAAACTGGCCTATAATTTCCTTTCTTCTGCCTCTCTCCCTTCGTGAAGAGTGAAGTATCATCTGTTTTCAATGTTCCGGAACTGTGCCAAAATCAATTGATTCTTGAAAGACCATCAGTAATTCCTCCACAATCTCTTCAGCCACCCCTTTCACAACCCTGAGATGTAGGCCACCTGGTCCAGGTGACTTATCTACCTTCAGACCTTTCAATTTCCCAAGCACCTTTTGCATAGTAGTGACATCACACACCTGCCCCCTGACAATTTCCAACTTCCTGCTACTGCTATTGTCTTCCAGGATGAAGACTGATACAAAATACTTATTCAGTTCATCTGCCATTTCCTTGTCCCTTATTACTACAGCTTCAGCACTATTTTCCAGCAGTCCGATATCGACCTGCTGAGTTCCTCCCGCATTTTGTGTGTGTTGCTTGGGTTTCCAGCGTCTGCAGATTTTTTCTTGTTTGTGATTGGTCTACTCTCACCTCTTTTAAACACTTTATACATCTGAAGAAATTTTTTGTATCCTCTTTAAAATTGTTGGCCAGCTTACTTCGGTATTTCATCTTTTCCTTTTTGACTTTTTAGTTTCGTTCTGTAGGTTTTTCAAAGCTTCCAAATCCTCTAACTTCCCACTAAATTTTGCTCTATTATATGCCCTCTCCTTTGCCTTTATGTTCTTTTTGATTTCCCTTATCAGCCACTGATTGCATCCTCCTGCTTTTAGAAAACTACTTCTTCTTTGGGATATATCTATTCTGCGCCTTCCAAGTTGCTCCCAGAAATTCCAGCTATTGCTGCTCTGCCGTCATTCCTGGTGGTGTCCTCTTCCAACTTCTCCCTCATGCCTCTGTAATCCCCTTTTCTCCACTGTAATACTGATACATCTGACTTCAGCTTCTCCTTCTCGAATCTAAGGGTGAATTCTATCCTTTCATGATCACTGGCCCTAAGGGTTCTTTTACCTTAAGCTCTCTAATCAATTCTGGTTCATTGCACAACACCCAATCCAGAATAACTGATCCCCTAATGAGCTCAGCTACAACCTGTTCTTAAAAAGCCTTCTCATAGGCATTGTTCAAGCTCCCCCTCTTGGGATCCAGCACCAATTTGATTTTCCCAATCTACCAGCATATTGAAATCCCCATGACTACTGTAACATTTTTGACATGCATTTTCTGTTTCCCATTGTAATTTGCAAACCACATTTTTGCTACTGTTCGGAGGTCTGTATAAAACTCCCATCAAGGTCTTTTTACCCTTGCAATTTCTTAGCTCTACTCACAACAATTCTACAATTTTTAATCTTATTTCACCTCTTTCTAATTATTTGATTTTCATCTTTTTTTAACCAACAGAGCCACCTGCCTACCTGCCTATCCTTCTGATACAATGTCTATCATTGGATGTTAAGCTTCCAAATATAATCTTCTTTCAGCCTTGATTTAGAGATGCCCACAACATCATACATGCCAATCTGTAAATGTGCTGCAAATTCATCCACCTTATTCTATATACTGTGTGCATTCAAATATAACACATTCAGTCCTATATTCATTACCCTTTTTGATTTTTTCCCCCTTTTACAATGCAACTCATCCCGTTCACTGCAAATTTGCCCTATCATAAGCCTTTCCTTGCTAGCAGTCTCACTACACACTGTCTCAGTTTATAAACCAACTACCCATCCTTAACACGATCACTCCGGTTCCCATCTCCCTGCCAAATTGGTTTAAATCCTCCCGAACAGCTTTAGCAAATCTGTCCACATGGATATTGGACCCCGTCGGGTTCAGGTATAACCCGTCCTTTTTATACAGGTCAGATCTTCCCCAGAAGAGATCCCAATGATCCAGAAATCTGAAGCCCTGAACTTCTGCACCAGTTCCTCAGCCACACATTCATCTGTCATATCATCCTATTCTTACTGTGTGGCTTGGGTCCTGGTTTTCAGCTTTCTACCTCACAGAATCAGCTTCATAAAACCTCGTCTCTATTTTTCTGACTATGGAATACCCTATCACTACCACAGCCCTCTTCACTTCTTTTCTCAGTCATAGCGCCAGACTCAGTGCCAGAGACCCAGGCGTTTGAGTTCCCTCCCCCCGCCCCCCAGTAGGCCATCTAAGTGAAATACTTATTATTGAGGCAAATGGCCACAGGGGTACTCTGCTCTGGCTGTCCATTTCCCTTCCTTCTCCTGACAGTCACCCTGTAACCTACCTCCTGCAACCTAGGGCTGACTACCTCCCTGACTACTTCCTGAGACTCCCATGTGAGCCGAATGTCATTGAACTGCAGCGCCAGTTCCTTAACATGCTCTCTGAGGAGCTGAAATCTGGTGTAGTTATTCGAGAGGCTGTAGGTCTCCCAGAATTCCCACATCTCGTACATAGAATGAAACACTGCCTCTGGAGCCAGTCCCCCTACACTAACTGTCCCCTAACAGACCAGGAATAAAGAATAAAGAAGAAAAGGAGAAACTTACCAAATATTTACCCCGCCCAAGCCTGATGAACCAAAGCCACTCCAACACTGGTCTGCTCACTCCACTTGCCCCTGCCTTATTTTAATTTGCCTTTTCTAATGATTGGGTCAGTCCAACTCCGAAAACTACAGTGTAACACTGCCATTTTGAAACTTCAATCGTGGACTTAAATGGAATCACCATGTCTCATGCTGCCGCTCACTGATTAGCCACAGTCAAACTCCAAAAACTGCTGCGAAATGCTGCCTTCATGAGACGTTGCACCACCAACCTGAGAGCAGACCCTTCGGGGCAGTAGAGGAGGTTATGGACCAACATCTTGGAATGGGAATGGGGATTGGAATTAGAGTGATTCCTCCAGAATATAAGGCTTAAAGCACAAAGATCAGCTCTGCAGAGCTCACAGTAGTCTGAGAGAGATGAAACACGCTGCCTTTAAATGAGATCTACATTATGATAAAGGAAACAAACTACTGCCTCTGGATAGACTTACACCACATCAAAAAAGTCTTCGGGACTCTCAAAGCAGCAGAAAACAAGACTTTCAGAGATTTGTCAAGAAGGTGCCATGCTTACAAGCAACCTGCTTCATAATAAGAGAGATACCCCTGTGAAACACTTCACTGCCTGAATTCTTTATGATGAGTGATCAGCTCAAAGAACAACATATAATCAAAGCAGCAGTATGTCTCTGTGTGAATAGAAAACATGCCTCGTCTTTTACCATACATTCTTTTTTCATTGTTTGCTGTGGAAGTTTGTTTTTTTCGTGTTTAGAGTAAAATTTGCTTCACTAGTAAACTAAGTGTATTCCTGGCAACTCAATTGCTATGGGTTCTAATTGTTCTATCTGCATTGACTTTGGCTTGATTAGTGTTATCTCCTGATCCTTACTCTTCTCCTGTATATTTCCCAACTTTAAAGTCTTGGAATTAGCAAACTTAAGCAAGTTAATATTAAGGGAAGTGAAGGAAGCCATTGAAATAAAGCTAGAGAACTAGAATTTTAACAAATAAGGAAGTCTCGCTCTAAGAAATAGAATTCAATTGTAAACAGGGTGGGTCGGCAGAAACCTGATGGGATCAGGACTAGCCAATCTGAAGGGACAGACAATGGGGGTATACATACCACCAGACTGGACATGCCCAGGCATCATTCCTGATGATGATGGCAGAGTTTGTCATTGAAACATTGGTTAAAATCGATATTTATACCCGGCTGGAAGCCGAAGAGGAGTTAATTTGTCATATACGCCAGAAAGGCACTAGATCCTTTTTCAAACTTAAGCACATTTACCTCCCAACCAATCTGATTGATTCATAGAGATATGGAGTCATACAGCACAGAAAAGGGCTCTTAAGCCCAACTGGTTCATGCCAACCAATATACCCATCTAAATCAGTCCCATTTGTCCACATTTGACACATATCCCTCTAAGGTTTTATGCCAGGGACTAATACGATTAAGCAAGGGGTCCATGGACCCAAGGTTGGTAACTGCTTCTCTAAATCTTTGTGGTCTTGGCTCCACTGTGGACATTCACCTCCCCTCCATTGAGTACAGGAATGGTGATACCTCAAAGAGACAACATCCATGATTATGAATCCCCTCCATCCAGGACATGTTTCTTCTAATTACTACCACCAGAGACAAAGTACATACTGGCGCGTGGCCAAGTGGTTAAGGCGTTCATCTAGCTACCTGAAGGTCGCTAGTTTGATCCTTGGCTGAGGCTTGCGTGTGTTTCCTTGAGCAAGGCACTAAACCACACATTGCTCTGTGACAACACTGGTGCCAAGCTGTATTTGTCCTAATGCCCTTCCCTTGGACAACATTAGTGGCATGGAGAGGGGAGACTTGCAGCTTGGGCAACTGCCAGTCTTCCATCAAAAAAACCTTGCCCAGGCTTGTGCCTTGGAGACTTTCCAAGGTGCAAATCCATGGTCTATCGAGACTAACAGAGGTCTACCTACCTACCTACATACTCAGTGTTTTAGAATTACTTCGTCCCCTCCACCATCAGATTTCTGAATAGCCCATGAACCCATGTATAATACCTCACCATTTTTGCTCTCTTTTTGCATTACTTATTTATCTTTAAATGCAGTATTATAATATTTCTTATTATAATTTATAGTATGTTTTTATTGCACTGACTAAGGCAGTCCTACATTGAATTCAACACTGACTGGCAACTCCTGCATTGCTGCTGGTACCAAACTGTATTGGTCTGTGCCGTTCCTTTGGGTTGATCAGATGCATGCTGAGGAGTAGCTTTTGACATGGGCAACTGCTTGCTCCCCATATCATACTGTCCAGGCTTGCGTATCTAGACAGCTAGAACACAACAGCAGTGAAACGACCCTGACTAACGGAGGCCCATGCCACATTTCCTTCTCCACAATCAATTCTCTGAAAAACTTCAGGACCGTCCTAGACAATAATTCAACGACTCATTTTCTCCAGCCTCAGAACCCCATCATTTCCTGCAGCCAGAGTCAACAAAAACCAAGGGATTCACTAATTTCTTAGGTAAAAATTAATGGTTGATATAACTGTCCCAGCACTATATTTGTCTTGCTTTTTTTCACCATCACCCTCTCTTCCCAGATCAATGAATACTACAAAGGTATAATATTATAAAATGCACCGGGTATAATCCCACAGGAATCTCAAAATCTCTGGTGTAAAATGAGGCAATGGTACAGAAATCAGTATTTATATTCTTGCACAAAATCAAAATAAATGAAAAACAGTCATTTGGGTCAAAACCCTGTCCCTGGGCCTTTCACCACAGATGCTTGACCCACTGAGTTCCTCCAGCAGGCTGAATGTCACTCCAGATTCCAGCTTCTGCGGCTCCTAGAATCTCCAAAGTAATGCAGAAGTTGAAATCTGAAATGAAAATAATGAAGCTGGAAATTCTGGTCACTTAAACAACATCATGGGCCAAAGGGCTTCTTCCTGTGCAGTACAGTTCTACGTTATTGGAGTGTCACGGTGGCAAAGCAGTTAGTATGACGCTATGACAGCTCAGGGTGTCGGATTTCGGAGTTCAATTCCAGCAGTATCTATAAGGAATTCGTACATTCAAGCCATGGCTGCATGGGTTTCCTCCCACATTCCAAAGACGTATCCGCTAGTAAGGTAATTAGTGATCGTAAATTGTCCTGTGATTAAACTAGGTGTGTTGGTGGTTGGTGTGAGTTCATTGGGCTGCAAGGGCATGTTCCATATTGTAGCTATAAATAAATAAAAATAAATAATTTTTTTTAGATTCAAAGTACATTTATTATCAAAGTACGTTTGCAGTATACAACCCTGAGATTTGTCTGCCCAGACAGCCAGGAAACAAAGAAAGACCGTGGATCCCATTCAAAAAAAAACATCAAACGTCCAATGTGTAAAGGATACGAACAAAATTTGCCTGAAAGCATACCATCAAAGTTTAAGTCACAGTTTTCAATAGTAGCAGAATCATACTTGAAAGAAGAAGTAAAAAAATAGCTTTGTGAACTGTCGGAAGGGGCGTCACCTTTGGTTGCGGTTTCACTGGCACCATGTTCTTCAGATTGATGATGTGAGAATCTGGTGAATTAAAAGCAGCTATCTGTTTCAGAACAGCCCATTCTGCACTCTGTACAGGGTACTGATCACAATAATTCCCAGTGCCCTTGATGGAGTATATTGCCTCAGAGGTCTTTCCTAGCATGGTAATTCCTGCCTGGTTTTCGTTCTCTCTCAGTGCTGATCTTTGTGGGTTCACACTATTACTATTGCATTCAGTCTGATTCTCCTGCACTCAGTAGTTCTCTTCTTATATACAGCATGTAACTCCTGACGTTCCCACATTATCAAGCAAAGGGAGAGTTATGCTCAGTATAAGGCTCTGTCATGAATTGACTGTTCCATTGCAATCAGAATTAGGTTTTTTATCACTGACTTATACAATGGAATATTTGTTGTTGTGCAGCAACAATACAGTGGAAAGATATTAAAATTACAAAATAAATAGCACAAAAAAATGGAATGATGAGAAGGCATTCATGGGTTCATGAACCGTTCAGATATCTGATGGCAAAGGGGCAGAAGCTGTTCCTCAGGCTCTTGTATCTCCTCCCTAAGGGTAGTAATGAGACTAGGGCATGTTGGGGAAGATGAGAGTTCTAAGAGATAGCTGCTGCCTTTTTGAGGCACCACCTCTTGAAGATGTCCTCGACAGTGGGGAGGGTTGTGCCCATGATAGAGCTGACTAAGTCTACAGCCCTCTGGGGTCCCTTACGATCCTGTGCATTGAAGCCCCCAAACCAGGCTGTGACGTAACCAGTCAAAATACTGTGTAGAAATTTGCAATGGTAATTGTTGACAGGGCCAGCTGGTGATGTAGTGGCGTCAGCACTGAACTTGAGGGTGGATGATCCTGAGTTCGAATCCAGCCAGGGTCCCAACCTGGGCAGCAGCAGTATCTGTGCGGAAGAAAAGCCTGGCAATCTACTTCTATATAGGGTCACCATGAGTTGACGGCGACTCAATAGCACTCAACAACAATGACAATTATTGACACATCAAATTGTTATTGGATAATATTGGGTAATTATCAATACTCTTCAGTGGTCACGTAACCAGAAGTTGTGATATACACCAGCTGCTCCCATGGCTTCACGTGACCAAGGGTGAGCTCCAGGCTGGCGGAGGGAAGGAGCACTTCACGCCTTTGTCACAGGGACAGCAGTGACTCAAGAAAACTGCTGTCTACCATCTCCTTAAAAATAAACAGGGATGTGGCATAACATGACAGTGATGTCCCTAACCAGTGAAAAAATATCTAAAAATATATTTTGAACAGTCTCATTTGCAAATTAGCTAAGAACGAAATGACAGATGTTACCTACAGAGCCAGAACATGGAACACAAAACTGGGATGGCATAGTAGCATAGTGGTTAGCATAACACCTTACAGCACCAGCGACCCAGGTTCAATTCCTGCTGCTGTCTGTAAGGAGTTTGGACATTTGTAAATTGCCCCGGGATTAAATCAAGGGATTGCCGAGCAGCATGACTCGAGGGACAGGAAGGCATTATTTTGTGCTATATCTCAATAAATAAAACAAATAACACCGTACTGCACAGGAACAGGCCTTTGGCCCATGATGTCTGTACCAACATGATGCAAAATTAAACTAAACTTCTTCTGCCTGCACACGATCCATACCTCTCCATTCCCTGTGTCTAACAGCCTCTTAAACACTGTTATCACATCTGCTTCTACCACCATTCCTGGCCACCCATTTCAGGTTCCCACCACTCCATGCAAAAAAAAATTGCCCTGGACATCTCCTTGGAAATTATCCCCTCTCAACTTAAATGCATGGCCCATTTTAGCCCTGGAAAAAAGATACTGATTGTCTACCCTATCTATGTCTTTATAATTTTATAAACCTCTATCTGGGTGCCAGGTGGAGCTACGACTCTATCAAAGGAAGTGCAAGGCACTCCTTCCCTCTGCTAGCCCACAGCTCACCCTTGGGCATAGCCCCCTAATCATGGTCCTGTGAAGCCATCGGAGCAGGTGGTGGGCGGTCGCATGAGCAACTGGGGCACATCACAAATCCTGGTAATGCGGCCACTGACACCAGGCAGACAATTTCAGAAGGGTATTGATAACAGCTGGAGTCACCTGTCTTGTAAAAACACTGTCCAGAAGAAGGCAATGGCAAACCACTTCTGTAGAAAAATTTGCCAAGAACAATCATGGCTGTGAATAAGACTATGATCACCCGTGTCATACAACATGGCACATAATGATGATGATACCTCTATCAGATCTCCCCTCAGCCTCCAGCACCCCAGAGAAAGCAACCCCAGTTGATCCAAGCTGTTCTTACAGTACACACTCCCTGATCCAGGCAGCATCCAGGTAAACCTCATCTGCACATTCTGCAAAGCCTCAAAATCCTTCCTATGATGGAACAACAAGAACTGTATACAATAAATACTCTAGATGTGGCCAAACCAGAGTATTATAAACTTCCTGTCTCATTCACAAATAAAGGTAAGCATGCCATAGACTTTCTTTACCACGCTGCTATTCCAAGTTCTGATTTTCTTTGCTTCTATCACCTCTCCAGGAAGCAAATTCCAGATCCAAACAATTTTTCATCAGGTATCTCCTGCAACTGTCGCCAATGCTTCCAATCTGGCTCCTTGAACCATCCTCTAATCAGACAGTTTTGATCCATTCTTCCTGTCTCAGTTACTCGTGATCTTTCATTTAATGGAGTTTACAGGCCAGTTTCCTTCAGGTGAATGATGTGATGAACTTCCCACATAGTCTTGCAAATGGACTCAAGCTAGTGAATTTTCACTACATCACCACTGTGGAAGAAACAGCTGGAAGTGACAGGGCATGAAAAATTATTTTATACATTAAACCTGAAGATAAACAGAGATGTATGATGCTCAGACTGTCTGTGTTTACTTGATATTGTGGCAACGACAGCCAGAGGAGGTGGTCTGTTTGCCATGATTAGTCTGGCTACGTCACGGGAACAGTTTGAGGGCTTGTCATAGGTTTGGCAAATATTACCATAGCTGTTTCTATTTTGGTGCTAACAGTATGCTCCGAATCTTCATGTACAAACCTCATGTCTACTCAATAGCAAACCCAGTTGATTCACTGAGATCCTCCTGTGCTTTCTGTGTCGCTCCAGATTTCCAGCATCTGCTGTCCCGTTTGTCTGAGTTTGTCCCATATCCCTCTAAACCTTTCCTATCCAAACACCTACCCAAATGCCTTTTAAACCTTGCTAATGTACCTGCCTCAACCAATTCATCTATTTCGTGATACAGTGCAGTGTATGTCCTTCTGACCCTGCAAACCACGCCACCCCAGCAAACCCGACAAACCCAATTAGCCCTAACCTGTTCTGTTTTGTAACTTCAAAACATTAAACTCATTCAAAGGAAGACATGGAAGTCACATTGTGAGTTCCACTTCAGGTTTACTTTAAGCGAGGCACGCGCATATCATGTGGTAGCATGATGATGTATGCAATTCATGTATTTTTATATATTCAAAATTCAAAGTACATTTATTATCAAAGTACGTATACATTATACAACCTCAAGATTCGTCTCCTTGTAGGCAGCCACAAAACAAAGCAACCTCAAAAGAACCCTCAAAACAAAAGACCATCAAACACCCAATGCACAGAGAGAGAAAAAATAAACAATAAAAGTAAACAAATAGCTTCAGAACTGATGGGGTATAAGTTTTACAAATAACCTGTAGTGAATTATTTAAACAAACAAGAATGCTTAATCAACAACATATTTACAAGATTACTCAAGTATTACTTAAATATTAATTACACAACATAACCTACTCATGGGACAATTTATAGTGACCAGTTACCCTACCCAGTATGTCTTTGGACTGTGGGGGGAAACCGGAGCACCTTGGAAAACCCATGCATTCCATGGGGAGGAGGTACAGAGACTCTTAACATAAAGGCAGCGGAATTGAACTTTGAACTCTGAACTCTCCAAGCCGCAATAGCATTGCGCTAACCACTATACTACCATGGCACTACATTACCTGGTGGCTTTTTCCGCATACTGACCACCCTCTGGGTGAAAAGGTTGCCAGTTAGGTTCCTATTAAATCTCCTCCTTCTCACCTTAAACCTGTGCCCTCTAAACTTGGATTCCCTTTCCCTGGCCAAAGCATATTAACACTTTATATCCCCATCTTTACATTATATACCTCTGTAAATCTCGTCCTCCCACATTCATTGGAATTTGATTTTGAAAATGAGCTTGGTGGGAAGTGGAATGTTGGGACTACATTGTCCTATTACTCTGGATTAGTGGTGTTTTTAAAAATTATGGATGTATGTGGCCTTTGCATTTTATTGGTCGAGTTATTGGGTAAATTGAAAGCAGAGGTTGATAGGTTCTTGATTAGTAAGGGTATCAAAGATTATGTGGTAAACACAGGAGAATGGGGTTGAGAGGCTTAATAACTCAACTATGATAGAACGGGCTGAATGCCTAGATCTGCTCCTATATCTCAGGGCCTGTAGAAATGGCTGATGTGTTTATGCAACCAGAAATACTCAGGATATCCTGACAAGCTTGATAAGCTCTTCCAAAAATGCAAGCATTTACCTCTCTATTTTTAATAACTGGATGTACTCGTACAAAGGGAGATCAAAATGGTAAACTCTTTCCCATTAAAAAAAACTCAATCTAAAAGCTGAAGTTGGTGGATTTCTGTTTGGCAGAAGAACAAAGATGCATGGAGCCAAGATGGGTACATGGAACTAATCATTCAAATCACCTACAAATTAAATAATTCAAGTCAACTATGAGTTGTATTTCTGTTTGGCGGAGGACAAAGATTCACGGAGCCCAGATGGGTACATGGTATTGCTCATTCATAGCAACTATGGTTTCACTGGGTGGAGGAAGAGGCTTCAAAGCTTTTGTGGCCTACTCACACCTCTGTGAGAAAGAGTGTCAATAATTCAGAAAGAGTCAAATGCTTTTTTTATTTCATATTTGCATATCTGGAGATATTCGCACTGCACCGTGCTCGCTGTTATGAGATCAAGGTGAAGCACTCTTTGTATTCATGGCACATCCTTGTATTATAACCATTACAAATGCTCCCAATAAATCACTAATTGTAGACGCTTCCTTGCTGCATTTTCAATTGGCGTTAAATCCCTAATTCTATTCCACTGCCTTAAGTACCTCAGGCTTGTGTTTAAATCCCTCAGTACTGTGGATGCTCAAACCAAGTGCATTATTTAACAATTAACCTCTTTGACATTATTCTCCCTGTATTGCTGCTTTGTGTGTGTTGCAAGACTTATTTTACAGCACAATTCTTCTCCATGGATGAACAATTACCTACATTTTCCAATCTCTTTTGACCTGTTTACAAACAAGAGAGGGACGGAATTCAACAAATTGATTTTAATGTCTTTATTCTGGATTTTAACCCCTCCTGTCTTGTTATAACCCTCTTCATTGCCCTCTAAGAGCTCTGCACTCCTTCAATTCTGGCACTTGTAGATCTGATTTTCTTTGCACCAGTCTGCCTTCCACAGTCAATGCCCAGAAAACTGGAATTCACTTCCACCTTTAAGCCCCTATCTCCTTTATGCTCAAAGGCTCTCCTAAAAGATTCCAATTTGACCAGTCATTTTAATACTTACTTACAAAGTTCAGCCTCGAATTTTCAAAGTCAAAGTAAATTTATTATCAAAGAATGTACTGTATATGTCACCATATTCCATCTTGAGATTCATTTTCTTGCAGTCATTTATGGGAAAATAAAGAAGTACAATAGAATTTATGAATACATAAAAGAATGACAAACAACCAATGTGCAAAAGAAAACAAAGTGTGCAAATAAACTAAATAAATTATACTGACAACATGAGGTGTACAGTCCTTGAAAGTTAGTCTGCAGGTCAAAGAATTAGTTCAGCATCGAGGTGAGTGAAGTTATCTACACTGGTTCAGGAACCTGATGGTTGTAGAGAAATACTGTTTCTGAACTGGGTGGTATGGGACCTAGGTCCCCTGCACCTTCTGCCTGATAGTAACAGCAAGAGGAGAACTTGGCCTAGATGATGGGTATCCTTGATGACAGATATTGATTTCTCATGGCAACACTCCATATAAGTTTGCTCAATGGTGGGGACAATGTTGCCTGTGATGGGACAGGGCTATATCCACCACTTTCTGTAGACTTTTCAAAACCTGAACTTCGGTGTTTTCCTACTAAGCCTTGATGCAACCAGTTAGGATGCTCTCCACTGTGCATCTATAGAAGTTTGTTAAAGGTTTAAATAACATGTCAAATCGACACAAGAAAATAGAGGAATACACACAAAATTCTGGAGGAACTCAGGAGGTCAGGCAGCATCTATTGAAAAAAGTAGTTGAAGTTTCAGTATGAAACCCTTCAGATTTTCTCTTGTTTATGAAGAAAACAGAAGCATTGTTTGATAATACTCCTTGATGCTGCCTTCACCAACATCTCCTCCATTTCCCAGACATCTACCCTCACCCCATCTTCCCACCTCCTTAACAAGAATAGAGCACCTGTCCATACCAACCACATCATTCTCCACAACTTCTGCCATCTTCAACAGGATCCTACCCTCAAACACATCTTTACCTCCTCAGGACTCTGCATTTTCCATAGGCATCGCTTAAACTTTATTTCTTTCCATAGATGCTTCCTGACCTGCTGAGTTCCTCCAGTACTTTTGGGTGTAATACTCCTGAAATGGATGTTTTAAAGCAGTACAAGTAACTGCCACCTGGGCACAGGCAATAAATCTGCCAAATACAAATGCTCATTTGCTGCAAGATTGTCTATCCACTGACTTTAAATTGAGGGACCACTTTGTCAAGCACCTCTGCTCCATCTGCCAAAAGCAGAACTTCCTGGTGGCCAAACACTGTAATTCCTATCCCCATTCCCATTCTGACATGCTGATCCATGGTCTCCTCTTGTGCCACGATGAGGCCACCCTCAGGATAGAGAAGCAACGCCTTATATTCTGGTAGTCTCCAACCTGATGGCATGAATATGGATTTCTCCTTCTGGTAGGAAAAATTCCCTCCCCCTTCCCTCTTCACTGCTTCTTACCTCTTTTCACCAATCTATAACCTCCCCCTTGTGCCCCTCCTTCTTCCCTTTCTCCTATGGTCCACTCTCCTTTCCTATCAGATTCAGTGTCAGACACCCTGAGCCAATAGGCTGGTCCTGGACTTATTTCCACTTGGCATGGTTAACTTACTTTTATTTAATTATTTATGGTTTTATATTGCTATATTTCCTCACTATTCTTGGTGGTGTGGCTGTAACAAAACCCAATTTCCCTTGAGATCGATAAAGTATGTCTGTCTCTCCAGCCATTTACCTTTTCTATACACCTGGCTTCACCCATCACCTTCTAGCCAGACCTTCTTCCTATCCCCCCACCTTTTTATTCTGGTAGCTTCCCTCATCCTTTCCAGTCCTGAAGAAGTGACTCAGCCTAAAACGTCAACTGTTTATTCATTTCCATAGATACTGCCTGACCTGCTAAATTCCTCCAGCATTTTGTGTGTTTCCCTGAATTGGCTATTTTCTTGTATTTAAATTTACAGATTACTAGCACAAACAACTGAGTATTTACAACCTCACATCTCACGTTTCACTTTGCCAGAATTAAAACTCAACAGGCTTATTTTCCCAAGGTATTTGGAATGTTGAAAGGCTGGAAGAGCTCAATAACGCAACAAATGCCAAATGTTTCAGGGAGATCCCTCGCCAAATTTGCCTACCAAGTTCAGTGTGATTGACAGAGGCAGACACTAACACCCCATCTCCATTTGGTTAGAACTCTCGCAAAAGGTTAAATATTGCTCTGCATCACATCAAAAACAATAACAGAATACAGAATAAAGTGTTACAGTTACAGAGAAACTGCAGTGCAATCATACAATAAGGTGTAAGGGAATAATGTAATGAGACAGATTGTGAGGTCAAAATCCAACCCATTGTATTAGGGAACCGCTCAATAGTCTTACAACAGCAGGATAGAAGCTGTCCTTGAGCTTGGTGGCATGTGCTTTTAGGCTTTTGTAACATCCGCCCAATAGGACTGGGAAAAATAGAGAATGTCCTGAATGGGTGGATTGTTTTGATTATGCAGGATGTTTTACTGAGGCAACTAGAAGTGTAGAAAGAATCCATGGAGGGGAGGTTGATTTCTATGGTGTACTGAGCTGCATCCACAACTCTCTGCAGTTTCTTGTGGTCTCGGGCAGAGCAGTTGCCCCAATCTGTGATGCACCCAGTTAGGATGGTTTCTATGATTAGGGACACTCCAAATTCCCTTAGCCTCCGGAGGAAGAAGATTCTCAAGACTGGTGTACTTCCTTTGCTATGGCATTTTGGAACAGACTCAATGGGCCAAATGGCCTAATTCTGCTCCTTTGTCTTATGGCATCCACATGGTTGGACCAATTTGGTTGTGCTTGGACCTGGTTTGAAATTATTCCCGGAATGGTGGAGTGGTGGACTCCTCCACTCACTGCATGAAATGACTGAATACTAACAACTCTCCTTCTGATGGATGGAAGTATAATGCTTCTAATGGAACAAAGATATAATGGTCACATTGCAGAACTTCTCATAATTCAGCTCAAATTGGCACAAGATTGCCAATTTTACAGAGGACCATAAATGGAAGGAGGTGGGGAAGAGAACCAGTGGGAGGAATATGTGGATGATGTGAGTAGGTTAAAGGATCGGGACCACATCATGGGCCAAAGGGCCTGTACTGGGCTGTACTGTTCTACATTGTATGTTCTAAAATTCCCACTCACACCTTCTCACCTGCTTATGCCTCCCTCTGGTAGTGCAGAAACAAGGCAAATCACACTGCTGCAGTGGGAGTGCTGTTGTGCGATCATATTTAAATCACCTTTACTGATGCAAGTGACAAGAATATCGCTCTCCATCTGACTGGCTAATGCCTGAGAACTGAGGTGTAGACTAAAGAATTCTCCTCTCTTGGTAGTGAAATCTTTCATTTTGGTAACCAGAATGATCCATTTAAAATCCTCCCCCAAACACTCACACCAGCCCAAGGTCCCACCTTAGAAATCAGTAAGATATAACAGTTTTGCTGACATTGCAAAGTCCATTCAAAATAAATTGATTTTGCAATCTGTTGTAAATAGAGACTGCACCACTCAAGTACAAAATAAATTTCAATCTTTTCAGAGGGGAGGTTAAAGAAATCTTACACAGTTTGAGTTATTAGGGTCACAGTAAAAGGCCAATTCTATCTTTCCCTTTAACAGCAGTGCCAGACGTTATTGTGTTGTCACTGCTAAGAAAATGGTTAACTGGCTTTTGACAAGGTTCCTTTGATAACTGCATTGAGCAGACAGGAGATATCAAAGAAGACGGGGTGGGGGGGAATCTCTGCCATTTTATTTTAATATTGTTTAAGCTTTAGAACAAACCAGAATGAACAATTCTGGATTACTTAGCCATTGTTTCTTGGCATTGCCTGATAGGAGAAAGCAGGTTGCAATTTGCATTCAAATAGGCAATACTTTCAGTCACCGTGATTCCTAATATAGGTAACACACACAGAAAATGCTGGAGGAAATCAGCAGGTCACCTAAGAAGAGGAATAAACAGTCGATGTTTTGGGCCAAGTCCCTTCATCAAAATATTGTCTCGTTTATCCATTTTCATAGATGCTGCCTCTACCAAAAGGACTACAACCCTGTCATGGTTTGGAGGCTTGTGTACCCCACTGACCTGGAAAGCTATGTTGGCTAGAGTCAGGGCTTTATACTTTGTCTCTTGGTAGGATCACCCATGCCAAGCAGGCCAAAGGGTAATGGACAGACTAAGAGTGGCCCACTGGTCTTCCAGGTTCAGGGTTCAACTCATCACTAACAACCATGACTGGTAGAACAAACTTGTTACAGAAGCAGCAATGAAGAATCCTTCTACATCGGAGTGCGACAGTATTTCTGAGTCTCTGCTCAGGACTTACATGACTGACAGTAGTGAAAACCAAGAGGAAGCCTGACCTGAAGGATGCCCCGAACACTGCCCAAGATGGAGGACTTCCATTGCTGCCCTGCGTGCCAGTGGCATTTTGGGCAGTAGGTAAATAAATGCTACCTGGTCTGCTGAGTTCCTCCAGTATCTTGTGTGTGGAACTCTGGATATTCAGCATCTGCAAAATTGTGTGTTTATGAAATCCTAATATTTTTTGCACTGCTAAGCAGTGAACTGCAATTACTGCCTGTGTTGGTACTGCTATAAATTAGGAAAATTAAACATTGCTGGCTTTGCATTTTATCCAAGATTGTGTACATTTCCATTATGACAATTGCAGTGCAGGAGTATTTCTCTAGGGCAGCAATTCTCAACCTGCGGTCCACAGTTAATATGGTAGGGGTCCATGGCATACCCTGTCCTAGGGTATCCATCCAACAAAAGTGTTTGATGGATGGACTAATAATTGTGCTCCACAATGTATTTTACCTTTTGGTAGATGCTTCTTATATAGTAGATTCATTTCTTCAAACACAAGAGATTCTGCAGCTGCTGGAAATCTTTCAACAACACACACAAAATGCTGGAGGATCTCAGCAAGTCAGGCTGCAACATGAGGGGGAATAAATAGTCTATGTTTCAGGCAGAGACCGTTTATCAGAACTGGGAAGGAAGGGGGAAAAAGCCAGAATAAGAAGGTGGGGAGGAAGGGAGGCACAGGTTGGCAGATGGTAGGTGAAGCCAGGTGAGTAGGTGGGGGGAGAGAATTAAGTAAAATGCTTGGAAGTGATTGGTGGAAGAGATAAAGGGTTTAAGAAGGAACCTAATCATGGGAGAAAGAGAAGGAAGAGAGGGTACCAGAGGGAGGCATAAGCAGGTGAGAAGGTGTGAGTGGGAATTTTAGAACATACAATGTAGAACAGTACAGCCCAGTACAGGCCCTTTGGCCCATGATGTGGTCCCGATCCTTTAACCTACTCACATCATCCACATATTCCTCCCACTGGTTCACTTCCCCACCTCCTTCCATTTATTCCAAGGTCTTCTTTTCTCTCATCAGATTCCATGTTCTTCAGCCCTACCACCCATCATCTCTTAGATCATTCCCACTCTCCCCCATCATCTGCCCATCATTCTCATCTGGATTCACCTATCACTCGCCAGTTTTTGTTCACCCCTTCCCACCTCATTTTATAAGAGCTACCACCCCTTTTCTAGAGGAAGCATCTCAATCCAAAACGTTCATTTCCCTCCATAGATGCTGCCTGACTCGCAATTCCTCCAGCTCCTTGTGTGCTGCTCATTCAGCAATCTTGAGTTAGATCTCAGTTCCTCTGCATTACTACACAATCCAAATCACCCTAATCATTTATATTTATTTATTCATTCATTCTTAGTTATTTAGAGAGACAACATGGATCAGGCCCTTCCAGCTCTTCAATCCCCACTGCCCAGCAACCCACCTATTTAACCCTAGCCTAATCACAGGACAATTTACAATAACCAATTAGCCTACTAATTGGCAAGTTGGAGGACTCCCGAGCATTCCATGGGGAAGACGTACAAACTCCTTGCAGGATTGAACTCTGACACCCCAAGCTGTAAAAGTGTCATGCTAACCGCTACCCCACTGTGGCGCCAGTGTGAAAGAGGTTATATAGCTGCCTTTACAAAGCCACTGAATTTTATTAAAAACTTTGCTTCCAAACTGTACTAATAGCATCAAGTGAGGCTTTAAGGCATTGGTCAAACTGCACTTGGAATATAGTGAGCAGTTTTGGGCCCCTTGCCCAGGAAGGGATGTGCTAGCATTGGAGAAGGCAGTGGTCCCAGGAATGAAAAGTTAATGTATGAGGAGCACTTGATGGCTCTGGCCTATACTCACTGGAGTTTAAAAGAACAAGAGGGAATCTTGATGAAACAAATCTAATATTAAAAACCTATATAGAATGGATATGGAAAGGAGGTTTCCTCTTTCAGGGAGTCTAGGATCTGAGGACTCAGAATACAAGGACATCCCTTTAGAACAGAGATGAGGAGGAATTTCTTTACCCAGAGAGTGGTGAATCTGTGGAGTTTATTGCCACAGATGGCTGTGGAGGTCATTTGATACATTTAAAGCAGAGGTTGATAGGTTCTTGACTAGCAAGGGTATCAAAGGCTACAGGAAGAAAGCAGGAGAATAGTGGTGAGGGGAATAATAAATCAGCCATAATACAATGGCAGAGCAGGCTCAATGGGCCAAATGGCTTAAAAGTGCTTCCATGTCTTATAGTCCAAATCTCAAGCTTCAAAGAAACAACCTTCTTTTGCAGAATACTTGCCTATAAAACCTTCTCCTTTTTTGTAGTTCAATTATGTAAAGCAGAGTGTCTGTTCCAAGGCATGAGTGGATTTACTTTTCAACTCTTAAAAATCAGTTATTTATTAGTGCAAAGAACAAGAAAGCTAAGATATCAACCACGACCTTGTATAATATTCCTCCGGGCGGTATGCAACCTCTGCTCTAGTAACAGTAGAAGAGATTGTGCGGACTTTTAAAATGCTGTATTAAGAACATGGTTTTCTCAAGTGAACTGTTATGGCTGTTACATCCTCCCGTGATATCAGCCAATTAAAGCAACTCGATTCCACCGAAAAGGATTTCTTCACTATTGTCTGGTTTAGAGGACATCTATTACCACCATCCTTCAGTAGCAGGCACTATCTAGAGCTGTGATTTATGATTAAGTGCAGCTACCTGGAACAGTAGTCTTAATGGCAACATGGGCATTCCCAGTATTTGGTCAGGCCATTACTTAGCGAACATTGCTATGATCACCAAATTAGCCACTACTTTAATGAATATTGAACAAGCAAACTTGTTTAAGACCACAAGACATAGGAGCAGAATTAGGCATTCGGCCCATCGAGTCAGTTCTGCCATTCCATCATGGCTGATTTACTATCCCCCTCACTTCTCCCTGTAACTTTTGACTTCCTAACTGATCAAGAACCTGTCAACCTCTGCTTTAAATATACCCAATGATTTGGCAATGAATAACCACAGATTCACCACCCCATGGCTAAAGAAATTCCTGCTCTCTTTTCTAAAGGGATGTCCTACTCTGCGGCTGTGCTCTCTGGTCCTAGACTCTCCACTATAGGAAATATCCTCACCATATCCACTATCAAGGCCTTTCAATATTCAGTAGATTTCAATGAGATCCTCTCCCCCATTCTTCAAACACAGTGAATACAGGCCCAGGGCTATCAAATGCTCCTCGTACTGTACATTAACCCTTTCATGGCTGGGATCATTCTGATTAACTTCCTTTGGACCCTTTCCAATGCTCGCACATCCCAAAACTACTCACAATACTCCAGGTTTAATCACATATCCTCCATTAAACAGTTAAATGCAGATTCTGATGTTAGAGGCTCCTCAGTCAGGTGAATATCATTTCTCTGAGCCTCATTGCTCGATATTGAGCAGAATTCTATTTCTCTCCTCGGTAAGAAACAAGTGCCTAAAAATTTGATTGCACAGCACTGTTTTTTTCTAAATTCCAATTCAATTGGTCTCAGTAAATTGCATTATCAATCACTTTTGTGTAAAACAGAGCAGAATGTGAAAGCAGACTGTATATGCTCACTGACAATCACTGTTAGCATGGCTATTCCTGGTTCAAGGTGTGGACTGAGGGTGGTCATCATACATCTCCTTCCCATGTGAACCGGAGCAAATCTCCAATGGAATAGTTATAAGGAAGAATGTCTTACTAGCACATAAAATGGACTGATATTCTGTGGACATCTGAAGGCATGACAGTGGCTACATTTGACTAGGAGTTTGAGGAGACTTGTTATGTCAAAGACTTTCGCAAATTTCTACAAGTGTAAAATGGAGAGCATTCTAACTGTTGCATCACCTTCTGGTCCAGAAAGGCCACTGCATGGGATCAGAAAAAGCTGCAGAAGTTTGTATTCTCAACCAGTTTCATTATGGGCACTAGCCGCATCAGCATCTAGGATACTTCAAAAGGCAATGCCTCAAAGGCATCATCCATCACCCAGGACACGCCTCTTCTCATTATCATCTAGGAGGTACAGCAGCCTGCTTCAGGAACAGCTTTTTCCTTTCCACCATCAGATTTCTGAATGAACAATGAACCCATATATACTACCTCACAACTTTTTAAATTTTTTTTTTCTTTTTGCACTATTTAATTTATATATCTTATTGTAATTTATAGCGTTTTTATTATGTATTGCACAGCGCAGCTGGCAAAAAAAACAAATTTCGTGACATATGCCAGTGTTATTAAGCCTGATTCTGAATCCCTCATAAGACAGCTCCAGAATAGACTGTTGACTGATTACCCACCTTAGCATAAGCATTGCAAGTGACTCAGGGAAGGCTGGCATATAACTGATAGGGACACACTAATTTCCATTCACAAAATCGCCAAGAACTGAGGGACCACATCATATCAGGACTATTCTCATGATCAGCATCAGGCTGCAAAAAGAAAAAAAAAATCTTTCTGCACAGTGACCAGTGACTATTGTTTTATAACAAAAAGATTCCGCAGATGCTAGAAATCCAAACTGCTGGAGGAATTCAGCAGGTCAGGCAGCATCTATGGAATGGATGAAACAGTTGACATTTTAGATTGAAACACTTCATCAGGACTGGAAAGGGGAAGAAGGCAGAATAAGGTGATGAGGGCTGGGAGGGGAAAAATGCAAAATAGTAGGTGATAGATAAACCAGATGAGGGGAATGTGGTCCCATCTGCCACAAAATGCTGTATTTCCCAGTAACCATTTCAATTTGATTTTCCATTCCCAAATATCAGTCCATGGCCACCTCAAATGCCACAAGGAGGCCACACTTTTTCTTTTTTCCTCTCATTTTGCACTACTTAATTTATATATATTTGTTGTAATTTATAGTATTTTTATCATGTATTGTGCTGTACTGCTGGCACAAAATGAGGAGGAGCAACACCTCATATGCCAACTGGAAAACCTCCAACCAGATGGCATGAACTTTAATTCCTCTAAACTCTAGTCATTTCTCCACCCTTAACATTGTCTCTTCTACTATTCCCTATTCTAGGTCCCCTCTTACCCCTTCTCTTCTCCTCACCTACCCCCTCCTCCCCTTTCTCCCATGGTCACAGCCGTCTATCAGATTTCTCCTTCAGCCTTTACTTCTCCCACCTCAATGAATGACCGCTCATCTATGGCATTTAACCAGAGTGCAGAAGACAACAAACTGCAAATACAAAAAAGAAATTGAGGCGCCAAGAGTTCATCTTATCATACAAGAGGTCCATTCAAGAGCCTAATAGTGGGATACAAGCTGTCCTTGAGCCTAGTGGTACATGCTTTCAGGCTTTTATATCTTCTGCCTCATGGGAGAGGGAAGATTGGAGATTTTGCAGGTTGCTCTACTGAGACATTGAGGCTATAGGCAGAATTCAGAGAGGCTGGCCATGTGATGTGCTGAACTGTGAACACAATATTTTTATCTAATTGTCTTAACAATCTTAGCATAGAATAATTATAAAATATCTTCCCTCAAGTCTTCATGAAATTCAGTCATTTCCATTCAATTTTTATTCAATAATTTTATGTTGCTCGTTTCTCTTTGCATCACTGGGGAGCAGCACTAGTTTTAAAAAGTGAGCAGGGCCTGTCGGGACTTGTCTATGGAGCAGATTGCTTGGGTCAATAAGCAAATAAGTTTAACTAGAAAAGGCCAATTAAAACAAGCAGGGTTTGAGCAGAATAGTCTTTGTGTGAGTGGACAGTGTTAGAGTGGTCAGACTTCAACTCAACAGGTGCAGACTGGAAGCCAAGTTTGAGAAATTAGAGTCCCAGCAAGTATAGACAGGACGGTAGATCAGAGAGAGGATTTCTGAGTACCTAATGGTCTGCGCGACAACTAGATCTGCAGGAAGTACACCTAACTTCAGTTCCTGATGGACAAGGTCAAGAAACTGGAGCTTAAGGTAAAGGACTTAAGGTTAAGTTTCGTGACAATCCCTTCGTAATAGTGATTTAGGACAGTAGCAGAATCTTCAGAACCAGTAAAAAAGTTTATTTCAAAGAAAGCTATGTTAGGATAGAGACATCTGGACAGCAACATGAGTAAAAACACCCTTTGTGACTAGTGACATAACAAAGGAAACAGGAGCCTGGAAGTGCAAAAACAAAACTGCTGGAAGAACTCAGCAGGGCAAACGCATCTGAGGCAGCAGAGATGAGCCACGTTTCAGACCTTGCATCACAACTAATGATGGCCATACCAGGATGTTCATAGGTAAACAAGGACATTTGAAATGTTTTAACCCCAAGTCAGGTTAGAAAAGTCTTTCACAGGAATGTAGACAATATTAAAAATAATTTCTGATCTTCCAGATATACTGCACCTTTCCCAAGTGAGAGTGAGTGTGGTCTCAAATCTCATTGTTCCAGTCACCGGAAATTCCCATGACTTTCTGAAACTCAATGCTTCAATAAATATCCAATCTTAAAGTTAAATTGGATCAAGTTGAAAAATTTGTGTAATTACACCCAACAAGCATCTTTAATTCTACCAGAGTACACCCTCCAATTTTAAAGTCCAGGGTTCAAAACAAATAATTATCTACTTGCGATGGCCAGAAAACACACCAAGTCTTACAGACTAAAATTCAGAGTTAGCATAAAATCAAACTTTGCTTCCTACATGGGCAGAACAGCTGGGCCCAATGTGAACTTTTAATCAAATCGTATCTGAAACTGCAGCTCTTTTATTGACTGTACATTGGTGTACTAATGCACTGGTATGTATTTTGCCCATGATTTTCATACATTGGATGACTTACTGCACTTTTAAGAAATGCTTTACCTAGTCTACTATAATTCAATTAATTGGAGAATTTCACAGCAATGATTGATACATGCAGGATGTAATTGTTTTTCTAATGATGAATCAACATTAAAACTGGTCCATTGGTTTATCATGTTTAGGAACCAGGAACTACCATTAGTAAATCACAAATCACAGCAGATGATCAGGTTTATCAAACCAGCTGTGTGTTCTGCAGCCATAGATTAATTTATAAACTCATACTGTACAGAGTCTCTTCCAATGGAGGTTTAAAAATATCCTGTTAAATTTATTACACAGCTCAATCAAGAGACTTAAGGATTTGACATGTCCTTTTCCTGGGACCTTAAATGAGATGCAATTTTCTACCACCACTAATCATCCTTTCAGTTTGTAACTCCAAGGCCTCAACTTCTCTGTATATGATTATTACTTTGCCCCACAATTTCTTCCTTTTACCAGTTATTTCAAATCTATACTATTAAGTTCTTTTCTGAGAGAAGCAAGTTATTACTGATTATCTGGACCTCACACCACTTTATACACCTTAGTCTCTTCTTAGTCCCCTGGTTTAAAAAAAATACCCCAGCCTGGTCAGTCTCTCACAACTATAATTTTACAGTCCGCAAAAAAATCTTTCAATTTCTATTTACACAACCTTCCTGTAGTAACCGGAACTGCACATGCTACTCAGTTCTGCATAGCATAATGGTTAACAGTACAGTACTTCTGGGTTAGCTTTACAGTACAGGCGACCCAGGTTCAAATCCCGCCACTGCCTGCCAGGGGTTTGTACATTCTCCCCGTGACTGCACGAGTTTCCTCTGGGTGATCCAGTTTCCTTCCAGAGGCATAGTACATCCCACAGATGTACTAGTTGGAAGGTTAATTGGTCATTATAAATTGTCTCGTGATTAGGCTGGAATTAAATCAGGGGATTGCTGGGTGGCGCGGATTTGTTTCCCTTAAAAATGCATTTCCTCATTTCTCTGGATCAATTTATTTCACCATTTTTATGCCTGCCCAACTGTACTATTAATCTCCCTGAAGCCTACAGCCTTCTTTCCAAGCTTCAACCTTATTTTAAAATGATTCCTGTATTTTCTCCCAAAATAATTTTGACATGTCACAGAGCAAAAATCCCAGGGTCACTTATTTCACAGAAGCTAGACTGGCAAGGTCAGTATTCCCAATTGACCCCTGGACAGAAACCAGCAGAACCCCACAGTTCAGTCCTCCAGGTGATTACAGTTCATAATTTTCACTCCAACTAAATCCCATGTGCTTTACTTTCCAGATCAATCTCCCAAGCTTTGCTAATATTCATATAGGGCTTTACTTTAAGCCATGATTGAACGTAAAAGTTACTGGCCATTATGGGTGGGCTGCACTCATTTTACAATAATCTTGTCTGACCCACCTGTACTACCCAATTGTTCCTATAACATATGACCAGAGATGTTTTTCTTTTCAAATAGGGAAGAGTGGGGAGTAGTAACAGGGGAGTGGGAGAATCTTTCATTAAATGTCAAGCCACCTAAACTCACCTGCCCTCTGCTGCAGGCCAGTGTAGGAAGCTGCTTCTGAAGGCAAAGATATAGATCAAGGCAATACTACAGAGGTTGAAACAGGTCAGCTTAGTGACAGCCTGAATTTCACCTTGAAGTTAATTCAAACATCAATATTAGTGATTAGCGCTATTACATATAGTTCAGAGGAACTGGAGCGTAATTGGTGGCTTTAGCCAAGCTAATATTTGGTTCATTTTGATTTAAGTCAATCAAAAGTTAGGTAGAAAACAAAAAGAAGTCCCAGGTCAGCTTGTGATTTAACTACAATTTAAGAACTAAAAGCCAAGGTAGGAGAGACTACTAAGCACTATGCCCACTGTTTCATTCACATAGAAATGTGAATAACACCGCACAGCCACCTTTAAAACTCACATTTCAATGAAATGAAACTGAATACTGATTGCTAGCTTTAGACATTACTTGAAATATTTTTCATTTAAGTCTGTCTTGCTTGCACTTTTCAGTTTAAAGGTAGTTAAGAGTAACATCACTAAGCTTCAAGCTAGTGGAAAAATGTTCACACATGCACAAAACATTCTGCTAAATGCCAGAATCCTGTGGGTCATATTCGGAGAACATTATCATTATTCTGTGATATTCCAATATTGCTGATCTCAGGTGGGATACACCAGACATCAAACCCAAGACCATGAAATACATACATAGAGGAACAATATCCAAACAGAAAAGTGATTGGACTTCATAAGCCAACACCATTAATTCAACAGGCCTGGAGGATCCAGTTTAACATCTTAGGTGAAGGAACTTAACATAATTAAAAATTCTTAAAATACTTAAGTTACTGAAAAGTTCCATAGAAATGGCGGGCTAGATGAACTCAGGTTACTACTTTTATATGTAATACTGATCTTTCCTAGATATTGCCATAATACAACTTCCTGCTGCCAAAGAAACTCTTACATGTAATGTATAGTGCTTAAAATAAATGTTCAAATAAGCATTTAAATATATTTAAGGTTCAGATACATCAAAGACGGAAAGAGATTATTTAAACCTAAATAGTGTGCAAGCTTCTTGGTGCTTAAGTTTTTTTTTTCCAGCCTCCTGTAGACAATTCTAAAAATCAAACATTTTCAAACATTTTCAAAAGAATGTGCATCCAGATATTATACAAAACAAAGCATTTAGTTTTTCAATCTTATTGAATTTTTTGAAGAGATTACTAGGAAAGTTGACGAGGGTAAAGCAGTGGATGTTGTCCATATGGACTTCAGTAAGGCCTTTGACAAGGTTCTGCACGGAGGGTTAATTAGGAAGGTTCAATCATTAGGTATTAATATTGTAGTAAAATGGATTCAACAGTGGCTGGAAGGGAGATGCCAGAGAGTAGTGGTGGATAGCTGTCAGGTTGGAAGCCGGTGACTAGTGGGTCCAATGTTGTTTGTCATATACATTAATGATCTGGATGATGGGGTGATGAATTGGATTAGTAAGTATGCAGATGATACTAAGATAGGTGGTGTTGTGGATAATGAAATAGGTTTTCAAAGCTTGCAGGGAGATTTAGGCCGGTTAGAAGAGTGGGCTGATAGATGGCAGATGGAGCTTAATGCTGGTAAGTGTGAAGTGCTACATTTTGGTAGGAATAATCAAAATAGGACATACATCGCACATGGTAGGGCAGTAGAACAGAGTGATCTAGGAATAATGGTGCATAGTTCCCTGAAGGTGGAATCTCATGTGGATAGGGTGGTGAAGAAAGCTTTCAGTATGCTGGCCTTTATAAATCAGAGCATTTGAGTATAGGAGTTGGGATGTAATGTTAAAATTGTACAATGCATTGGTGAGGCCAAATTTGGAGTATTGTGTACAATTCTGGTCACTGAATTATAGGAAAGACGTCAACAAATTAGAGAGCACAGAGATTTACTAGAATGTTACCTGGGTTTCAGCACCTAAGTTACAGAAAAGGTTGAACAAATTAGGTCTTTATTCTATGGAGCGTAAAAGGTTGAGGGGGAACTTGATAGAGGTATTTAAAATTATGAGAGGGATAGATAGAGTTGACAGGGATAGATACAGTTGACGTGGACAGGCTTTTTCCATTGAGAGTAGGGAAGATTCAAACAAGAGGACAAGTTGAGAGTTAGGGGGGCAAAAGTTTAGGGGTAACACGAGGAGGAACTTCTTTACTCAGAGAGCGGTAGCTGTGTGGAATGAGCTTCCAGTAGAAGTCGTAGAGGCAGGTTCGATTTTGTCATTTTTTTAAATAATTGGATAGGTATATGGGCAGGAAAGGAATGGAGGGTTATGGGCTGAGTGCAGGTAGGTGGGACGAGGTGAGAGTAAGCGTTCGGCACAGACTAGAAGGGCCGAGGTGGCCTGCTTACGAGCTGTGATTAGTTTACGAGCTATGGTTAGTTTGCTAGAACATCATCTGTTCCTAACACCTACATGGTATTCCCTGAAGGTGGTGCTGGTCTCCACCAAGTACCTGTTTTCAATTAGCACTGTACAATGTGGTAAAAATGCACAGAACATGACAAATAGTACTGACAAACATTTTAAAAATTAGGTAGACAAGCTAGTTTCATTTTATTATTATATCAAGCATTTCAATGCCCTATTTGACAATCTCTCCAGAAGCATCAGAGGAAATACCCTGACAGCGAAAGACAAGTTTTCCCTAACTTCTGACAGACACCAATATGATAGTTTAAGGTTTTGATTTTGAATTCTTATTAAAGTGATAAGGCAGAAAGCAAGTACCATCATCTATTCTTGGCCACTATTCAAAATTACAATATGTAGAAAGCCCAACATTTAATATGTTCATTATTCTGGCGAACAAGGAAGCAAAGCAACTTAAGTGGCTTGGCTATCTAATTCAACAGGCTGTGACTTGTTACCCATTGGCTTGGTTATCTAGTTCAATAGGCACTGAGTTTTTACCCATTTAAGTGCAGTTGGTTAAGAACAGCAGGTTTTCTTCCATAAAACATAATGAATCAACTTAGTTTTTATTTTTAAAGATGGTATTTTTCTGAACAAGTTATAGTGAAAATACACTGCAGGTTTAGACAGCATCAATCAAGACATCAATATAGTGGCCAAACTAGTAGGCCCTTCTACAAGCCACTTGAATAAAGAAAATCCCATGTTCCAACTTCAAACAAGATGTTGATAATCCAAACACATACAAAATAATAGAGGAACTCAGCAGGCCAGGCAGCATCTACAGAAAAAGGCTGAACCCTTAATATAAACCCACTAACTCTCAGTTACCTGGACTGTACCTCTTCCCACCCTGTTACTTGTAAAAATGACATCCCCTTCTCTCAATTCCTCTGTCTCTCCCGCATCTGCTCTCAGGATGAGGCTCTTCTTCCAAGAAGAGCTGTCGTCCTCCTTCAAAGAAAGTGGCTTCCCCTCCTCCACCATCAACGCTGCCCTCAACTGCATTTCTTCCATTTCGCACATGTGTAACCTCACCTCATCCTCCCCTCCACTCTACCAGGGATAGAGTTCCTCTTCTCACCTACCTCTGCATCCAGCACAATTCTCCATAACTTCCACCATCTCCAATGAGATCCCACCAAGCACATATTCACCACCCCCACAACTTCCTGCTTTCCGCAGGGATCAATCCCTAACCCATTCGTCCCTCCTCACTGACCTCTCCTGCCACTTATCCTCGCAAACGGAACAAGTGCTACACCTGCCCCTTCACCTCCTCCCTTATTAGCTTTTGGGCTCCAAACAATCCTTCCAGATGAGGCAATACTTCACCTGAGTCTGTTGGGGTCATTTACTGCATCCAGTGCGGCTCCCTGTATATCAAAGAACCGACTTAGAGTGGGAAACCACTTCACCAAGCACCATCACTCCATACACCAGAGAAAGCATGATCTCTTAGTGGCCACCCACTTCACATTCCAACATGCCAATCCATGGCTTCCTCTGCTGTCACAATGAGACCACACACTGGTTGGAGAAGCAACACTTATATTCCATCTGGGTAGCCTCCAATCTGATGGCACGAGCATCGATTTCTCAAACTTCCAGTAATGCTCTCCCACACCATTCCCCTCTCACCTTACCTCCCTACAACTGGTGGAGGCAGTTATGATAAAGGTCTTTTAGATAGTTACATAAAGCTTAGTAAAATAGAGGGCAATAGGTAAGCCTAATAATTTCTAAAGTAGGAACATGTTTGGCACAACTTTGATGGCCGAAGGGCCTGTATTGTGCTGAAGGTTTTCTGTTTCTAACCCCCTCTGGTCCTCCTCCCTTTCTTCCTTCCATGGCCTTCTGTCCTCTATCAGTCTCTAGCCCTGTATCTCTTCCACCAACCAACTTCCCAGCTCTTTTACTTCACCCCCCACCCCAAGTTTCACCTATCACCTTGTGTTTCTTCCACTCACACCCCACCCACTTTCTTACTCTATCTTTATTATTCTCCAGTCCTGAAGGGTGTCAGCCCAAAACATCAACTGTACTCAAGCCTAGTCTGCTGAATTCCTTCAGCATTTTATATGTTCCCATGTTCAATCCCTTATTCTAGAAACATTGAAGCAAGAGCTAATGGTTAATTAACAGCTTAAGTATTTTGGATAAACATCACTTCAAGTAAATAATTGGTAGAGTGAAAGAAATGATACATGAGATTTAAAACACTCAATTCCCATCATCAAGGTGTTCCATACAAACTAGAGCATTGTAGAAAACTGCCCACCCCCATTCCCAAAGTGTAAGACAATGCAAGACAAGTCTTTAAGCCACAGGTGCTCTCAAACTGGGTCCAAGAACCCCTCAGTTAATGGTAGTGACCCACGGCATAAAAAGGGTTGGAAAATCCCTGCTGCAAGGGTAAGCTCCATAAGATCAGGAGCACAATTTCCAACTGCACCCACCATCCAAGATAAGAGTATTGAAAAGTTTGTTATCTCTCAACTATACAAATCTTAATACTGTTAATGAGGGTAAAGAGGCAGCAACACACCTTAGACCTTAGTTCTGTGGAATACAAATTGCTTCCATTAAACTCAAAATAGGAAGAATTCGCTTTTCGCAATCAATGTTTCATTTCAAAGGTTCAAAAGGTCATTACCAAAGTATGCATCCATATTCAACTTGAAATTTGTATTTTCCAGACATCCATAAAAATATGAAAGTCATTCAGAGAGAAGCCTTAAAACCCACCTCCCTCCCCACCAATACAAAAACAGCATCCCAATCAACCCTTCAAAACCTCCTGGCCCACACAAAAAACCTAACAGAACATCAACACCCAAACGCCCTCCCCTCGCAGAACAAAAGGGATGGGTAATAAAAAATATGAAACCTTAAGCCTGAAGAAACTTTTGCATTTCTGCACAATTACATTTGGAAGATGCATTTTAATAATGGAACAGTCCAGTCTTTACAAAGCAGAAGGCATAACTACTGTAATCAGTGCATTTCTAAACTTCTTGCATTAAGGTAATAAACCTGAAATGTGTGTTGAATTCTTAAAAATAAATTGCCATTGAACTTTATGGTAGAGATCAAAGTACAAAATATGCTTTACCAATACCAGTCCAAAAGAAACTGGATCAACTCCATATTTTGATTAATACAGAGCATTACAGGATCAGGGCACTGTTATATAAAAAAAGTACTGAGGTACTTATAAGTACTGATGCAGAGAATCAAACCAAAACATTGACCCATTGTTTGCCTCCACAGATGCTTCTTGCCCTGCTAGCTGTTTTTGCTTCAGATTCTACCTCTCTCCTTTGTACAAAGTACTGGAACGCTAGACCAGGCCAGAAAACACCATATGAAGTTCTACGAATATTAATCAAAATAAGTTTTGAACAGATCCAGGAATAACATTTATCACAGTTGGTCATGAAACTTGGATAGTATTAAGTGCTATAGTCTTCACCTTAGTATCATCCAAAACTAACACCTCTTGTACCTTTTACCTGATATTTCAAAAACTAAAAACCACCCAGATCAGAATTTTTTTTTTTTTTTGAACGCTGACATGATGTCACAAACAAAATTCCACAAGGAACCAGCAAGGTTCCCAGACAATGCACAGTAGACAGTTCTAATGGAATGAACAGAAGTTAAAGTAAAATAGAAAAACACTACACAAAGCAAAAAATTAAGATCTCAACCATATATCATCAACGTCGGAATTTACATGCCACTTAACAATATGCTGATCATAAAACAGACCTATCAGAACTAAAAGTTGAAGGTAATTGTTAATATTCAGCCTGTTTACAAGAAAAATTAAAAGGCACAGCATTAAATGTTTAAAGTGCTGCTGATGAAAGTCTGACACTATAACAAGTCTACAATGCTGAGGTTTTAAAGTAAAATACAAATAGTCCACTATAACCTTTTAATCAAAACAGCATTGTAGGTAGAGACTGAAAGCTGCTGTCAATTTTTCCCCATGTTCAACAGCTGATTCAGATATTCTGATGCTGCCATGCTTTTGTTACCTCACATACCATTATTGCAATGCAATAATTTTTACTGTTATGTGATGAACAACCGTAAGACAAAGACTGCTTACCGGTCACAAATTAATTCAGTCCAAAATGATGGTGATCTCATTGTACATTCCAAAATCCAAAATACTTCTGGCCCCAAGCATTCCAGATAACGGTTATTCTACCTGTACATAGATAGACCAACTCATGGACTTTGTGCATTTTAAAATTATCGATTCATTTAGCCACACTCTCCGCACTAAAACCTCTAGTCTTATCCCTTGGACAGATAACCAAACCAAGACCAGTATCACAAGGCCATTTACCTCATCCAGGAAACAGCTGGACTATCGCAGGTTACCATTGAAAATTTGATATTGCCAGCAGAACTCGAGAAATTCTAGAAACTTTGGTGTAACTGTTCGTCAATACAGGTTAAAAGGAAACCGTTTCGCACAGTACTTTGTACAAGGAACAAAGAATTATCAAGATTTTATAGATAGTGATCAACTACTCTTTAGAGTAAAATCATTAACAAGTTATTGTATAATGATCTAACAATAGTTCATACCCAGTTCTTGTGCTTGCATACCAAAAAACTCTGTACTTTAACACACCTTAGACTTAAAATCTGTTAATTAATCCAGTAAAATATTTCCAAAAATGTACAGGGTTTCTTTTTAGAAGGCGTAAAGGAAAATATACGATTAAGTTAAAGATTCCCAGTATGATCCTAATGCTAAACTCAACTCAATGTACAGGATAATCTCCTTTATATGAAATAGCTAAACAAATTTTAGACAAGCAAGACTTTACAAATTTAATCCAGTTTTATTTACTTCAAAACACATTTTAGCATACTAAACATACAAAAAAGAAAATATACCTTAGTTACAAGATCATTTGAAGTACAGAATGTTCAGGGTTGTCACTAGGATTTCAATGAAGCAACACTGGGAGCCACCACTAAGCCCAAGTACTATTTAGGCAGGGTCATGTAGCACCACAAGCAACATTTAATGTTGATTTTTTTTTAATATATAAAAAGGAAAGTTTTAAAGCATCATGCTCAATTGTTCCCAAATTGCACCAACTGTAAAGTTGCAAACATTTTAAGAGGATGCATATTACCTAGACACAATAGGTCAATTAGTCTCAAAACAAATCTTATTTTAAATGGTGCAATTCTATTCTTAATACACAAATGAAAATCAATTCGCAGAAACAGGAAGATTCATTTGCCCTTTCACAGCCATTTGGATTTGGCTTTTGCTTTCTATAAACCCCTTGGAAGTGCAGCAGAGATCATCTGTGTGTAGGCACAGGAGGCCAATGTTAAATTATTACCTCCTCTTCCTATCCAACAGGTCTTGTTAATTGTAGTTACTACCAGAGTGTGGCTGCCATCTTGCTATTTTGCTTCAATAAACGTAGCTTAAATCCTGAATGAAGTCAAAAGCGCATTGTATGATAGTTCTAGTATAGTAGACACAGTGATGTTGTTACAAGCATGGCAGGCTTCAAATACCTACTGACAACTCTGATTTTTTTTAAACTTTGATTGCTTCATTTCTCCTCATACTTACAGCAATCTCAAATTGAATTGGCTACAACGGCACTTTAAACTATACTGCACTTAAACACAACACCACATAAATACATTTTAATCCAGTTAAATCTCCCTTCTGTACAAGAAATTGCGAGTTTACAGAAAGAAGAGTTAATAGCTCAATGTTCACCGCTGTAGTGTGAATATTACAAAAAGGCCTGTACAGTTTAAAACTCAAGCTACTTTTTGCCTTAGACCATATACACACCAACTTACAAAATTAAAAGGTTGCAACACTTGTAACAGGGTTTAAATGCTTTCAGTTACATAGCAAGTAATTATGCAGAGGCAAATATACATTTTAATCATCTTCTTCATCCTCCTCCTCCTCCTCCTCTTCCTCCTCCTCATCATCTTCATCATCATCATCACAATATGCCTCCTTCTTGGCAGGGGGTTTCTTTGCACCATCCACTTTGCCTTTGGCACGATAATCAGCAACGTCCTTTTTTTTTTAAAAGAGAAATATTTAACTACGTACCAATTGGAAGATCAGCAAGACCACCAATTTACAAAATACAAACTTCCAAGAGCTCTTGATATTTATCAATATGTTCAGAGAGAACAGTCAAGCGATATTTCAATTGTATCGCAATGAAGTAGAGGATTTGGTACATTAAAATACATCATGCAGCTATCAAGTAGTTTGTACATATATTCTGAGGCAAGCTACTCAGACAGTCTAAGGAAGCAAAATGTGGAAGTACTTAGTGCAATTGGACTTGCCTTATCATATTTCTCTTTCAGCTTATAAGCCTTGCTATTGAATGGCTTCTTCTCCTCCTCACTGCATGCATTCCACAGTTCACCAAGCTTCTTTGCGACATCACCAATAGACAAACCGGGACTCACAGCCTTGATTTTTGGTCGATGTTCCGAGCAAAACAAAAAGAATCCAGATCTGCAAAAAGGCAAGTACAAGTGCCTCTGACAGTAACTGTAAGTATGTTGTAACTTTCTTTTTGTCAAAAGGATAAAAGCAAGCAACTTGAGGAATTTTAGGTTTAAAGTTTAAAAAGGAAGCTGATCTTATATTGCAAAGACTGTACACAATATCATTAATGTAAAAATAACAGAATCCACTTTGTATTAGATTGAGAAAGGACAGATGCAAGACTGAAAAAGAATCAGAGACAAATCTTAAGAATATACCAAGCTTGTAGTGCTTCCTTCCAAATTCTTGAAGAACAATCACTTAATATTTACCCACATTTCTTGACAAATTAGTTGCATTATGGGAAATATACTTACGGAGGCCTTTTTGGTGCATTGGGGTCTTTCTTCTTCTTACTACCTTTGGTTGGCACATAATTTTTCATTTCCCGGTCATAGCGTGCCTTATCTACTTTAGCCAATTCTTCAAATTTGGCCTTCTCTTTGCCGGACATGGTCTGGTGAAGAGTACATTTCATATTATCATCTAAAAATGCATGCTTTATTAATAGTGTATACACCCATTTATAAGAAATGTAAGTTACCTTCCATCTTTCAGAGCATCTTTTAGAAAATTCCGAGAAGTTAACCGGTATATCAGGACTCTTCTTCTTGTGTTCTTCACGGCAGGTCTGAACAAAATAAGCATAGGAGGACATCTTGCCTCTTGGCTTCTTAGGGTCACGCTTTGCCATCTTGCTATTTTCCTACATGAAAATAAATCACATCTGAGTTTTTAAATACTGATCCATTTCTGAAAAAAAAACCGCATATAAAAATCTGCATATAATCATTTACAAAATTCTTACACCGGTCTCCTAAATTCATAGACAAGTTACCTGATGTCAACTTTGGGATGGGGAGGGAAAAAGTCTTTAGGACTCCAAAAACAAAACATGCGTTTAAAATGTAAAATTCCGCATATAAAATACAAATAATAGAAAATAAGGGTCTGAACAACTGATTAAAATGGTCAAAAATGCTCCCAAAAAAGTTAAAAGATTAAAGTCCTCGCCTGAATTAAAAAGTGCCGATCTGAAAATTCTCTTTTAAAAACCCTACGCGGCACACAAGTCCTCCTTCCCATTGTTACAAAAAGAGATTTTATTTCGGTGAGGGAGGGCGATAAAGGCTTATTAGGGGCGGAAAACGAAAGCCCTCGATGTCAATACACCGACTGAACCTTTTGCACCGGACTATTGCTGAGCACGGGGCTTAATGCCATCAAAGTCTCACTCACTCACTCTCTAATGCTATTTATCTATTTCTTTCCCGCCATGTTTTCCCATCTCCATTTTAAGCTCAAGGACAACAAAAAAATCCGATGTGCATTTAAACAAAAATCTGCAGGGGAGTGAAATAAGACGAGAGCGGGGAGGGGGGGGGGGTGAAAAAGAGCCGGTGTTATTTCGCGAGCTATTTTATTATTTAAGGGGCTGGGCTGCACCGCGAGTGTGCTAGTGCAGTGATGGCGAGGGGGAATCGGGGAGGGAGGGAGAGTGAAGAAAGGGAGGAAAAATAAGTCGCTCGACATCCCCCCCAATAATTCTCCATCCATTTTGTGGAATGCTTGCTGATGAAAGAAAGTCCCGGTGAAATGCGGCGGCCGTCGGCGTGCGGCTGCTTTCTGCGGGTAAAGGCGGCGGGGGCCGCGGCACTGGGCTCTTGTATTTTGAAGCGTGTTATATATACTGAGATGTAGGGAGACAGAGAGGAATAATAGAGGGCCGGGAGACGGGAGGAAGCGAAGGCGCCCCACACACACCTCGGGATAAAATGGCTGCACGCCCCCCTCCTCACCTCCGTTACCCCGCTAACACCCTTCCTCACACTCCCCCATTTTAAAAGCCTTCCCCTCCCTCAAACTTCATATACTTTGACGCATAGCGGTTGCGCTCGGAGGGAGAAGTGGGGAGGGGGGCTGTTACGGGTGCAGGTGGCGGCCAGGGACCCCGCCGGCTCCCGAGGGGGGAAGGCGCGGGGAGCTGGCGGTTGGAGGGTGGGCTCGGGCAGGCGGTCGCCGTCGGCTTTCTCCTCACAGCCTCTACCATTAGAGCTGCCATGTCAACTCCACGCAGGGGAGGGGGGGGGAGCGAAAGCGGGAAAGGAAGAGCCGAGAAACGGTTTTCCCCTCACGACAGCGGCCGGACGAAGGGACCAGCGGGTGGGGAGAGCGGAGAGGGAAGGGAACCGAAAGGAGGGCGGGTGACGCAGGCCCGAGGCCCCGGGTACCTACCGGTGGACACTCGGTCGGATGGCGGACGCTCGCTCTCGAGCCTCCTTTTGCAGCAAGCCTCGCCTCGCTTCACCTCACGCGCCCATTGGCTCGACGCCCCACGCTCGCCGCGCCCGCCCATTGGCCGGCGCCGCTGGCCGGCGCTCCCGCCCACCCGCACCGCGACCACCTCTCATTGGCTGTCCTCTCGGCACGCCGGCAGATTCAAAAAAGGCCCGCCTTTTCTCAGCTCGGGAGTAACAACAGATGGAGCGCAGAGAGCTTCCTTTGTGCGCACTTTCAAACCTTTCACACTGCAGGCGATATACTTCACTTCAGAATTCTTCTCGGAACCCTCAACATTTGATTTGGAAATCTTCGCCACTTTAAAAAAAAACTATTTAAACCCTGAAAGTGACATATAAGTTTAAAAAAATCTTTCTGCACCCCCAGACTTCTTATTTTGAAATCTACTGTTAATTTTTAAAGTTTTAAAATCTAGTTTTAACCTGATGCTTAAGATCACATTACCTAAATATGTGGTGTATTAAAACCGATTCTAGATCCTGCATGTAATGAGGAATATTGTAGTTCCTTACTGTTGTAATAAAATTTTATCCGAATAGGTTCAAATCTATTTAGAGTAACACACAAAATGCTGAAGGAACTCAGCAGCTCCGGCGGCATTTATGGAAAGGAATAAAGAGTTGACGTTTCAGAGCAAAACCTTACATCAAGATTTAAGATTAGAGTCATATCGATTCTATATTCCTTTCCACTGTCACTTCATGACGGAAGCATTTTGTGTGTGTTACTCTGGACTTGCAGCATCCGTAGTATCTTTTGTGTTTCAGATCTATTTAGAACATGTTCTGAACATACACTTTCTACTTATGTTTTAAACTTACACTATTTCTAGATCCTAAATATATTGTTTTAAATCTATCACTACATTCGGATACATGAAAAAGATCCATTTGTTATACAATAGTTTACTTAGTTTAGTAGAATCAGAATCAGGTTTATTATCGCCGGCATGTGACGTGAAATTTGTTAACTTAGCAGCAGCAGTTCAATACAATACATAATACAGTATAGAAAATAAAATAATAAATAAATAAATACATTTACAGTATACGTATATTGAGTAGATTAAAATCGTGCAAAAAAACAGGAATATATACTTAAAAAGTGAGATAGTGTTCACGGGTCCATTTAAGAATCGGCTGGCAGAGGGAAAGAAGTTGTTTCTGAATCGCTGAGTGTGTACCTTAGGGCTTCTGTATCTCCTACCTGATGGTAACAATGAGAAAAGGACATGCCCTGGGTGCTGGAGGTCCTTAATAATGGACGCTGCCTTTCTGAGAGACCGCTCCTTGAAAATATTCTGGTACTTCGTAGGCTAGTACCCACGATGGAACCGACTGAAGCTCTTTACGACCCTCTGAAGCTTCTTTCGGTCCTGTGCAGTAGCCCCCACCCCCATACCAGATAGTGATGCAGCCTGTCAGAATTCTCTCCACGGCTCAGTTTAGTTAATAGAAATAGTCTGGAATTTGTCAGGAAAAAAATGTACGATGTGTGTAAATGAAGATTTTCAAATGTATGAAGGGGATTATTATTTAGCGCAGTTTAAAATATTTTCTCAATTTTTATGTGGAATGCGAGTTTCATTGACACCTTATAATGCCACAGATGAGGCTATTCAGCCCACTGTGTTATTCTCGATTGCAGGAAATAATCCTATCACTCTCATTTCCCTGGATACGGACAAGTTATTCTCTCATTTGACGGTTTTCTCGATTAGCATACACTAAGGGATCATTTATTGCAGCAATCCGAAGTCGAGATCAAACAATGGAAAAGTGAGAGAATCCTGTGATGCTGAAAGAATTCAATTTCCACATATCAAATATCATATTTCCACAAGACAAAATGCGAAAACTACATCCATTTGATAAAAATATCTGCATTGAATGACTGGAAATCTGTTTAAGATATGAATATGGAAATTCCATTGTCTGCTGATCTGAAACACAAGATCACTTCTGACTAAAGTTCATTGGCCTGGAACATTACCTCAATTTCTCTCTCCACAGATGCTACCTAACAGGCTGAGCACTGATAGCAATATTTCCATTCATTAATCTTTGATCTTTCAGAATCACCATATTACTATTTAACTCCTAAGAAGCAGCTGTGTTTAACCAAACATTAGTTTAAGTCTCAGGTATCCTCTGGGGAGGGGGGGGGGAATGATTTAATTAAATACATCCCAAAGGAAGCTAATATAAATTGACAGTTGTTTGTAAATCCCCAGATGATGGTCTCCAGCAGAAACAAGTTCTCAGGCTCAGAGACATTACTTGGTGTACTCTTTTAACATATTTTCAAGATACACAAATTCTGTAAAATATTGGGCAAATGCTACACCCAAGACCTTTTAGACATAATTATTGGGTCACCTGATGTATTCTAGCAGCTGTTCTAAAATACCTTTTAATGGCTTTGTATTATGCCATAGAATAAATAATCTATTCCTCCAAGACTTGATCTAAATTCTTTCACTAAATAGATTGCAACTTGCCTTGCAACTTTACTGAGGAATTTCTTTAGTCGAAGGAATTCATTGCCACAGACAACTCTGGATGCCGAGTCACTTGGGTATACTTAAAGTGGAGGTTGATAGGTTTTGATTAGTAAGGGAATCAAAGGTTATGAAGAGAAAACAGGAGATTGGAACTGAGAGGGATAATAACTCAGTCATGATCAAATGGTGGAGCAGACTCAATGGACCAAATAGCCTAATTCTGCTCTTCTGTCTTATAGTGTTATAGTCTTAAAGATCTAGACCAAGTATCATTTTATTCATTTAGTCCTGCAGCAACAAGTAAAACACAGCTGTTTGTTGTGGGAATTGGTTTTCATATCAAACCACAAGCATGGTTCAATGATTAACTGCATGACCTAGTTCTTAAGCACACTATTGTTAAAGTAACTGTCATCCTCTTAACTATCAGACATATACTATTACTCTCTTTAAAGGGGAAGGGGTGAACAGTTCTGAGCAAACAGTCAATTACAAATTAGGTTCAGTTGGATTCAAAAGTTCAACAACTTATAAGTGTAAACTTTTAGACACATTGAAATTTCCTTGTCCTCTCAAGACCTTCTCCTGCCTTGTATCACAAATTTAATCCAGAACTTTAAACTCCTCGGTGTTAACACTTCAGAGGATCTGTAAGTGCAATTATGAAGAAAGCATGGCAGTACTCCTACGAAGATTTCAAAGATTTGGCATGACATCCAAACTTTGACAAATTTCAATAGACATTTGGTGGAGAGTATACTGACTGGCTGCATCACAGCCTAGTATAGAAACACCAATGCCTTTGAAAGGAAAATCATTCAAAAGGTAATGGATATGGCCCAGTCCATCACAAGTAAAGCCCTCCCCACCATTGAGCATGTCTACAGGGAGCATTGTTGCAGGAAATCAGCATCCACCATCAGGACCCCACACTGCCCAAGTCATGTTCTTTTCTCAATACTGCCATCAGGAAGATGGTGCAGGAGGTTCCTCCAGTTTCAGGAACATTTATTACCTCTCAACCATCAGGCGCTTGAACCAAAGGGGATATCTTCACTCAACTTCATTAGCGCCATCACTGAAATGTTCCCACAAGCTATGGACTCACTTTCAAGGATTCTTCATTCCACGTTCTCGATATTTATTGCTTATTTCTTTCTTACCATTATTGTTATTTATTTGTTATTATTAATATTTCTTTTTTTCTTTCTTTTTTATTTACAGAGTTTGTTGTCTTTTGGACACTGGTCGTCCACCCTTTTGCTGTGGTCTTTCATTTATTCCATTATGGTAATTGGATTTATTGAGTATGCCCACAAGAAAATGAATCTCAGGGTTGTTTCTAGCGCCATATACAGAATGTACTTTGATAATAAATTTACTTTGAGCATTTGAACTTTCAGTGGATTGTATCCCTGGCTGAGAACTTCACAGCTACTTTTATCTCTATAGGTTCTCTAGAGAACCCTGTTTGACCAAGGACATTCATTGTATTTTGTCTATATGCTGATGGATTCACATAATCATATTCAGAATTTCCTATTCATGCTGATCCTCTTATCTACTTTTTCCTTTGAAATTATAGCTTGCATATCACATTGCTGCTTCCCTTCAAGAGGCATTTCCTGGAACCTCAGCTTTTGTCAATGGACCTATCAGTACTAAGCCACCCTTTGTCTCAATGAAGTAAGTCACTGCTTGGTGTATGCTGGCACTAAGGCCACAATAATTCATTATGGGTATTCTTCATTATAAGATTGAGAAGATTTGGTATGTCAATTTCTACAAATGTACCATGGAGAGCATTCTAACTGGCTGCATCACCACCTGGATGCACAGGATAGAAAAAGAAGCTTCAGACAGCTATAGACTTAGCCAGCTCCATCATGGGCACTAGTCTCCCTGCCACTGAGGACATCTTCAAAAGGAGGATACTGAAGAGAGCAGCATCCATCATTAAGGACCCTTACTACCGAAGACATGCGTCTTCTCATTCCTACCATCAGGGAAAAGGTACAGAAGAAGGCAGAAGATGCACACTCAACAGCTTCTTTCCCTCTGGCATCAGAGTCATGGACAGTCCATGATCCCAGGAACATCACCTCACTATCTTGCTCTCTTTTTGCGCTTTTTATCTTTTACATATTGCAACTAATAGTTATGTGTCACATGCAAAACAACATGTTTCATGATATATGATCATTCTAATTTTGACAATGGCAAGCATTCTTCTCTCAATTTATCTACCTCCATCTGCATACGGCTGACCTCTGCTTGTTTGCACAAATATTTTGGTCTCTGTATGTTTCAAGGCAAAAACCTTATTCATACTGGTGTGTACAGCGGTTCTCACCTTGAGCTTTGTATTTTCATCGCAGTTAACCTTATTATGGATCTTGCTGCCCATACAGCCACAGGGACTCATAAATGTTTGCTACAGCTAAGCTAAGTTAACCACCACCTCCATCATTCCAGTTTCTCCACCCTTGATAGAATCTGATAGTAGGAACTCCCATTTTGAAAAGCAGGGGAAAAAAACCTGCAATTGCTAGAAATACATACTAAAAACAGAAAATGATGGAAATCCTCAGCAAGTTAGAAAGATACTACGTTAATATTTCAGGTGAGTGGACTTTCATCAGTTAAATCGCAATTCTTTTTCTATCTTCACCAGAAGTGACTGATTAATAACTTCCATAACTTTTTGATTTATCACTCTTTACAATTGCTCCTTAGTCATAAATTACACAATAACTGAACTTCCAAAAATGCCAGTCCCATGTTCCTAAAAGTACCTCTCAATATTTGAGATCATTGAACTTTTTCCCTGGATCCACATTCTTCACAAACATTGAAAAGCATTGTCTGTTTGTACATTTCCTTGATACCTTGTTGCTTCATTGGAGTATTACTGTCACCTGGTTCTTCATAGCTGCTATAATCAACTTTGCTGATCAAGTGGAACATTTACCCTTGTAAACTCTTCAGTACTTGTCATTGATCTACAATTCTGTGCAGAAGTCTTCATGATGTATATATAGCTAAGGCTTTTGCACAGTACTATGGTAATTTTATGTATTGCTGCCGCAGAGGGAAAGAAAACAAATTTCATGAGAGTCTGCACCCCTGCCACTTCTGCCCCTGGCTCTCCTTCTCTGCCACCCATCCCACACCCCTCCTGCGGCACTCCACCCTTGCCATTCTCATCATCCTTTAATCTCATCAGATTTACAAACTTGCTTGCCACTCCACGTTGACATATAGACTACTGTGCAAATGTCTTAGGCATCCTAGCGAAATGTACTGTATATGTTTCGAAGACTTTCTCTCTCCCTCTGCTGGACTCTACAGAGCATCTATTGACAACACCCAGAAGATTTTGCTGTTATTACTCTTTACACTTACTCCTTAATCATGAAGTACAGATAATTCAACTTCTGAGAGTTCCAGCCCATGTTCACAAAAGCTCTGGGTTGCCAATTCAATAAGTCTGTAGGTCGATGTCGATGTCTCACCATTTGTAAGTCCTGGTGTGGATACCAAAGTTTGAAGCCAAATACCAAAGTTGGCAAGTCCATAAGTCAAGGCCCGATGATCAAAGCCCTGGGTCTGCATGTCTCCGAAGTTACCGGGGAAGTCAAAGGCCCAATGTCTGGATGCTGGAAGCCTGGAGGAGGCCTGTCCTGGAGATGGAGGCCCATCTCTGTGCATGAGCGGCTGGTGCATAGGAGGGAGGAAACAGGCTTGTTTTGTTGTTGCTGTTATACTGTAGTTTTTTGTTGTTGCTTGCATTGTTCAGCTCAGCACAGTGGGCACGCTATGCTGGTGGCAGAACGTGAGGCAACACTTGCGGGCTGCCCCCAGCACGTCCTTAGGATGTTAACGCATCTCACTGTATATTTTGATGTACACGTGATTAAAAAGTGAATCGGTATCAGAAGCATTTGTACAGTTGGACACACCCTGTCCTGGTGCAGACCCATAATTTAGTTTTTAACCTGCCCTCTTGGTTGTCTTGATTGTAACTTTGGCTTCCGTGACTGTTAGTCTCCCCCCCCCCCCCACCTTTCCATCAACTGGGTCAAAGTTCACAGTTTAAAGTATACTGCCTTGGGATTCATTTTCTTGCAAACATTCACAGGAAAATAAAGAAATACCATAGAATTTCTGAGAAACGAAACATAAGCATACTGAATGCCAAAGTAAAAGAATCCGGAGGAACCGACCATTCTTCAACATTTCCTGTTCCATTGAGTATTGGGCTTATGTAGAAGACTATTCTGCATTCCGTGGTGGACACCATGAAGTGGTTAGTGTGACGCTATTACAGCTCGATGCATCCTGGAGTTCGGATTCAATTCTGGTGCCATTCTGTAAGAAGTCACTGTACGTCCTCCCTGTGGAATGTGTGTGTTTTTTTCCCAGGTGATCTAGTTTCCTTCCACGGTCCAAAGACGTGCTGGGTAGGTTAATCGGTCATTATAAATTTTCTCCGTGATTAGGCAAGGGTTAATTGGGTTTGTTGGGAGTTGCTGGGCCAGCGTTGCTCAGAGGGCCATAAGTCCTACTCTGTGCTGTCTTGCTAAGTAAATAAAGAAATAAACTGTTCAAGGGCTCTAATCCAGCTCCTGCCAAACACACTCAGCATTTGGTATAAAAGGCCCTTTCGCAGCTGAGGGTGGTAATGGCCGGCGACACTGGTAAAAGGAGCTTCCAGAGTAACAGCTGCTGCCTAGTACTCACGTGGAGAGGATGCTTCTTATAGTTGGGGAAGCTGGGACAGGAGGGTACAGCCGCAGAATAGAAGGATATCCCTTTAGAACAGAGATGAGCAGGAATTCCTTTAACCTGATGTTGGTGAATCTGGAATTCATTGCCACAGACAGATGTGGAGGCCAAGTCATTGGATATATTTAAAGCGGCAGTTGATAGGTTCTTGATTAGTAAGGGTGTCAAAGGTTATGGGAAGAAGGCAGGAGAATGGGGTTGAGTGGGATAATAAATCAACAATGATGGAATGACAGAGCAGAATTGATGGGCTGAATGGTCTCATTATCAGCAGCTACATTTTCTTATTATCTTGGCCCACAGTGCACCTAATTGCCTGCAGCACAGCTCTAGATTAGAGTCTGTGCATAACAGAATGTTATTTTTTATCAGTGAGACTTGTCCAAAGTTAACCCTGACGGTTGCTTCTTCCATTACTGTGTGCCCATCTGGGGTCCCGTGCTCATAACAACATCCTAACTATCATGTTAATGAGAGTTATGAACTCAGCACAGTTTTGTTATGTCACCATTGTTGGTGTGAATATGGCTGAATATTCTTTCTTCTTCGTCATCTTCAACTACAGCAGCATTCAACCCCCTCTCAGAAAGTCAGGTGAATGTACACTCAGATGCTACTTTATTAGGTACATCTCTGCACTTGCTCGTTAATGCAAATACCTAATCAGCCAATCATGTGACAGCAGCTCAATGCATAGAAGCATATAGATGTGGTCAAGAGGTTCAATTATTATTCAGACCAGACATCAGAAAGAGGAAGAGATGTGATCTAAATGACTTTGACCATAAAGTAATTGTTGGTGCCAGACACAGTGGTTTGAGTATCACAAAAATGGTTGATCTCCTGGGATTTTCACACACAACGGTCTCTAGAGTTTACAGAGAATGGTGTAAGAAACAAAAAAACATCCTGTTGTGGGCAAAAACACCTTGTTAATGAGAGAGGTCAGAGGAGAACAGCCAGACTGGTTCAAGCTGCAGGAAAGTGACAGTAACTCAGATAACCACAGTGGTGTGCAGAGGAGCATCTCTGAATGCCCAACATCTTGAAGAGGATGGGCTACAGAGGCAGAAGACCACACTGTCATTAGGCACTCTTGTACCTAATGAAGTGGGCACTGCATGCATTTCCCCGCCTCCAAGCAAACCGAGAACTGCTGATTCTCTTTGTCAACCACATTCAGTTTGTTTCTGAAAACCGGTGCCAGATGTTCAATTCAAATATGCAGTCAAAAGCTGCGTGGTTTCTCTAACATCAGTAAAAGACCTCCCACCTTTTGTAGCAAAATGACCTACAGTTTGTCTTCCTTTCAGGTTTCTGTGGTTTGCTGGTTTCCTGCCAAAACCAATCTTAATACCCATGTGACTGGCTCATGATGGAAAATACACAGAGAACTCTGCCATTACTGCTGCTGTAACATTCCCCAATTTTCAACTGTGCCTTGAATTGACCAAGTATCCTTCATATTTTTAATGACAGCTCCATCAAAAGCACAATTCTGGAAAGCAGGATATTGCATTTTGCCATGCACTTGCTCATTCAATTATCCTAACTCCTCTCTCCAAGAAATTAGCTTTTTGAAGTTCCTCAGATTGACAATCCCCTTTTGCCTCCTCTGCTGTTTGTTGTTGGTAGCATACTTCTAACTCTGAAACCTTCTTGGATGGTATTTGGCTGAAGTTTCGAATAATTTCAACCATAAATAGAATGTCTATTGCTCTTCAAGCTGCCAACAAAGTGGCTGGTATCACATTAGGATTGTCACCATCTTCAGTTATAATCTGTTTAGTTTTCACCTTTTGCAGTTCACTCCATTTTGTTCCTCAACATTATCAGCTGTACCTTTGACAATTTTTATTTATTTTGGGGAGTAAGCCCTTCCGGTCCTTTGAGCCATGCACTCCAACAACTCCTGAGAAACCCGATTAACCCCAACCAAATCATGGGACAATTCACAATGATGCAATTAGCCGAGCCAGTACCTGTTTGGACTGTGGGAGGAAACCAGTGCACCTGGAGAAAACCCACACATTCCATGTGGAAGATGTACAAGGTCTCCTTACAGAATAGCACTAGAACTGAACTTCGAACATCAGCACCCCCGAGATGTAATAGTGTTGCACTAACCATGGCATTGAGGAACAAGTCTAGGAGCCCTAAGTCAATATGAAACGCTTCTTCATATGTCTAGGGCTTTTCCACTGCATCCTATTTGTGAAATTTCTGCCAGCTCATCTTGACCTTCCTAATCAAGGAATGACTTTTATTTCACCGGTCCTCTGCATACTGACAAAGATTTTAAAGATGATCTTTATTTGTCACACGTACGTTGAAACATACAGTGAAATGCGTCATTTGCGTCAATGATGAACACAGTCAGAATCTGCACTGGGGCACCCACGTGTTGCCACACTTCCAGCGCCGGCACAGCGTAAATCACAATTCCTAAACTGCACATCTTTGCAATGTGGGTTATCTAGAGGAAGCCCACGCAGTCATGGGGAAAATGTATAAACTCCTTACAGAAGGTGGTGGGAATTTAATCCCGATCGTTGATCACTGGTGCTGTAATGCATTATGCTAATTGCTATGCTACTGTGCAGCTTTACTCACCAGATGTTACTTGCTGCAGCCTGAGACTTTCATATATTCCATCCTGAAAACAAGGCCCACATACTGAAAATAACCTTCTCCGAGAATCATCACTTTGTCATAGTGGAGAGGCTTGAGATCCTGAGGGTGATGCCGTCTGGAGCTTAGCTCCTGTTAGGGTCACCCATGGCGGTAAGGCCAAGGCGGAGGCTCCAGACTGATGGAGCTGGCCGAAGGTGATGACACATCACAACAGCAGTGAGGGCAGAGGAAGGCTGCATTGAAGGTTACCCAGTCAACTTGCCCTCCATGCCACTGGACTCTGACCCCGATCTGTCAAGTACTGTGTGGTGGCCTCCTGTGCTTCAGCCTCCCCACATTAAACAAGCATCATGCACAGGCTTTCTTCATTAAAGGAATCCACCCTAACATCCTGGGTTTGTCAACCGTGGATTGGCCTCTACAGCCACCGGAGAACCCACCAGAAGACAGCTCCTTAGGAGTGATTGCCCTGCGGGTATATACAGTGGATTCTTCTGAACTGCTGTGCAGGTGAATATACAGTACATTTCACTCACTTAGATAAGCAGAAACATTTATTGTGGGAGTTAGCTATCAGCTGAAATTGCAAACATTGCAACATCTCAGTCATTGACACCGCTTGTCACAGTCATAAAGGTGATAATGGCCCCACCATCCTTAGGTCTTCACTGTTATTAAAATGCATCTTATTCTCTACCTTTCACCTTCAAAAGCCCCAACAATTTGTCTTTGTGATCTCACTCATGTATAACTTCTGATTTACTTTGTTATGATGGAGGCATTTAGAGCAGCAGTGAAGGTCCTCCATATCTGTCTGTCTTTGGCTGTGCACAGATGTAGAAGGATTCTTCATTGCTGCTTCTCCACCAGTCAGGGTGTTGGTCCTGAGCTGACCTCCCAAACCTGGAGGACCAGTGGACCACTCTTAGTCTGGCTGTTTGACATGGGGGACCCTACCAAGAGCATGAAGCCCTGAGTCTAACCAGCATAGCTCTCCGGGTCATTGAGGCATACAAACCTCCAAACCTTGACGAAGTTGTAGTCCTCTTGGAGGATCACTTCTAATGATCAGATGGTAATACTCTTCAAGTTTTTTTTTTAAATTTTACTTAGAGATACAGCATGGTCACAGGCCCTTCTGGCCCAATGAGCCGTCTCTGCCCAATTAAACTCATGTGACCGATTAACCTACTAACCCATATATCTTCAGAATGTGGGAGGAAACCCATGTGGCCATGGTGAGAACGTTAAAAACTCCTCACAAACAGCTGCAGAATCGATCCAGGTTGCTAATGCTGTAAAAGCATTATTCTAATCACTGTGCTACTGTGGAGAGGAGGTTATGAGTTCAAATCCTTCTCCAGACACCCGTGCAGTGACATAGAGGACTAAATCTTTTGCACTCTGATTCTTGGATTAGACACTAACCTGGGACTCTGGCTGCTGTCTCAGGTGTTTGGCCACAACAGCTCACATTCCACTGTCTGGAAGGGGAAAAAAATGACTAGCAAGCTCTTCCTGATGTCCAGATTACGTTGTCATTATTATACAACTGTTAATGGAATCTTGCTCTGTGCAATCTGGGGTGGCATGGTAGTGTAATGGTGATCGCCAATCAAGGTTCAATTCCCACCACCACCTGTAAGGAGTTTCTATGTTTTCCCTGATAACTATGTGTGTTTTCTCCAAATCCTTCAGTTTATTCCCATATTCCAAAAATGTACGGTTAAGCTTAGTGAATTTTGGGCATGCTATGTTGGCGCAGGCAGTGTGGTTACACTTGCAGGCTGCCCCCACAATCCATGCTGACTTGATTTGACACAAACGATGCATTTCACTGAATGTTTTGATGTTTCGATGTACATGTGACAATAAAGCTGATTTTTAAATCTTTTTGAAAGATTGGTTCTGCATTTCCCACATTGCAGCAACACAAATACTTCATTCCCAGAAGCGTTGAGATATCCTGAAAGTCCTTTCTTTTATATCGTTACGTTGCTCTAATTCTTCTGCAAGTGTTTTATCTTTGTTACTCATGAGCACACTGTTGATGTTAATTATCACTTTCTGTCAATATGTTAAGTCACGATACTGAAGAAAATCGACATGTATGTGATAAGTAAATGAAGCTGAATCTAAACAGTTGAGAGAGAATAAACAAGAGATGCTGCAGATGCTGGAAATCCAAGACAACACACACAAAATGTGGGAGGAACTCAGCAGGTCAGGTAGCATCTACGGAAATGAATAAACAGTCAATGTTTCAGGATGAGACCCTTCATCAGGATTGAGTCCCAATGAAGGGTCTTGGCCCAAAACATTGACTATTCATTCAGCTCTACTGATGTTGCCTGAACTGCTGAACCGAGAAAGAATTTTGCTTTAATACTTCACACACCAGTTCATCCAGTATACTGTTTCCTCTTTTTTTTAAGTATAATGTACAGATATGATTGCAGTGATTTTTGGATCCAGTGTACTGAGTTTTCTTGTACTTGTTTTACACTCTGTTTAAGATATTACTTACATGATTGTCATATCACCACCACATCCAAAGAATTCAAAAAGTTCAAGGTAAATTTAGCATCAATGTATATATCACCAGATACAACCTTGAGATTTATTTTCTGGCTGGCATTCATGTCAATTACAAAGAAACACAAAAACCAGACATAATAACCAATATGCAAAAGACAACACACTGTGCAAGTACAAAACGAAAAATAGATCAAAATAATTTCAGTAAATAAATAAGCAATAAATATCATGAACTTAAGTTATAGAGTCCTTGAAATTAAAGTCCACAGGTTGTGGAAACTCTCAGGCTGTCCGGACCCCAAACGCGATCATCAACTTTTCCACATAACCTTCTCCTTTCCTTCACAGATGCCGCTAGACCCATCATGTTCCTTCATGTATTCCACCCATCTGGAGGCAAATGACATTAGATCTTGTACTTGGGTTTCATTTCCTCCACTTCCTTGCATCTCCATACCCCAGGACCAGCCCACGGTTCTGATGTCACTGCTGACTAAGTGCTACATTTGAATTCTCAAGGTATTTTGCCAGGAGTTAGAAACATGCAATTTCTCTGGATCTCTGAGTAAATATCACGGAGCCTGACAGGATTTTAACTGAGCTGAAATCTTGTATTTTAATGCCTGTCGCATGACTTTTGAGCCCAAAACGGATTCACCAATTATGACATTGGATATTAGAAAACTGGATTTCATAAGGACAAAGAGGGATGCTTTGTGCTGATACATTCCTTCATCTAACACTTCAAAGTCAAGCCAGGGCTAGAAGCCATTCTGGAGTATGATCAAAAAGCCCCTAGATATTTAACTAGAAGTAAATCATAAACACAAGCAATTCTGCAGATGCTGGGAGTCCAAAGTAACACACACAAAATGCTGGAGGAACTCAGCAAATCAGGCAGCATCTATGGAGGGGAATAAAGAGCCAGTGTTTTGGGCCAGGAACCTTCATCCGGACCCACTCATCTATGTAAGCAGGGTCTTCTGCCCATCCAGTCCATGTCAGTCTGTTTTACTGCTTAGTCCCATATACCTGCATGGGAACCATAGCCCTCCATATCCCTTTCATCCACAAACCTATCCAAACTCCGCTTAAATGCTTCAATTGAACCCATGTCCTCCATTTCCACTGGTGACTCGTTCTTCACTCACAGCTCCCTCTGACTGAAGGAGCTCCCCTCAGGTTCCCTTCAAACATTTCACCTTCCACCCTAAGGTAGCTGTGAGAGGGGCAAAAAGCAACATTCAATACACAATTCAACGAGGCATCTAAAAGTCCTGATGAAGGGTCTCAGCCCAACCCTTTGGCCCTTTATTTCTCTCCATAGATGCCACCTGACCTGCTGAGTTCCTTTGGAATTTTGTGTGTGTTACTCTAAAGGAAAATGGATCTTCGGGGAAAAAAAATGACGAGTCTCAAAAGTAACATTAGCTAAAAATTTCCCTTTTCCTGATGTTTAAAGTGCTAAGGTTAAAATAAAGTTGCTTTCTATGAAGAATATAGGATATAGGAAATGTCTTCGTGGAGAGGATGCCTCCTAAATTAGGGGGATCAAGGACCAGATGGCACAGCCTCAGAATACATCCCTTTACAGCAGAGATAAGGAGGAATTTCTTTAGTCAGAGGGTGCTGAATCTGTAGAATGAATTGCCATGGATGGTTGTGGAGGCCAAGTGATTAAAGGTTTATTTAAAATGATTAATAGGTTGTTGTTAGTTAAGGTGTCAAAGGTTAAGGGAGAAGACAGGAGAATAGGATTGAGATAGAGTATAAATCAGCCGTGATAGAATAGCGACGCAGACTCGATGGGCCAAATAGCCTAATTCTGCTCCTATGTCTTATGGTCTTATGGTCTATGAAGACAAAGTAAAGACTGAATTTGAAATTACTTTTATACTAATGCTTTAGCTGGTATTAATAACACACAATACAAAACACTGTAGTTGGTAGGTGAAAAAAAAACAAGCAGTAGAAAGCACACCTGAGCATATGTAGACCCACTTGTTAGGACGGTTTGTCTACCAATACATGCTCTTTAACAGATGGTTTAAATATTGAAGCCTGTCAAAAAGCAGCTGAGTGATGCAAACTGGATAAATGAGGTGTTTTGTTGTGGGTTTTTAACCTTGCTGTTGATAGATTCACACATAAAAACCAAACAGGAAATAGCAAAGAAAGTTCTATGTCTCTTTACTTCGGCATGCTTTGAGACAGTCATGGAAAAGGGTAGGGTTAGATCTGGAGTTAAGTTCTTAAAGTTGGAGACAAGTGTTAATTTCAATAGTATTAGAGAGGTATCATCAAGACATAGGGCACTATAGCACATAACCAAGCCCTTTGGTCCACCTAGTGTGCGCCAACCTGATTTTTCTGCCTAGTCCCCTCTACTCGGTCCATAGCCCTCCACAGCCCTCTCATCCACATACCTACCCAAACTTCTCTAAAACACCGCAATTGAACCCACATCCATTACTTTCACTGGCAGGTCGACCCTCACTCACGCACCCTCTAAGTGACAAAGTTCTCCATGAGTTTCCCCTTAAATATTTCTCCTTTCACCTTAAAGTAAACAGGAAGCGGCTGCTAGGGTGAAAAATAACATTCAGCAAGTGTAAAGCAACTAAAAATCATCTTGATGAGTTCAGAGACAATGTGTCCCTGAAATGGTAAGAAACAAAGATAGTAGGATCAAGGATTCTTGGATAACAAAGGAAATTGAGGGAAAAGAGGGATGCACTTAGGAAACTGTTAACAAGTGAGTTTATGAAGGATTTAGAAGAGATCCTAAGAAAGCAGAAAAGAAGGCAGAGAAGTGACACGAAATGTTGCTGGCCAATGTAGAAGTAAAGAGAATTCCAAAACCTTTTAGAAATATGTTAACAGCAAAAGGGAAGGCAAGGAAAGAGCAGGGCTCCTTAGAGGAGAGACTTTACACAGAGTAGACGGATATGTGTTAACTTGTTGCATCAGAATTCACCTAGGAGATGATGAGAGGGTGGGCAGTTTGGGGAGATGTATGTTCATACTCTGGAACTTGTGTATTACAAACAACTATTCTTTGTCAAATCATTCACTTAAGCCTAAACATCTGTAAATCACAGGTCTGTAACAAAGTGCAAACTGTGCAACAGTGTGCCTCCCCCAGTTAAAAAGTCACCATAGTTGATGCTCCTCATACGTCAAAGTTTACCAAGCATGAGGACAATTGAACTAAAACAGAAACAATTGGAGCCCTTTTTCTGACCACCACATACAAAAGTAGGATACATACCTTTCCTCTATGTTATTGTGAACAATTTGGAAGGTGGCCATATTCCCAGGTGTGAGCTTTATGGGGTCTATCAAAGGGGACAAGAACAAGACATTCCAATTTTCAACATGCATCGGATGAAAGATAAAGATGTTTGGTACTACTTGTGATTACTGAAAATCGCTGGTGAATAATTGAAAAATTGAAACAAGTCCAGTCACTTATCTGGCAGATCATCAATGACTGTGAAAGAAGTGATTCCTATAGCACAATGAGGAAAGAGAGCTTAAGTTTCCAATTGATCCAATTATGTACATGTGGAATAACCACCACTGGTTACACAAACTTCAGGCTAAACTTTTCAGTCACCTGAGATATCACCTACAATACTGTACAAAAGTCTTAGGAATATAAACAAAATTATGAGAAGTATAGATATGGTGAATGCTTGTAGGTTTTTTCCCCTGAGGTTGGGTGAGACTAGAAATAGGAGTCATATGTTTAGAGCAAAAGGTGAAATATTTCAGGGGAACCTGAGAGGGAACTTCTTCAGTCCGAGGGTAGTGTGAGTGTGGATCTAGCTGCCAGCAGACAAGGTAGATATGAGTTGAATTATAAAAACTTAGGAGAAGTTTGGATAGATACATGGATGAGAGGAGTATGAAGCGTGTGATCCAAAGGGAGTTAGATGTGAATAGGCAGAAGACCAGTCTGGCACAGACTAGATGGGCCAAAGGGCCTGTTTCTGTGCTGTAGTGTTCTACGACTCTATGACACAGATCTACCATATGAAAAAGGTGTTGGAAAAACACTTATTGAGGGTAAAAAAAAATGCCTGGATATGTACTGAAGAGATGTGGCTTGCAGGAATCCAGGGCAAGTGACAGGAAGTAGAATTAGGCTGGGTAGCTTTTTTATAACCACCATAAACAAAATGAATCAAATAACGTTTCTTGATCCTATTAATTTTCTGTGATCTATGAAAACAATATTGGCTAGATTTGATTGTAAAATGATTTGAGACATTTCAAACAGGATGCGAAGGTTTCATATGAATCTGAGTATTTCTTCCTTTACATAAACTTCTTTTCATTTCATGGGAAGAATGAAAAAATTAGATTTGATTCAAGGATTGCAGGAAGCTGCAAAGGATTGAAGACTCAGTCAGCTCCATCATGGGCAACACTTTCCCCACCAGCAAGGATATCTTCAAGCAGTAGTAACTCAAGAAGGCAGCATTCACCAGTAAGGACCCTCATCCTCCAGCTAATGCCCCCTTCTCATTACTTCCAATGAGGAGAAGGTACAGCAGCCTGAAGACCCATGCTCAATAATTCAGGAATAGCTTCTTCCTCATTGCCATCAGATTATTGAACGTTTCATGATACCATGAAACATTCTATCATTGTACCATGGAGAGCATTCTGACTGTCTGGTATGGAGGGGGCTACTGCACAGGACCGAAAGAAGCTGCAGAAGGTTGTAAATCTAGTCAACTCCATCTTGGGTACTAACCTACAAAGTACCCAGGACATCTTCAAGGAGCAGTGTCTCAGAAAGGCAGCGTCCATTATTAAGGACCTCCAGCACCCATGTCCTTTTCTCACTGTTACCGTCAAGCTGGAGGTACAGAAGCCTGACGGTACACACTCAGCGATTCAGGAACAGCTTCTTCCCCTCTGCCATCCAATTCCTAAATGGACACTGAATCCTTGGACACTACCTCACTTTTTTCTAATATACAGTATTTCTGTTTTTGCACATTTTTAAAAATCAGTTCAATACACGTAATTGATTTACTTGTTTACTTATTTATTTATTTATTTTATTATTATTATTCGTTTTTCTTTGCTAGGTTATGTATTGCATTGAACTGCTGCTGCAAGTTAACAAATTTCACATCACATGCCGGTGATAATAAACCTGATTCTGATTCTGAGCTTGTTATACCTTGACTTTGTGCTGTATATTTAATTTGTAATTTACGCTGATGTTTATGTCTTTGCTCTGCGCTGCTCCTGCAAAGCAACAAATTTCATGTCACATAAACCAGTGGTAATAAACTGGATTCTGATTATAATTCATGGCTAAATATCAATGTCCCCACCCTATCACCCCATCCCCTCCTCTCTCATTCCCCCTTACTCCCACTTCACTCTCAAGGCAAATGCTCGACTCTGCTGTTGCTCAGACAACCTTTCACATTTGGAAACCTTGCAGCTTAAAAATTAATTAGCTCAAGGTTCAAATGTACGAAGTAGATTTATCATCATATATGTGACTATATACAACCTGAGATTTATTTTCTAGCAGGCATACTCAATAAATCCAATAAAAGAATCAATAAAAGACTGTACCAACTGGGGTACAACCAGTGAGTAAAATACACCAAACTGTGTAAATAAAAATAAATTAATAATAATAATGATAATAATAATCAAAATTGCAATAAATATCGAGAAGCATGAGATAAAGAGTCTTTGAAAGTGAATCCATAGGTTGTAGGAAAATTTCAGTGATGGGGCAAATGAAGTTGAATGAAGTTACCCCCACTGGTTCAAGAGCCTGATGATTGAGGGGTAATTACTGTTCCTGAACTTGGTGGTGTAAGTCCTGAAGATCCTGTACCTTCTTCCTGATGGCAGCAGCGAGGAGAGAACATGTCCTGAGTGGTGGGGGGTTCCTGATGATGGATGTTGCTTTCCAATGACAACGCTCCATGAAAATGTGCTCAGTGGTGGGGAGAGCTTTACCTGTGATGGACCGGACTGTATCCACTACCTTTTGTAGAATTTCTGTTGAAGGGCATTGGTGTGAAACAAATTTTGCAGTTGCCTTTAACTTCGGAGAGGATGAAATGTTGAATGGGGTCCCTTTAAATGTCATCTTACTGGCATGCAGAAATTAGACGATAAGACATTGAGCCAAATTAGGCCATTTGGCTCATCAAGTCTTCTCCGCATTCAATCATGGCTGAATTATTATCCCTCTCAACTTCTTTCTCCCACCTTCTCCATGTAACCTTTGAAACCCTTACTAATCAAGAACCTATAAACCTCCACTTTAAATATACCCAATTGCTTGTCCAACATAGACATCTGTGGCGATGAGTTCCATAGATTCACTACCCTCCAGCTAAAGAATTTCCTCCTCATCTCTGTCCTAAAGCAATGCCCTTGTATTCTGAGACTGTGTGCTCTGGTCCAATACTCCCCCACTATAGGAAACATCCTTTCCACGTCCATTCTGTTGAGGGCTTTCAAAATTCAATAGACTTCAGTGAGATACGCCATCATTCTTCTAAATTGCAGTGAGTGCAGGTCCCGGGCTATCAAATGCTCCTCACACGTTAACCCTTTCGTTCCTGGGATCATTCTCGTGAACCTCCTCTGGACCCTCTCTAATGCCAGCACATCCTTTCTTAGATAAGGGGCCCAAAACTGTGAACACATAAAATATAACTGGGAGAAAGCATTTGTTTTTAAGTTTAAAGCCATCTTATTTATAAAGCTGCAATTTCTTGTAGCTCCCCAGCGTGTTATAATGAGGATCTAACATATCCAGTTTTGTGTGCTATGAATATTGATGCACCATTCTACAGTTTATGTGAAATGTTAATGAAATAAAACATATAGTTGGGGGCTGGAAACACAATGCTGAATATATGCTAACATGCAGCAGCCTTTAAAATATTACTATTACCTTAAGATATATTCTCGCATAATCCTTCTTTATTTGCCAGAGTCCCAAAGGAGCTGATTGTAATACATGAAAGTGACTTTATTATCGTTAAGATAAAAGACTTCTTCTCCACAAATGCTGTACCCTGCATAAGGCAGAATGCATCCGAGAGAAAATTCATTTCATATGGGCATGTAGATAATGCAAAATTTATCAATTGTTGTTATTTGCCTTAAGATTAGATTCTTTTGCTAATGTTTTCTTGCAATTAAATTAACAGAATCCTCCACAACAGGCAGGTTAACAGATGGTTTAACTGAATTTGTCAGTAATTTTTTTTTAAAACCCAATTGAATAAAACTGGGCTTCAAACAGAAGTAAAGAGACCACTCTGTAGAAATCAACAAGAATTATTAATACATTTGAGGGATCTTGGCCCAAAACATCAGCTGTTTATTCCCCTCTATGGACGCTGCCTGACCTGCTGAGTTCCTCCAGCATTTTTTGTGTGTGTTGAATAAGAATTAATATTTGACTCCATGCCCATTGGTGAAAGGAATTACACAAGGTCATGGCTGGTGGTGTAGTGGCATCTGCACCGGACTTTGAGGCAAATGGTCCCGAGTTCAAACCTGGCCAGTTCCTTGCACGCTTTCCATCTGTGTTGGGTTGAGTGTTGAGCTAGCAATTCGGCCTCATAAAAAACAGTCAAATGCTACTGAAATGGAAAAAATGCTGTCCATTGCGCCACAAGGTGTGAAAAGTAACAACACGGCTATTGATCAGCAGTATTTGTCATGTGTACATCGCAACATACAGTGAAATATGTCAGTTGCGTCAAATAAATCAACAAGGATTATCTGGGCAGCCCTCAAATGTCAGCATGCTTCTAGCACCAACGTAGCATACTCACAACTCACTAACCCTAAATGTAACCCTAAATCTTTGGAATGTGGGAGGAAACTGGAGCACCCAGAGGAAAACCATGGATCATGGGGAGAATATACACAGTAGATACTAGGATCTCAGTAATCCAACATCAGCACTATTCCAGATGCAGAATGTATGAACTCAGTCAAATTCTCCCTACTGTACTGCCTGGAAGAATCTTCAGTCCCAGAAATCTGTCTCACCATTCAGTTAGAATCTAAAGTTCCCCACACAAAATGCTGGTGGAATGCAGCAGGCCAGGCAGCATCTATAGCAAGAAATACAGTCAATGTTTCGGGCCGAGTACAGATGAAGGAAGTACTTCTTCCTATAGATGCTGCCTGACCTGCTGCGTTCCACCAGCATTTTGTGTGTGTTGCTTGAATTTCCAGCGCCTGCAGATTTCTTCATGTTTGCATTTAAAGTTCCCAACATTTTTTCTCCCATGGACCAATACCAGTCAGCAAGGGGTCCATGGATCCCAGGCTGGGAACTCCTGATGAACTTTGACATTTTTTATCAATTCCTCCAGCTTTTGGGGAGAATGTAATGGATTTCCTTCATCCACCAAGAAATACTCCTTACTACTAAGAACCAAGTTCTTATTATAAAACAATGCACCATCCTTGCTCTGGAGCCCAGATGATTAAACATTGGCTTTGTTTGTCATACGTACATTGAAATGCATCAATTCTGTCAAATCCAATCAGCAAGGAATGCACTGGGCAGCCCCCAAGTGTCACCATGCTTCCTGCATCAACGCAGAACGCCCACACCTCATTAACCCTAACTATATGTCTTTGGAATGTGAGGTGGGGGTGGGGGGAACTGGAGCACCCAAAGGAAACTCAAGTGGTCATTTTCTGATTATCCAGATTAACAGATGTTTTATTGTTGACCAATCACTGAAAAAAAAGCACCTTTATCTCATAAATTAACCAAAATATTGTCCCTTTTCTGATATTTAAACTTCAAAATCAAAATCTGTTGTCTCTCTCCAGATGTGTAAATTGGGTTGGTGGAGGTCAAAGTGTGATGCTGCAGTGATGAAAGACTGTGGGAGCTATACAGTGGCGTTGAACAGGGCAGGGAACGCTGCTTCATTTATTAATGTCCTGAATATAAAATTAGATTAAGATTAGCTTTATTTGTCACATATACATCAAGACATTGAGTGAAATATATTGTTTTGCGACAACAGCCAACACAGTCCAAGGATATGCAGGAGACAGCCCTCATGTGTCGCTAACATTTCTGGCACCAGCATAACGTGTCCAGAACTCACTAACCCTTAGCTAAACTGAAATATAGGGGCCATAATTATAAAAAGTTCAGATGACACAGTAAGCTTTTGAATGTACTAAAGAGTTGGAAGGATGATAGTAAACTTTCTGACAATATAAAAAGAATGGTGAAATGGTCAGGTCTATGAACTGAGTATTGAGAAAAGTAAAGTGATTTACATTGGTTAAAAGGAGAAGCCAGTCAGTTAGACAAGTGGGCCCTTTTTGTGGCCATGAACTTTCATGAACTTCAGTTCTGAATATTATTTTTTTACTTTTATTGTTTGTATGATTCATTTTTTCTGCACATCAGGTGCTTTAAGGTCTTTTTTAAATGGGTTCTACAAATGTACAAAGTACAAAATAAATTTTATTAACGAAGTATATATATGTATATATCACCATATACAACCCTAGGATTGATTTTCTTGTGGGAAAACTTAACAAGTCTACAGAATAATAACTAATACAGAATTAACGACTGACCACCAAACTAGTTTTAAGTTCTTGGGTGTCAAGATCTCTGAGGACCTAACCTGATCCCAATATATTGATGCAGCTACAAAGAAGGCAAGACAGTGTCTATAGTTCATTGGGAGTTTAAAGAGATTTGGTATATCGAAAAAAGCACTCAAAAACTTGTATTGATGTATTGTATTGATTCTGACAGACTGCATCCCTGTCTGGTATGGGGGAGCCACTGCACAGGACTGAAAGAAGCTGCAGAGGGTCGTAAATTTAGTCAGCTCCATCGAAGGTACTAGTCTACAAAGTACCCAGGCCATCGTCAAGGAACTGTGTCTCAGAAAGGTAGCATCCGTTATTATTAAGGACCTCCAGCACCCAGGACATGCCCTTTTCTCACTGTTACCATCAGGTAGGAGGTACAGAAGCCTGAAGGCACACACTCAGCGATTCAGGAACAGCTTCTTCCCCTCTGCCATCCGATTCCTAAATGGACATTGATCCTGTGAACAATATCTCACTTTTTAATATATATTATTTCTGTTTTTGCACAATTTTAATCTATTCATTATACATATAATGTCATTGATTTACTTATTTATTTATTTATTTTTCTCCTTCTAGATTATGTACTGCATTGAACTGCTGCTGCTAAGTTAACAAGTTTCATCACACATGCTGGTGATAATAAACCTGATTCCGATTCTGAACTAGAGCTTTCAACTTGAATGCAGAAGGCAACAGACTGTGCAACTGCAAAAAGAAGACACAATAATATAAATAAATAAGCAATAGAAATCAAGAGCATGAGAGACAAGCCCGTGAAAGTGAGTACTTTGGTTATGGGAACATTTCAATGATGGGGCAAGTGAAGTTGAGTGAAGTTACCCCCTTTGTTCAGGAGCCTGATGGGTGAGAGGTACTACTTGTTCCTAAATCTGGAGGTGCAAATCCAAAGGCTCTTGTACCTTCTTCCTGATGGCAGCAGCAAGAAAACAGCAAGTCCTGGGTGGTGGGGGTCTCTGATGCTTGTGCTGGGTTTTCTTTGCCTATAAGAAGACAAGTCTCAAGGTAGTATGATGGTATCCATGCTTTGATAATAGATGTACTTTGAACTTTGAACCTTAAAAGGAGAAGCAACATAAACTCAATTATATTATTTTAAAAGAGAAGTAGGAACAAGAAAACTTGGAAATGTATGCACTCAAATTTTTGACTGTGGCACAATAACTTATGAAGTCCATTACCAAATCAAGCCACTTCTAGGGTTTTATAACTGAAGCCACAGACAGAGTTGATGATCACTAATTATATAACACTTAGGTCCCAGGAGGATTATCACTTTCAGTTTTGGGCACTGCACATTAGGGTGCCAAGGCCACCTAAATGGAGATTTACTAAAATAATCCCAGGCTGAAGGGATTTCGGTTTGTGGAGAAACTAGAGTAACTGGCATTGTTCTCCCTAACAGAGAGAAGCTTAAGAGATTTAATAAAGGTGTTCAGAACTATAGGGGAGAAAGAGAGGGTCTGTTTCTACTGACAGAACTGTCAATCATCAGAAGAGAAAGAGTTTAGATAATCATCAAATAAATCAAGTGGAAATGAAAATAACTTATTTTTCAAGAGTTGTCAAATGGAAGACACTGAGAATGGAATCAGAGTAACACACACAAAATGCTGGAGGACCTCAGCCAGCATCTAGGGAGAGGAACAAAGAGCCAAAGTTTTGGCCCGAGGCCCTTCATCAGGATTCATATTCAGATTTGTTTCTTTATTACATGTGCATCAAAATATACAGTGAAATGTGTAGTTTGTGTTAACAACCAACACAACCTAAATGTGTGCTGGGGTCAGCCCACAAGTTGCAAATCCCGGAGCCAGCATAACATGCTCACAACACTCAGCAAAGTCATACAGAACACAATGACCATCAAAACAAGCCCCTTTTCCTCACTCCTACCCATTCACACTGTAGACGGTCCTCCAAAGCCAGAGCCTCTGTCCTCCAGTGGACTTGTGCTCTTGCAGACTTCCAGCTTCCCCAGTGGACTCTCAGACTCGTAGACTTCAGCCATTGGGCTTAGACTTCTGGATTCCTGATTGACCTTCCGGCTTCGAGCTTCAGTACCAACCCCAGGACTAGCCCGTGCCAGGACTCTGAACTCTAGCTCTCGAATGCTGGATTTAATGGGAACTTCCATCTGAGAATTGGATAAATACCAAAATGTGAACCGAAAAGGGGAAAAGTGAAGTGCTACTGAACACATCAGAGTTGACTGACATTGGAATTGGGAACAACACACAAGTCAGGCAACCACCAAAAGAGGACATTCGGTGTTTCTGGTTGAGACCTTTTATCTGGACAGCTACTTGACCAGCATGATGAGTTCCCTTCTTCATGTAACATTCTATAAGAATGGAATTGATTACCTTCATAATAGGACTTGTAATTCTGCAATTATATAAAACCAAATGAATAAAGTACACTACATCCTACTATTCACCTGCTTCGGTTTACACTGTCACCGAGGGGAAAGCATGAAGGGTCATTTGGTTCAGCAGGAATTTGTGCTGAGGAATGTTGCTGAACTTGCTGAGAATATACCTGCAACTAAATCTTAAGATTCTCCACTGTTTAGTTAGCTGGAGGACAGAGGGGTGTCAGGTATCCAAGGTTCTAGCCCTTGTTTACCATCTCCAAGTGAGTAAGTACAAAGTTTCCTTTTAAAGTCAAAGCAAGTTATTATCAAAGTGTGTTTTCCTGTCCCAATGTCAGCATATACCACCCAGAGATTCACTTTCTTGCAGGCAAAGAAATACAATAGAATCAATGAAAACCACAAACAATCAATGTGCAAAAGAAGACAAACTGCGCAAATACAATAAAAACAAATAATACTGAGAATGAGTTGTAGAGTCCTTGTAAATGAGGTCAAAGGTTGTGGAACCAGTTCAGCGTTGAAGTTATCCATGCAGGTTCAGGAGCCTGATGGTTGAAGGGTAATATCTGTCCTTGAACCTGGTGGTATGGGACCTCCTTCCCAATGACAGCAGCAGAAGAGAAGATGGCCTGGATGGTGGGGGTCCTGGTTCAGATCTGACTTATCAAGAACACTGTTCTCATGAAGAACTAATGAAGAAATCACAAAAACAAATAGAAGAGAAAGAATGTAGAGCGTAATGGAGGAATCCACAATTCAAGAAGGGGATTCTATTCTGTTTTCATTAGGTCACCAAAGATTAAATTAGATCAGCTTTTATTTGACACATATACATCGAAACATTGAAACATACACTGAAGCTTTAGAATTCAGCTGGATGCAGTCAATCCCAAAGTCTAACAGCTGTATCTAAATGCAAAGATAGTTTCACATATTTTAAAAGTCATAGAATCATAGGGCTGTTCAGCCCACTGTGTCTATGCTAACCACAAACCCCCACACTTACACTAGCCCAATATTAGTCCGATTGTAAATGTTAAATTTGATTTTCAAACCTGTGCAAAGCTTAGTTATTTTCAGCATGCATAATGATAGATGTAAATTGAGCAACTTGGACTAATTTTCCCCACCATGTTTCAAAAGCTCTTCTTCATGACGGATAAATGAATTTGGTTTGCAACTGATATGAAAATCTCGCCTGCTGTGTAGGAATGAATTATGCCCATCAGTGCCCAGTCACGTTTCTGGAGCGACTCTAATCAACTCGAACATGGAAACATAACGAAGTTTCATTAAGAGAAAAGCAAATTTTCAATCAAATAAACACTTCATAAAATAGCATTGCACAACAGGAATTCCAGGCAATGGGCCTAGAAATTCCTTTAGGTTTTCATTATTATTCTGCAGCTGTACAGGGCCCTGGTGAGACCCCACCTGGAGTAGTGTGTGCAGTTTTGGTCTCCAAAGTTGAGGAAGGACATTCTTGTTATTGAGGGAGTGCAGCGTAGGTTCACAAGGTTAATTCTCGGAATGGTGGGACTGTCATATGTTGAAAGATTGGAGCGACTGGGCTTGTATACACTGGAATTTAGAAGGATGAGAGGGGATCTGATTGAGATATATAAGATTATTAAGGGATTGGACACACTGGAGGCAGGAAGCATGTTCCCGCTGATGGGTGAGTCCAGAACTAGAGGCCACAGTTTAAGAATAAGGGGTAGGCCATTTAGAACAGAGATGCAGAAAAACTTTTTCACCCAGAGAGTGGTGGATATGTGGAATGCTCTGCCCCAGAAGGCAGTGGAGGCCAAGTCTCTGGATGCATTCAAGAGAGAGTTAGATAGAGCTCTTATAGTCAGCAGGGTCAAGGGATATGGTGAGAGGGCAGGAATGGGGTACTGACTGTGTAGGATCAGCCATGATCACAGTGAATGGCGGTGCTGGCTAGAAGGGCCAAATGGCCTACTCCTGCACCTACTGTCTATTGTCTATTGTCTATTGTCTATTATGGATTTAAAAATGCAAGAAATTATTCTTAATTTCCTCTTTCTTTCCATCTATCTAAAACAACTGAACACAGATTTCACCCACTTGATTATCACACACATTCTCAGCCCTGGTTTTCAAAACTAACACTCAGTGGCCACTTTATTTGCTCGCTAAAGCAAATATTTAATCAGCCAATCATGTACCAGCAACTCAATGCATAAAAACATGGAGACATGGTCATGAGATTCAGACAAAACATCAGAATGGGAAACAAATGTGATTTAAGTGCCTTTGACCATGGGATAATTGTTGGTGCCAGATGGGGTGGTTTGAGTATTTCAGAAATTGCTGACCTCTGTGATTTTCATTCATAACAGTCTCCAGATTTTACAGAGACTGGTGCAAAAACGAAAAAAAAAAATCCTGAGAGTGGCAGTTCTGTGGGCAAAATGGCATTGTTAATGAGAGAGTTCAGATGAGAATGGCCAGACTGCTTCAAGCTGACAGGAAGGCAACAGTAACTCAAATAATCACATGTTACAGCAGTGGTGTGCAGAAGAACATCTCTGAATGCACAACAATTCAAACCTTGAAGTGGATGGGCTACAGCAGCAGTGGGCCACGAGAGTACACTCAATGAATAAACTGGATGATACCGTAGTGCAATTAGAGATTGGCAGGTACGACATTATGGGCATCACTATTGTGGCTGAAAGAAGATCATCGTTGGGAGCTTAACATAGAACATAGAAATCTACAGCGCATTACAGGCACTTCGGCCTACAGTGTTGTGCCCACCATGTAACCTACTCTAGAAACTGCCTAGAATTACCCTACCGCATAGTCCTCTATTTTTCTAAGCTCCATGTACCTATCTAAGAGTCTCTTAAAAGACCCTATTGTATCCACCTCCACCTCAGTCGCTAGCAGTACATTCCACACACCCACCACTCTCTGTGTGAAAAACCTACCCCTGACATCCCCTCTGTACCTATATCCAAGCACCTTAAAACTATGCACCCCCCCCCCCCCCCATGTCAGCACTGGGAAAAGCCTCTGGCTATCCACACCATCAAGAGTGCACATTGTATCGAAAGGTAGTAGCTTAATTTGCTGCCTCAAACTGCCTGCCTTTTCCCCTTTGAGAATTTCCAAACATACCGATGTTGTTCCTTGCTGAAAATCAATTGGATCTTGGACTGTGTAATGGGATTACATAGATGTTTAGACAAAGGCTTCATGATAACATCCAAATGCAGTTTAGCCAAATGAAAAAGCTGTCAAATATCAGATTATCGCTGATACTGATAAACACACAGAAGTCAAAAACTATTAAACCCACTTAATTTTTTAAGGCTATTGAAACATAATTTTTAAAAATGTGGTTGAATTGACAGATCTTTAAGTCCACATCCATTGATCTCTCAAAGTTACTGAGCAAATAAATGGGATTGATTAAGAAAGTATACTGTGTGTTGGCTTTACTTAGTCAAGGAATTGAATTCAAGAGCTGTGAGTTAATGTTGCACCTCAATGAAACATTTGACGACGTTTGGAATATTGTGTTTAGTTCTGGTCCTCTCATCATTGGAATTATGTGGAAGCTTTAGAGAGGATGCAGAGGAGATTTACCCAGATGTTATCTGTCTTCAGGTTTATTTTTAAACAGTGGCCCCTAATCCTACATTCTTGCACAAGGACAAATGTTCCTCACCTCACCTTGTCAAGACCCATCAGGATCTTCTGTGCTTCTCATTCCCGTAAACTGCGACAGATACAAGCCTGGATTGTCTAATTTCTCTCTATCAGATATCTGCGCAGCAGGAATGACAGGCACCAATCTCCCTTACTTGTCACTACAGCCCAAGGTCAGTGGATTTCGGAAGGCACCTGTAAACAGCTGACCCCAGCTTCAGGACATTTTTTGCTGGTATCCCGAAGCTGGTGAAGTTGTGTAGAATGGTGTGTAGTGGTTAGGATAACACTATTAAAGCACCAGTAACTCAGGTTCAATTCTGCCACTCTCTGTAAGGAGTTTGTATGTTCTCCGCATGAAAACCTGAGTTTCCTCTGGGTGCCCTGGTTTCCTCCTACATTCCAAAGACATACCAGTTGGCAGGTTAATTAGACACATGGGTGTAAATAGGAAATGTGCCTCATTGGGCTAGAAGGACCTGTTAACTATGCAATATCTCTAAATTAAAATAATATTCGGACAACTATCCACAAAATCCATGTCATCAATTTTTCCTTCAAAACAAGCTGGAGATTCAATCTTCAACACAAGAAATAAAGCATAGGGAGGTACAAATTGGTCACCCTTCTGCATCCATAGTTATATTATAACTTTGCAAGTATTGGGCCAATTGTGGGAGTTTAGTGTAGGGTGCCACGGTAGCATAGCAGTTAGGGCAACACTATTACAGCTCAAGACGTTCCGGTGTTTGAAGTTCAAGTCCTGCTCCATCTGTAAGAAGTTTGTACACTTTCCCCGTGAACCATGTGAGTTTCCTCCCACAGCCCAGAGCCGTAGGTTGCTGGGTGGCTCATTGAACCGGAACAGCCTGCTCTGCACTATATCTCGATCTAAAATAAAGCAATCAGATGTATCACAAAGCATTGTGAATTAAATACGCAAAATCTAAACGAATGGATTAATCAGTAGATGGTGCTATAGATTCCTGTTCACTTACAAGTGGAAAGTTGATTCATTTTTAGGAAGCAACACACACAAAATGCTGGAGGAACTCAGCAGGCCAGGCAGTATCTATGGAAGAGTACAGTTGATGTTTTAAGCCGAGACCCTTCAGCAGGACCAGTCCTCTGCTGATGTTCTCTCCTTTTTAATTTTTAGGAACATCATTCCAACATGATTACTCTACCAATATCAACATCTTTCAAAAATACTTAAATATATAACATTATTTCAACTTCTGTGTGGATGGTCTTTTCAATTCTTTTACACAAGACCAAAGCCTCTATACCCTATTACAAAATCTTACTTTAGATGTTTAGAATGAGTACGTTCAGTAGTTTCAACATTTAAGAGAAGTTTGGATAGGTATATGGATGGGAGGAGTGTGGAAATCTATGGTCATGGTGCAGGTCCATGGGACTTGGCAGTTTAAATGGTTCAGCACAGACTAGATGGGCCAAAGGGCTTGTTTCTGTGTTGTAGTCTTCCATGATCTACTATTATTATTCTATTATTCTATTATTCTTGTTTTAGATACTGGACAAGAAGCAGGCGGGAAGGTTTAACAACGGCAGATGTGTAATTTTCTAGCCCCCAGCTGTTTCTAGATTTCACATCTTTCTCTGGTTCTCTTTCTGTGGGTGACAGTTTTCTGCTCTCTCTTGTTGTAGCTGCTGTAAAACGTAAAAAGAATGTCTGCTGAAAAAAAAAGATGATCAGCTTTCAGCAAACCATTTGGACATGCAAGCATAATTGCAATTGCTCTTTAGGCTACAAACTGAGGTATTTAATTACAGTTGGTGTACACCACCTCGTTCCGAGAGTCTAAGTTTTCAACAGAACAATAGATAATTGCTATCAGTTGGGACCTTGGTGTTTGAGTAAGACTGGGAGTATAAATTACACAATTTAGGCAAAACAAAAGAAGCCAACATTCGAAATGTTCAGCAAATCAGGCAGCACCTGTTGAACAAAAGTCAGCAAATGCTGATGGGGTGGGTCAGTTCGATTTCCATTTAAAGAGTGCTAGAAGCTTTTCAGGGTAGTAGTGGTTAAATAGTTAATAAGATCATAAGATATAAGAACAGAATTAGGTCATTTGGCCTATCAAGTCTGCTCTGCCATTTTCATCATAATCTATTTCACTCTCAGCCCCAATCTCCTGCCTTCCCCCTGTATCCCTTCGTGCCATAATTAATATATTAACCACTGTCTGTGGCAATGAATTCCACAGATGCACCACCTACAGGGTAAATAAATTCTTCCTCATCTCCATTCTAAATGGATGTTCCCCCTATTCTAAGGCTGTACCCTCTAGTCCTAGACTCCACCACCAAAGGAGACATCCTCTCCACATCTACTCTATCAAGGTCTTTCAACATTCAATGGGTTTCAATACAATCCCCCCCTCATTCTTCTGAATTCCAATGAGTACAGACCCAGAGCCATCAAACTGTCCTCATTTGATAGCCTTTCATTCCTAGAATCTTTCTTGTGAACCTTCTCTGAAACCTCTCCAATCCTTTCTCATGTAAGCAGCCCGAAACTGCTCACAATACTCCAAGTGCAGCCTTACCAGTGCCTTATAACACCTCAGAATTACATACTAGCTTGTATATCCCAGTCCTCTTGAAAGAAGTGCTAATGTTGCATTTGCCTTCATTACCACAGATTTAACCTGTAAATTAACCTTTAGGGAATCCTGCACAAGGTCTTCCAAATCCCTTTGTACCGCAGGTTTTTGAATTCTCTCTATATGTGGAAAACGGTCTCCTCTTTTACTTCTTCCAACAAAGTAAATGACCATACACTTTCCAACACTGTTTTCCATCTGCCATTCCTTTGCCCATTCTCCTAATCTAAGTCCTTCTGTAGCCTTCCTGTTTCCTCAACACTGCCTGCTCCTCCACCTGTCTTCATAAGCCATCAATTCCATCATCCAAATCATTGACATACAATGTAAGAAGAAGCAGACCCATCACAGATCCCTGTGGAACACCACTAGTCACCAGCAGCCAACCAGAAAAGGCTGCCTTTAGTCCCATTCTTTTCCTCCTGCTAATCAGCCAATGCTTTATCCATGCTAGTATCTTTCCTGTAATACCATGGGCCCTTAACTTGTTAGGCCACCTCTTGAGCAGCAAATTGTCAAAGGCCTTCTGAATATCCAAGTACCCACATCCTCCATTTCTCCATTGTCTATCCTGCTTGTTATTTCTTCAAAGAATTCCAACAGATTTGTCAATCAGAACTTTTTCAGAAGGAAACCATGTCTATTTTATCGTGTACCTCCAAGGACCCCAAAACCACATCTTTAACAATTGACTCCAACATCTTCCCAACCACTGAGGTCAAACTAATAAGGCTATAAATTCACCTCTTCTGCTTCTCTCCCTCTTTGAAGAGGGGAGTGATATTTGCAATTTTCCAATCCTCCATGACCATGCTAGATTCTATTGATTCTTGAAAGTAAGTTACTAATACCTCCACAATCTCCTCTGCTACTTCTTTCAGAATCCTGGGCTGTAGACCATCTGTTCCAAGTGAGTTGCCTACTTTCAGTTTTCCAAGAACCTTCTCCCTAGTAATGGCAACTTCACACACGGCTGCCCACTGACACTCTTGAACTTCCAGCATACTGCTAATGTCTTCCACAGTGAAATCTGATGCCAAATAGGTATTCAGTTTGTCTGCTAGTTCCTTGCTCCCCTTTACTAAATCTCCAGCATAATTTCCCAGTGGTTCAATATCTATTCTCACTTCTCTTTTACTCTTTATATATTTGAAGAAACTTTTGGTATCCTCTTTTATATTATTGGCTAGCTTACTTTCATATTCTATCTTTACCTTCTTAATGACTTTTTCATTTGCATTCTGTTGGCTTTTGAAAGCTTCCCAATCCTCTTACTTCCCATTATTTTTGCTCTATTATATGCCCTCTCTTTAGCTTTTATTTTGGCTTTGACTTCCCTTATCATCCACTGATTGCATCATCCTGCCTTTAGAATACTTCTTTTTTGGAATCTAACTATTCCGCACCTTCCAAATGACTCCCAGTAATTCCAGCTATTGCTGCTCTGCCATCATTCCTCTTAGATTCCTCTTCCAATCAACCTTGGCCAACTCCTCTCTCATGCCTCTGTAATTCCTTTTACCCCACTGTAATACTGACACACCTGACTTTTGCTTCTCCTTCTCAAATTGCAGGATGAATTCTATAATATTATGATCACTATCTCTGAAGGGTTCCTTTACCTTAAGCTCTCTGATCCATTGCACAACACCCAATCCAGAATAACTGATCTCCTAGTGGATTCAACCACAAGCTGCTCTAAAAAAACTATCCTGTAAGCACTCTACAAAATCCCCCTGCTGAGATGCAGCACCAACTTGATTTTCTCAATCCCCCATGACTATTCCAACATTGCCCCTTTCCCATGGCTTTTCTTTCTCCTGTTGTAATTTGAAGCCTATATCTTTGCTACTGTTTGGAGGTCTGCATATAACTCCCATCAAGGTCTGGTTACCTTTGCAGTTTCTTAGCTCTACCAACAAGGATTCAACACTTCTCGATCCTATGTCACCGCTTTCTAAATATTTGATTTCAATTTTTACCAATAGAGACATGCTTGCCTGACAATACAATGTGATCACTGGATGTTAAGCTCCCAGCGATAAACTTTTTTCAGCCATGATTCAGTGATGCCCACAACATCATACCTGCCAATCTCTAACTGTGCTAGAAGTTCACCTACCTCATTCCATATTCTGCATGCATTCAAGTATAACACCTTCAGTCCTGTATTCATCGTCCTTTTTGATTTTGTCCCCATTTAACATTGCAACTATTGAATGGAATGGAATGGAATTTTGCCCTATTATCAGCCTGTCCTTTCTAGTGGTCTCACTAGATGCTGACTGTTTGTAAACTAACTATCCCATCCTCAGCACTATCCCTCCAGTCTCTAACTCCCTACTAAATTATTTTAAATCCTTCTGAACAGCTCTAGAAAACATGCCCGCAAGGATCTCGGTCCCCTTCGGGTTCAGCTGCTACCCATCCATTTTGTCCCTTTTGTACTATGAAATCCAACTTCAGCTCTTCCTGATCATTTCAGCTATAAAGATAAAAATTAGCATTATTTGCCAAATGTACATTGAAACATACAATGAAATGCATTGCTTGCGTCAATAACTGTCAGTGGGGCTTGGGGCAGTCTATCGAGTGTCACCACGCTTCCAGTGCCAATGTCGCACTCCAGCAACTTACTGACTTTAACCATAACCTGCATGTCTTTTTGGAAGCAGACCACCCCGAGGAACTCCGCATGGTCACTGTCATGGGGATAACATTGTAAACTCCTTACAGAGAGTGGTGGGAATGGAACCCAGATCGGTGATCGTGGGCTCTGTAAAGTGATATGTTAACCGCCACACTGCTGTGCAGCTTTGCCTAGCCATGGCGTGTTTAGGGTTGAATTCGCCTGCAGCTGTGTGAGATAACCAATGATATTTAACCAAAGTTTTGCAACTTTATTATTTTAGAAATATGAAATTAGTGTATTGAGCCTGGGCTTTCCAGGATTAGAGACACCCAGCAGCTTACAACTACTTTCAGTAAGTTTTCCTGCATGAGTTAAGGGCCCAGAAGGGCAATAGTGACCTTTCCCAAATTACCACCCCCCCCCCCAAGTCAAAAGACCATAGGACGTAGGAGCAAAAACAGGCTGTTCAGCCCATTGAGTCTGTTCTGTCTTTCAATCATTGTTAATTTATCAGTCCTCTCAATCCCTTTCTTCTGCCTCCTCCACAGATTCACCACCGTCTGGTTGAGGAAATTCTTGCTCATCTCTGTTCTAAAGGGACATCCCTCTGAACTGAAACTGTACCTCTGGTCCTATATACACCCACCAGAGGAAATATCCTCTCCACATCCACTCTATCTCGGCCTTTCAACACTCAACACTCTTCAAGTTTCTCCCAAGTAATATCCCTTCCTGCCACAACATTTCTCCAAGCTCCCTCCTCTCCCTAGAGAATCATCTATACTCAACCCATTGTGCCCACCCACAAAAACAGACTTTATGTTAAACTTGTTATGCCATCTCTTAGTGTGTTCTCTGCAGGTTACGGCTTCTAAGGTATATTTAGAACATGGCCCATTCAGGCTGTGAGTTCCACACTCCCAAGACTCAAAGAGTAAAATATTTCTTTCTCAACTCTCTGTAAACCTTTCATCAATGGACATACTCCCCACTTTCTGAACTGAAGGAACTCAAAAGGTCAGACAGCGTTTATGGAGGGAAATAAACAGTCGAAGTTTTGGGCCAAGACTCCACTTACTGAGCTCTCTGCTGAAGGGAACAGATCATTTGTCTTCACTCTGTCTAGGCCTCTCATCATTTTATGCACCTTAATTATACTTTTGTTTCCTTTTTTCCATCAACACCTAATTCTGCAGCTCTGGTAAAGTCCTGGAGAATCTTCTCTGCACTCTCTCTAGTGTATTGAAGCCTTCAATGGTTCCTTTAATATATTGTCACCTCACCTCCTGCTCCCTCATCATCACACACTATCTCTCTAGAAACATGCCCTGCCCTGGAGTTATCACCCTCTTGTTATCCCAGTAATATTTCTCCTGAAAGGGATTTATCCCTACACCTCTCTCACAAGGGCTTTCCCTCCATGGTGCTGACCCTCACCAGCTGCTGCACTCTCTCCCCCAAAAAAGCTTGAGAATATCTCTAGTGACCTTCCAGTTTCAGGTCACTATCAGAGCCTTCCCAGCCCTGAAGACCAAGGAAAACACTGATGGTGGAATCTGGAATGGCAGCCAAAATACTGAAAGAGATCAATGGGTCAAGCAGCAATATCATCGAGTCATAGAGCATTACAATACAAAAACAGCTCATTCAGCCCACCCGGTCCATGCTAACCCAATCTTCAGCTTAGTCTCATCCACCGTAGGCAGGCTGCAATCAGCTTGAGAAGTCTTTGTTGGTGATGCAATGCGAAGTTTAAAAAGAGCTCGGGTGCTTTTGGGACTGCAATCATGATGATCTATTCGACACTTGGCCAGGGGCTAATAAAAAGAATTAAGGTGTGAGTGTGGCTGCCATTGTGGGAGCAGCTAGTGTGTGAGTGGCAGTTTTAGAGTGGTCAGGTTTTGGCTCAACAGGCTTACGTGAGAACAGCCTTAGGCAAGTACTGGCAGTGGTTCTAAGTAAGCTTCTAGTATGTTTTTTTCTCCTGTTAGTACATAGCTAGTGTGCTGAGAATGGGTCGAGAGTTGGTAGTATGTTGCTTGTGTGGGGTATGGGAACTTTGATAGTCCTCCAGTCTACGTGATAACTACTTCTACATGAAGCGTACTGAGCTGTAGCTCCTTAGAGACTGTGTTAGGGAACTGGAGCTGCAGCTGGCTGACCTACAGACCATTTGGGAGAATGAAGAGGTGATAGGTAGGAGCTACAGTGAGGCACTCACCCCTAAGTTACAGGAGGCAGGTCCCTGGGTGACTGTTGCAAGAGGGGAAGGAAATAGGTAGTTAAGGTAGAGTACCTCTGTGGCCGCTCCCCTCAATAATAAGCATATCTCTTTGGATACTGCTGTGGGGGACGACCTACTGGGGGAAGCCAAAGTGACCTGAACGCTGGCAGAGTCTGTCTCTGTAGTTCAGAAGGGAAGGAGGGAGAAGAGCAGTGCAGCAGTGATAGGGGATTCCTTAATTAGAGGAGCAGACAGCAGATTCCGTGGATGTGAAGGAGACACCCTGACAGTACGTTGCCTCCCAGGTACCAGGGTAAGGGATATCTCAGATCGGATCCACAGTATTCTCAACGGGGAGGATGACCAGCTGGAAGTCGTGGTACATATTAGGTAGACAGCTGAAAAGCAGGATCTCCAGGGTAGTAATCACTGATTCTCTGCCTATGATACGTGCCATCGAGGGTAAGAATAGGGTGACTTGGCAGATGAAAGCATAGTTGAAGAAATGAAGCAAGAGTCAGAGTTTCAGAATTCTGGATCTCTTCTTGGAAAGGACAAGCATATTACAGGGCAAAATTACAATGTGATGCTAAGGTTTTATAAGGCATTGGTCAGACCACACTTGGAGTATTGCGAGCAGCTTTGGGTCCCTTATTTAGATGTGATGGGGTTGGAGAGGGTCCAGAGGAGGTTCACAAGGATAATTACCGGAATGAAAGGGAATGAAATATGAGGAGCATTTGGCCGCTCTGGGCCTGTACCCCTTGGAGTTTAGAATAATGTTGGGGGGGGGGTCTCATTATAATCAATCGAATATTGAAAGGCCTCGTTGAGTGGATGCGGAGAGGACAATCCCTAAAGTGGGGGAGTCCAGCATCAGAGGGTACAGCCTCAGAATAGAGGGACATCCATTTAGAAAAGAGATGAGGAAAATTTTCTTTAGCCAGAGGGTGATGAGTTTGTGGAATTCAGAACAACAGACAGCTGTGCAGGCTGCATCATTGGATATATTTAAAGAGATTGTTGATAGGTCCTTAACTAATCAGGCCTTCGAAGATGACGATGAGAAGGCAGGAGATTGTGGTTGAGAGGGGATAATAAATCAAACATAATGGAATGGCAGAGCAGACCCAATGGACCAAATGGCCTAATTCTGCTCCTATGTCTTGTGATCACCTTTACCCAGATCATACCCCACCAAACCCTTCTCATCCATGTACGTATTCTCTTAAGTAGAATTATAGATTCAGAGAGTACCTCAGCACAAAACAGGCCCTTCATCCCATCTGGTACAAGTCAAACTGGTCCCATCAACCTGCAGCTGAACCACAGCCCTATGTATGCCTCACATCCATGTACCTATTAAGACTGCCCTTAAATGTTGCAATCAAAATGACATCGACAACTTTCACTGGCAGCTCGTTCCTCACTTGCACAAACCCCTCAGATTCCCATTAAATATTTCACCTTTCACCCTTAAACTATGACCTCTAGTTTTTGTTTCACTCAACCTCAGTGGAAAAAGTCTGCTTGCATTTACCCTAGCTATACCCCTCATAATTCTGGATACCTCTATCAAATCTCTCCTCATTTGTCTGAGCTCTGTGAAATAAAGTCTGTCTCATGAGTATTATTTCTCACTTGCACAGTTTGTCATCTTTTGCACATTGGTTGTTTGCCAATCTTTGTCAATTTTTGTATAGTTTTTCATAAAACCCTATTGAATTTCTTTTTTCTTGTAAATGCCTGGAAGAGAATGAATCTGAAATTAGAGTATGGTAACATATAAGTACTTCAATAATAAATATAATTTGAACTTGAAATTTGAACTTTGAATGTCATGGTCAACAATGACATGATGTGATTCTGATTCTAAGATTAGCTGGCCTGTTATCATGGTGTACACTTCTGGAAAAATCCATGCTGGATTGAGGTCTCACCATCACCAGAAGTCATGTATTTGTTGAATACTGTTGTTTTGTTTTGTTCTCTTCACCTCACTTCAGTTTGTTACTAGATGATCTGCAAGTGCAGTAGGGGTAAGGGTGATGGTAGGGGTTTGAAGGGGAGAGAGGTGATATATTCTCTGATCTCACACCAATATCTAGTCCTGTTAATTACCTTTATCAACTTCCATATTTGGCAAGACTGACAATTAACTGTATCCACCTCAAATTAAATTCCCATAAATATCTGGAATGTTAACTTTGAGAAAGAAACAACTGTTTTCAAAATATACCCAATATAATAAAAAAGTTGCTAAACACATCCAAGTTACTATAAACACAAGAGTCTCATGATTCACAACAAGAGGGTATGCATTTAAGGTGAGAGCAGATTAAGTTTATAGGATATATAAGGAATAAGTTTCTTACATGGAGAGAGGTTGGCACCCGGGATGTTCTGCCTGGGGCGGTGTTAGAGACAGGTACAAGTACATTATGAACATTTGGATATGCACATGAATGTGAGGGAAATGGAATGATATGGACATTGTGTAGGCAGAAGGGATCCGTTTAGTTGTCCATTTGATTGACTTGGCACAACATTATGGGCTGAAGTGCCTGTTCCTGTGCTGTACTGTTCTGTGTTCTATTCTGCAGATGCTGGAAATCTTGAGCAACACATATAAAACGTTGGAGAAATTCAGCCAATCAGATAGCATCTATGGGGGGGGGGAGGTGGAATAAATCATCAATGTTTTGAGCTGAGACCCTTCATCACACTGTGATAAGAAAGGTCTTGGCCCGAAACATCAACTGTTTCCTTCCCTCGTTAGATGTGCCCGAGTCCTCCCAGCACTTCGTGTGTGTGGTTCTCCAAGTTATTACATCACCTTCTGTGCACTGCAAGAACACAGCTGGATTCTAAATCATTCCTAGTCCTTCAGTGTAGCAGAACTAATTGCTATTTTTCAACAGTATTAATCTACTCCATGTGCTTAGACAGCTCTGGCAGCTCCAGGTACGAATCTGTTCCTTCACCTGAATACTGAACATATCCATTGATGTTTCTGTATCCTGCATTTTGGATCTCCCATTCCCTGAGAGTGGTTGTTGGTGATGTGACAAGCATAAATGTTCCGATTTATTTTGGAACGACAATGCAGAGGAAAGCACAAGTTCTGGGCATTATGAAGTTGGAATTAGATCTGCTCAATGGCACATTATTTTAAGACCTTGTTGTTATGAGATTTTGGTTAACAGTTACATTAGAACCCAAGGGGAACACTGGACAGAATTGGAAAATAACTGCAGGGGTTTGTGAACTCAGCCAGGTCCATCATAGGCACTGCCCTCCTCAGTATCATGGACATCGTCAAAAGTCAATGTCTCAAAAAGGTGCATTCTTTCATTAAAGACCCCCATCACCCATCACTCTTCTCAGTACTACCATCAGAGAGGAGGTACAGGAGACTAAAGCCACGCACTGAATGTTTCAGGAACAGCTTCATCCCCTCCAACATCAGATTTCTGAACAGTGAGCCTCCCATGAACAACACTTGACTATTTTTTTCACTCTCCTTTTGGGCTACTTACTTAATTATGGGACGAGGAGTATCTTAAGTCTTACTGGTAATTGTTTTTGAAATGCTATCATGTTATATAAAATTATATGTATGTCATTACGCCAGGGGTCCTGCATTAATGTGGTCTTACTTCTCGTATGCAGTACTTTGTAAACATTGTCTGAAGTAATGGGAGAACTTGGACCGAGTTTCTCCCTCATAAGGTTGAATTTATTGTATGTTACAAGTGAAAGCAGCAATAACTCTGCAGCTAATAATGTAAACTGCGTATTATATGCAATTAGTATATGCAGACATAACATACACTCAGTGGCCACTTTATTGGGTATAACGGTACACCTGATTGTTAATCAGCTAATTATGTGGCAGCAAATTAATGTGTAAAAGCATGCTGACATGGTCAAGAGGTTCAGTTGTTCTTCAATCCAATGGGGAAGAAATATGATCTAAGTGACTTTGATCATGGACTGATTATTGGTGCCAGGGAGATGGTTTGGAGTATCTCAGAAACTGCTGATCTCCTGGGATTTTCACGCACAACAGTCCATCAAGTTTACAGATAATGGTGCAAAAAACAGAAAAACATCTAGTGAGCATTGGGTTCTGTGGGCAAAAACATCTTGTTAATGAGAGAGGTCGGAGGAGAAGAGCCAGACTGGTTTAGGCTGACAGTAACTCAAATAACCATAGGTTACAACAGTGGTGTGTGGAAGAGCATCTCTGAATGCACAACATGTTGAAGCTTAAAGTGGGTGGGCTATAACAGTGGAAGGCCACGAACAAACACTCAGTGGCCACTTTATTACTTACAGAAGGTACATGCACACATATTGCCATACACAGAAACAATACACACAAAAATACACGAAGACACACAGAAACACACACGCACACATTCCTTTTCAAGATTGCAATGATTTATGAAACATTCATTACATCCATAAATTACACTTTTCTCCTTCAATCTCAATGGGACTTTTCAGTCCATGAGGAAGAACAGATGTGTGAAGTTGGAGCGTAAAACTGGCCTAGAGTCAAAGTAGGCTATTGGTCACTGGAGACCACATACTTATATGCCCAAGATGATTATTTTTGTGCTAAATTTCCAATGATACCTGTCATCTTGTCATGAAAGGAAGATTATAGCTAACTTATATTTATGATGCATGTCAATCTGATGTTTGCATTCATTTTAAAAATTGCGGCTTTTTGGATGAAAGAATCAGAGCAATAATCACAGCTATTTTTTAAGTTGTTTAATACTGTAGAACATTTTAAAGCTTTCAGCAAAGCATTACAATTTGGGCCAGAACCATCTGGTAGATATTACGTCGCTGTTCAAAAATTTGGTCAGAACAGTGTTAAAGGAACATTTCAATAGAAGGGCTAGATTGACTGGCTATGAGATTTGGAGAAGAATTTCAAATTCAGTAAAGCACAACAAACCATGTAGGTTTTCACAAATAAAACAAAGTGGGGTGTTTTATGTTCAATGAAACCCATTACACATTTCATTGAACTCCAAAACCTAAACACAAAAATGCACTCAAAATCTTTATGTAAAAATGTCAACACATCAGACCAGCCTCTTAAAGTGAAACCCCAACTCAATGCCAGTGGTTGTGAAGTATATACATTTCTCCTAAACTTGTTACCCTACAAACTCAGGGATGGAGAAGTTTAGGTTCTATATGTTCCATCAACACCACCTCGCTATTCCTCTGTGCTTTATTTATTTGTTTATTTATCTACCGTTCATTCATCCATTTATTAATTTATTTATATATCTACTTATTTATGTATCTCTTATTAATTAATTCATTTATTTTTTGTTTATTTATTGATTTTTATATTTTTAATGTCTTGCACTGTACTGCTGCCACAAAACAACAAATTTCACGGCGTAGGTCAACGATAATAAACCTGATTCTGATTGTGAGTAGCTAGGTTACAGAGGTCGCATAGGTAAGGACAAGGAGGAAGTTAAAAGCAGGAGTAAGAAAGCATTGCTTTACTGGGATTAGCGATCAGGGTTCGATTCCTGCCACTCTGTAAACCACGAGGGTTTCCTCCGGGTATTCTGGTTTCCTCCCACATTCCAAAGACGTAAGTTGTAGGCATGTTATGTCGGTGCCAGAAGTGTGGATCAATGTTCATGATTCAGAGTAGATTTATTATCGAAGTATGTATGCAATATACAACCCTGTGATTCATCTTCCTGCAGGCAGCCAGGAAGCAAAGAAACACCATGGAACCCAGTCAAGAAACACCAAACACCCAACGCACAAATAAAGAACAGATCATGCAAAAGGCAAAAAAAAAAACAGCAGTTAATGTACAGAATATTAAACATCAAACTACAGAGTCCTGGAAATGGTCTAGGAATGTTCATTATTGATTGGTTCAGCTCAGTTTAGTGTTGTGTCGTTCTTGACTGCAGATCTAGTCCGCATCAATGTACCCTGAACAAAATTACGCAAAATAACAATATAAAACACTTTAAACAGAAACCAGAACTGCATATAACTTGAACTGTAGAATCCTCTAAACACTCGCACTTGTAGTCTGCTCAGTAAAATCCTCACTGGTTCAATTTGATGTAAAATGAGCTGTTTCACTGCAGGCTTCAATGTCATGTGCCAAAGCTAATCTTATTGTTAATCTTTGAAATGTAAAACTGAGGCTTGACTTAACTAGGAACTAACGTAGGAAGGCGTACGCAAGAGTTGGAGAAGTGAATGGGAGGCTATGAGTTCGGAGACACTGGGGACTGCAGATGCTGAAAACTGGAACGAAAAGCAAACAGCTGGAAGGCCTCAGTGAGTCAAGCAGAACCTATGGAGGTGAAAGAGTGGCTGAAGTTTCAGGCTGAGAACCTGCGCAAGGACCACGGATGCAGAGGGAAGGTAGCTGGTATTCGGAGATGAGAGGAAGGGGTGAGATAGAGGCTGGAGGGCGATAGGTAGAACCAGATGAGGCGGGTGATGATGGGCAGGTGGAGCTGGGTGAGGGAGGGGAGGAGTGTTGAGGCAGAGACGGGTAAGTGATAGGTAGAACCAGATAAGGGTGAGATAATGGGTAGGTAGAATAAGGCGGGGAGGGGATAGGAAAGGCTAATCAAGGAAGTGAAATTGGTTTATTATTGTTGCATGTAATGATGTACATGCCTACATATAGTTGATTACAGATCACGTCATGACACAGTGAATTGAAATAAAACAAGGTAAAACAATAACAGAATGCAGAATAAAGAGTAACAGCTACAGAGAAAGTACAGTTCAGGTAAACGAGGAAGTGTAAGATCATAACAAGGTAGCTGGTGATATCAAAAGATTTTCTTATTGTACCAGGGAACCATTTAGTATCCTTATAACAACGATATAGAAGCTGTTGTTGAGCCTGGTGGTGTGTGCCTTCCGGCTTTTTCATCTTCTGCCTAATTCAAGAGCTGAGAAGAGAGAATGCCAGGATGGGTACCATCTGTGATTATGCTGGCCACCTTACCGAGGTAGCAAAAAGTCCAGAGAAGAAAAGCTGGTTCCTGTGATGTTCTGAGCAGTGTCCACAACTCTCTGCAGTTCCTTGTAGTCATGCGCAGTGCAGATATCACACCAGGTCATCATGCATACAGTTAGGCTGCTTTTTATGGTGCATCAATCAAAACTGGGAAGGGTTCGACGGGGACATGATGAATTCCTCTCATTTCCTGAGCAAGCAGAGACATTGCTGAGCTTTCTTGTCTGTGGCATCTATGTGGTTGGAGCAGGAGAAGCTATTGATAATTTCACTCCTAACAAGTTCTCAACCCTCTCCACCTCAACACTGTATACAACAGTGCTCACGCAGCCCCTTTTCCTGAAGTCAATGTCCTCTTATTTTTATTTTGTGGACATTGTTGTTGACATTGGACATTGGACATTGTTTGTTGCCATGACACTGCATAACTAAGCTCTCTATCTCCTCACTGGACTCTGACTCAACACTATTTGAGATACCGCTATGTTGGTGTCATCTGCAAACTTGTCATTGGAATTGGAACAGAGTCTAGCCACACAGGGAGAAGAGAAGAGGGCTGAAGATGCAGCCTCATGGAGCACCAGTGTTTAGAATAATCAGGATGGCGATGCTTCTACCAATCTTTACTGACTATGGTCTGTTGGTCAGGAAGTCAAGGATCCAGTTGCAGAGGGAAGCAAAAACCTCCAGGGTCCAGAGTTTGGTGATGTGGTTGCTTAGAATTAAAGTATTGAAGGCAGAGCTATTGTCAAAGAAGTGGAGGTGGAGAGGGTTGAGAATTTGAAGTCACTGGGAGCGAACATTATCAATAGCCTATCCTGGTCCAACCATACAGGTGTCCTTACTGTTCATTTGCTCCAGAAATAAGTGTAAGCCCACTCGTAGGCAAATTGCAGTGGGTGGAGGTTGTCTGGAAGGCTGGAGTTAATGAGTGCTACGACTAAGCCCCCCAAAGCACTTCATGATAATGGATGTCAAATTCACCGGGCAGTAGTTGTTAAGACACGTTACCTTGTTTTTCTTAGTTACTGGAATGATAGTGGTCTTCTCAGTGCAGGTAAGAAACCACCAATTGAAGCAGGGAAAAGTTAAAAATGTCTGCAAATCAGCTGACCTACACAGCATCTAACGAGTTGGCTGGGGTTATCATCTGGGCCAGATGCTTTCTGCGGGTTCACTCTCTGAAAGACTGATCTTACAACCACAATGGTGTCTGGGGGTTCAGGTTCACTGAAGGCTGTCACGGAGGATTGGGCTCACTGGAGCAGTCAGACAGCGGTGGTAGGTACTTGCTGCACCATTACCACTCTGCTGTTGTGTGGTTAACACCCTGTGCACACTACTCACAGATGAACAGAGCTGTGGTCTTTGTGGATGTGCTCTGTTCCTTCCCGATGGGGTTAAACCGTGACCTCTTCCTATCTAATAGCGGTAATGAGTTAGGTCTAAAGCCACAGCCTTGACACTTGATTCTGAATCTCTTCCCCTCTTTCTCACATGCTTCTCACAACTGAAGTGCTTTATCATGCTATACTGCCCTAGGGAGACTTTCTTTTTTGATACTTCTCTGCAGGGAAACAGGCAAGCAACCTCAGTTCATTTGTAATCGCCTTAGTTCCAATCATTTCCCAATACATCAAAGATCTCTCATACACAAACTCTCCTAAGGTTCTATGAAACCGCACTGAGCACATAATGCCCTACATTTCACTTATATTTCCTATGATGTACAGAAATATTTTTTGTCACCTCTCCTCTTGCTTTAGTTAATCCACCTGTCTGGTGTGTGGTGTTCCAATAAAGGTTTTTAGAGATTGATTTAAAGAATGGTTATTGTAAAATTCCCAGTTCCTCTGGAACCAATTCATCATCTTCACTGAGATCAGATGCCAAGTGTTATCTTGGGTAAAAGATCTGGCTGAGGCCAGCAGTACAGCAAGGTGTGTACAACTAACATAGAAACTACAGCACATGTAGTCTTTGGCTCATGATGCAGTGCTGATTTTTAACCTACTCTAAGATCAATCTAACCCTTCTATTCTACATAGCCCTCCATTTTTCTATCATCCATGTTCCTATCTAAATTCTCTTAAATGTTCCTAATGTATCTGCCTCTACCACGACCCATGGCAATACATTCCTTGCAGCCACAACTCTCTGTGTAAAAAATTTACCACCAACATCTCCCCTATACTTTTCCTCGATCATCTTAATACTATGGCCCTCACTATGAAAAATGGTTATTGTGAAGTTCCCAGTTTCTCTTGAACTAATTTATGGTCTTCACTGACATCAGAATTTCAAGTGTTATCACGGGCAAAAGGGTTGGCTGAGACCACCAGTGTGGTAAGGGGAGAGGAAAATATAAGGTGCAGATTTGGCCATTCAGCCCATTGAGTCTGACCCACCATTAAATCATTGATCCAACCCCACTCCCTTGCCTTCTTTGTTAGCCAAGGTAACAGAGGAGATGGAGTATGGAAACACGTGGAGAGATGGAGGAGGAACATGGGCTATCCTAACTCACTGGAGGATGCCAGAAACAGGCTGCGAAGGAACTGCAATTTCACAAGGGTGTTACCAGTACTGAATTGTAAAGGGAGCCTGGGTAGGCTGGGACTTCATTTTTTCAGAGTAAAGGAGGCTGCTGGTGTGACCTAGTAGAGGTTTATAAAATTGTGAGGGGCATAGATAAGGTGAAAACAAAATGTCTTATTCCCGGGGGGAGTCCAGAACTAGGGGGGCATAGTTTTAAGGTGAAAGGGGATATATTTAAAAGTGACAACTTTTCACATAGAGGGTGGTGAGTATATGGAATGGGCTGCCTGAGGAAGCGGCAGAAGAGGGTAAAATTACAACATTTTGTTTAATTTAGCGATACAGCATAGTACAGGCCCTTCCAGCCCAATAAGCTTACACCGCCCAGTGACCCCCATGTGACAACTAACCTACTAACCCATACGGCTTTGGAATGTGAGAGTGAACTGGAGCCCTTGGATGAAACCTGTGCAGTCACTTGGAGAACATGCAAACTCCTTACAGTTCTCCCTCATGTTCCCCTTAAGTATTTCACCTTTCACCCTTAACCCATGATCTCTAGGTCCAATCTCACCCACCCTCAGTGGGAAAAGCCTGCTTGCAGTTACCCCACCGATATCACTCATAATTTGTATACCTCTGTCAATTCTCCCCTTATTCTCCGCCCTCCAGGGAAAAGTCCTAACCTGTACAACTTCTCTTTACAAACTCAGATCCTCAAGTTCCAGAAACATCTGTGTGAACTTTCTCTGCACTCTTTCAATTTTATTGCTATCTTTCCTGCAGTTAGGTGACCAGATGCAATGCCAATCTTCTGCAATGCCAATATGACATCCCAACTCCGCTACTCAATACTTTGATTTATGCCAAAACCTCTCTTTGTGATACTACCTGCCCGAGATTCCACTTTCATTATGGATCTACCACACTCCTCACTGCCCTATCACTCACCATGCAAGTCCTTCCCCAGCATGTACTCCCAAAGTCCAACACCTCACACTTGTCTGCATTAAATTCCATCTGCCATTTTTAGCTAGTCCAGATCCCACTGCAAGTTTTGGTAGCCTTTCATGCAGTTCACTACACGCTACCCCCCCCCCCCCAAATCTTGGTTTCATCTACAAATTTGCTGATCCAGTTTACTATATTATGCTGTTGATGTAGATGACAAACAACAATGGACCCAGCACCGATCCCTGTGGCACTCCCCTAGTCACAGGCCTCCAGTCAGAGAGGCCACCATTTACTACCACTCCGTGGCTTCTCTCGCAAAGCCAATGTTACTCAAAACTTTCCTGCCATTCATCCAAGGGAAAGCAGGGAGATAAAGCTAGTTTTTCTGTGAGGTTCAGCTTTGACACAATGGCTGAACAACGACTACCTACATCTAAAGAAAAATGAGAGTGAGTTAACCTCTGACAATGGGCTTCAACGTGAAGCGTTAACTCTGTTCCTCTTTCCATGGATACTGCCCAACCTGCCAAGCATTCAATGCTTTTTTTCCTGAGTATCTTATTTTTTTTTAAATGTGATAAGATGAACTCAGTAAAAAGAGTCTTAAGTAATTTACAGTATTTATCAGTACAAGGACTTTCAGATACAAGATGAAATACAAGAGATAGGAGAAAATTGATAAATTGGCTAATGCATAAGGTTTTTTAAGAGACTTAGTTAGAAACATAGATCAAAGACCATAGATAGGAGCATGGATGGAGGAAAAACAGAGTTATGTATGGGCTATGTAGGAGGGACATGTTAAATTGATCATAGAAAAGGTTAAAGTGTCAGCACGACATTATGGGCTGAAGGGCCTCTACTGTTCTAAAATAAGATCGTGTCTGTATTGCAAGGACGAGGCTGAGGATGAACCCAAGAGCAGGACACAGGCACGGGGGCAGAGTCGGGAGGCAGTCTTCATATAGCGAGCATGGTATCGGTATCCAGGAGTGATGCCAGACTTAGAACTGTCAGTCCTAAGAACCATGAAACAAGGTTACTCACACCGGAGTCAACCAACAAACTGGCAGCTCCTTGTTGTGATCACAGGGTTTTTGTACTGCATTAGCTGATGGAAAGCAGGTGTGTGTAGTTAGTGGAACCTGGGAATGATTGGAAACTAAACGAGGGGATTGAGGCTCAATTCCTGAGGAACGTAGCCAGGTGGGGGATTGCTGGAAGGGACCATGACAATCTGATCTGATTATGATCCCAGCTTGACACTCGTATCTCCCCATTCACCCCATTACTTATCTCCCTCCACCTCAAAATGTTCACTTGTTTCCACTGCCCGTTGAGAACTGTAAATATCTGCAAGGAAATGAATCTCAGGGTAGCATTGTAACATATTCCTATTTTGATAATAAATTTACTTTGAACTTTGAGCAGTTCCGAATACACAAAACCCCCTGAGAGAGAAAAAAAAACCTTTCGTCTTCGATCTAAATGGTTGACCTCTTATTTTTATGTAGTGATACTATTTGTTTTGGAGTCTCCCACCAGAGGAAACATCCAATCACATTACCCCTGTCAAAACCATTCCGGAATGTAAATCAACATCCTTGTGAGCCCTGTCTGACGATGTAGGTGGTCTCATGGCCATGATCGTTCTTGGTAAATGTTTCTACAGAAGTGGTTTGCCATTGCCTTCTTCTGCGCAGGGTCTTTACAAAATGGGTGACCCCAGCCATTATCAATTACTCTTCAGAGGTTGTCTGCCTGGCGTCAGTGGTCGCATAGTCGGGACTTGCGATGTGCCCCATCTGCTCGTCCGACCATCCACCACCTGATGCCGTGACTTCACGTGACCCTGATCGGGAGGGGGGATGGCTGAGTCGGTGCTGCACCTTACCCGAGGGTAACCTGCAGGCTAGTGGAGGGAAGGAGCGCCTTAGGTCGCTTTTGGTAGAGACGTATCTCCAGCCCGCGACCCAGAGGGCAAAGATTTAAGGTGAGAGAAAATACGATTTAAAAAGGACCCGAGGGGAATTTTATTCCACACAGAGAGTGCTGGGTATGTGGAACCTGGTGCCGGAAAAGTGGGAATGACAGGCATGCCTACAACACATTTATACTGGTACCTGGATAGGACAGATTTTGAGGGATCTGGGCCAAAGATAGGCAAAAGGGCAGAGCGCAGGTAGGCAGAGAGTATTTAGGCCGAAAGGCCTCTTTCCCTGTTGCATGACTCTGAGGAGGAATTTCTTTATCCTGAGAGTAGTGAATCTGGGCAATGCACTGCCACGGACGACTCTGCAGACCAAGTCATTATATAAAGCGGGTTTTTTTTCCCCTAATAGCAATGAGGTCAAAGGTTACGGGGAGAAGTCAGGAGAACAGGGTTTGAGAGGGTAATAAATCAGCCACAATGGAATGGCGGAGCAGACTCGACGGGCCGAATGGCCTAATTCTGCGCGTCTGCTTTATGACTTCCGTGCAACTTGATCTGTATTTACCCCAACTGTGCCTCGGGTCTTTTCGAGCTCCGTCTGGAAATTTGGAAGGACTTTCCTTTCGCGTGGAACCAGATAATCCCGTGCAGCAGAAGTGGGCGTTCTTTTCAGTCGATCAGGCTCGGAAAGGAGCGAGTAAACGGCTCCGGACAGGTATATGTGTGGTGCCTGTCCGTTGGGTACCGAGCCACGCTGGCAATTACAGGGCGCGCAAGTTCAGCCGAACGCAAACTAGGAGCGAAATCCTGCGGACGCAGTGTGGACAATTTTTGCTTTTCCCGCACTCCTCAATAGAGGATGCTTAGTTCTTGCAATAGTTGGAAATACAGTAACCGTAAATAAATTTGTCGGTAGCGTTAAGTGCGTTGTAAGTAGTCGTGGAAGATAAAAATAGAGAGAGAGAAAATCTGGGTACTTTATGGCGGGGGCTCACGTTCCTCCGCGAAGGACTGATTCGGAAATGACTAGATTTGGTTTACTTGCACGTCTGTGAAATTAATTTAAAAATAACTAAAATACTGGAGCATCGCGCCACAGGAGATTAAGTTGACGCGGAGACCGAGTCGAACCCGAGAGATAAGTCTGCTTGTCTGAGGTAAGGTATATGGTTCTTTACTCCAGCGGGAAATTGCAAAGCCCCACTAATATCACACAGGGGAGTTCCTACAGGCCTATTCCACCCCCCCCCCCCCCCCGCCGCCTCTAACCCTGGTGTTTGTAACCCTATCAGACCCAAGAGGGACGCTACACCTTACCGCACACAAAGGTCCGGGCTCAAATCTGGTTACCAGAGGAAACCCAAGAGGCCGCAGATGCTGGAATCTGGAGTCAGCAACCGGTGGGTGAACTCAGCGGGTCAGAGCAGCATCCAGGTGCAAGGTCTCAACCCGAGATGCCGACTGTCATTTCCTTCCACAGATGTTGCCCGGCCCGCTGAGTTCTTCCAGTAGCCTTGTTCTTTGATACCAGTTACTCAATTCCTTGGTAACCTCGCTGAATGAGCCCGCTGAAATCTGGAACTGTCTTATTGCACCCTTTGCTGCAATTGTTGGATCAGGTTCATTCTCACTGACATATGCCATGAAATGCGTCGTTTGCGGCAGCAGTACGGTGGAATACATAAAAATACTACGCTACACAATAAGAAATATTTAAAAAGCAGGCAAAAAGAGCAAAACTGTGATGTAGCGTTCATGGTCCGTTCAGAAATGCGATCGAGGAGGGGAGGAGCAACAACACACAAATGCTGGAGGAACTCAACAGGCCAGGCAGCGTCTGGGAAAAAGAGTACAGTCGACGTTTCGGGCCGAGACGTCGGCTGTACCTTTTTTCATTGATGCTGCCTGGCCTGTCGAGTTCCTCCAGCATTTTGTGCGTTTTGCTCGGATTTCCAGTACCTGCAGATTCTCTCTTGTTTGTGAGAGGAGGGGAAGAAGTTGTTTTTAAATCGTTGAGTGTATGCCTTCAAGCTCCTGTGCTTCCTCCTTGATGGGAGTAATAAGATGAGGGGATGTCATAGGTGGTTACATCCTTGACGATGGATGCAGCCTTTTTGAGGCATTGCACTTCGGAGATGCCCTCGATGGCAGATGTTTCAATGTGTGGCGAGGTTGGCTTGTCGGAACATTATGTAATACTCGTTTTTGAGTTAAGTTTGAGTGAGGTAAACCATATCGGATCGATTGCGAGAATGTGGCAAGTGCCCACACGGCCTTTGCCCAGCGCGTCCCGTGGCTAACAGAACCCAGGAGCCTCAGGACCTACACCACCAGGTTCAGGAACAGTTATTACCCCTCAGCCATCAGTCCGTTGAACCAAAGGGGATCACTTCACTCAACTTCACATACCCATCATTGAACTGTTCCCACAACCCACGGACTCGATTTCAATTACTCTTCATCTCATGTTCTCGATATTGCTTGTTTGTTTCTTTCTTTCTTTCTTTCTTTCTTTCTTTCTTTCTTTCTTTCTTTCTTTCTTTCTTTCTTTCTTTTTGTATTTGCACAGTTTGTTGTCTTTTTCACACTGGCTGAATGCCCAAGTTGCGGTCTTTCATTGATTCTGCATGGTTATTGTTCTATTATGGATTACTGAGTATGCCCGCAAGAAAACGAATCTCAAGGTGACATATATGTACTTTGATAATAGATTTACTTCGAACTTTCGGAAAACGTTTAATCCGGCCACTCCGTTGGATATGGATAAGTAACATGGGGTATTCTGTTAAAAGTGTTGGAAGACTAACTCACTGCACTGATGCATTGTCTGGAACTGAAATGTCGACTATCCTTTGCATTCAGATACAGTTTGAACCGCTGGGCCCCTCCATCAGTTTATTTTGCTCCAGCGTTTTCTGCCTGATTCACCGTAGTTTGTCACATGGTCTGCCTGGCACCGCAACGCACACACCGAGCCCCTGGGACATTTTAAACGTGGGAATGCCAAAATATACCTAGCGGAACTGTTAACAAAAATATGCTGGTAATACTGAATAGGCCTTCAAGTGAGGGAGAAGCAGAACTGACGAGTCATTCACCTGACACGGTGACTCCTTTCCCTCTCCACGGGTGCTACCAGACTTAAAGATCAGCTTTAGTTCTCACGTTCATCGAAACCCCGAAACATAACAGTGAAATGCGTTGTTTGCATCAACGCCCAGCGCAGTCCGAGAATGTGCTGGGGGCGGTGTCGATATGTTTCCAGCGTCCGCAAAATATGCCCGCAACTTACTAACCCTGACCCGCCAATCTTTAAAACGTGGGAGGAAAAAGGATCTCCCGGAAGAAATCCGCGGGATGAAGATACTAACTTCTTACAGACAACCGCGGCAGATCGCTGGCGCTGCGAAGCCAATGCCGTACTTGATGAGTATTTTCAGCAGCTTCATTGTTTTATATAAGTTGCTGGGAACGGCTATCTGCAGACTGTTTGGAGAAACGGTGGGAGGGTTCAGAACATCCCTTACTTTTTCCAAATTCATATATTTATTTATTTTATATGGAGATACGACGCATGTTTGGTTAAAAGAATAGAATCTCAGATCCGGCTCAAAGAGTCAGAAAGACGCAAACTCTAATTACCTACTCAGAACTACAAACTACGTTTATTAAGAGGGAAAAGAGCAAGCACGGATCTGGCCCTTCTGGCCGCACTATCCCAGCCACCACCTGTTTCACCCCAGCCCAATCACAAGGCAATTTACAATGACCGATTAACCTACTCGTCGGTATAACTTCGGACTGCCGGAGGAAACCGACGCACCAGCGCTTTCTCTCGAACTCACACTGTTCTACATTCTGTCATTGCTTTTCCCTCGATCTACCGACGTGACGAAATGGACGGCTGCAAAATAAAGTTGTGTCATGCTTTCTACCTGATGTCAATGACGAGCTCTTTTGTTCTGCTGACATTTTGTTCTGTCGCCATGACGCCGTGTCACTGGCCTCTCAATCAACCAGAGGACATTTCCAAGTCCGGATGCCATGAAGAGAAGGGCGGGTGTTCTCACACTCATCTGGAAAGTGTTATCAGTAGCATAGGTGAGTAACATCGATGTATTTTACAGATGGTACTCAGGGGGTGAAAGTTTAGGCTGGTGAATGGATATGTATCATGTCGTGCCTGTTGTTTTACCATGGGTGATGCTGAGCCTCCTGAGTGTGTTTAGGACTACAATCATCCAGGCAAGAGAAGAATATTCCATTGCTCGACTTGAATCTTGAATGGCTGTGGTGGGGTGGGGTGGCATTGGAGCCTTGGGTCCCACACCACCAGGTTCAGGAATAGTTATTACCCTTCGACAATCAGGCTCTTCAACCAGTGTGGATAACTTCACTCACCTCAACAGATTACACTATATAAGGACCTTACAAATCATGTTTTCAGTATGAATGATAGATTTGCTTGTTTATATATTTTTGTTTGCACATTTTGCTTTTTGCACATTGGTTATTTGTCGGTCTTTGTGTGTAGCTTTTCATTGATTCTATCGTATTTTTATTCTACTGTGAATGCCTACAAGAATTGAGTCTCAGGGTAGTATATGACTATATAAACTTTGATAATAAACTTACTTTGAAATTTGAACTTGTTGCACTGTGCCCACCTAAGTGATGACTGCAGCCGCATTTCCATTAGTGATGACAGCTCTAAAGTAAATAGTGGGAGGACCCAGTGGCTGTAATACCAACGTGTGTGTATATAGGTGTTAAGTTACCCTCTTGCTGGAGATGGACTTTGACGTAATTGTAACTTGGCCACATCTGAGCACCGTCCAACAGTTTCTGAAGTGCCGTGTACAGAATGTAAACATTCTGAAAATGACCCTGGTGCAGATCTAGCAACCCGATATTGTCAGCTCCTCTGGTCTTTGGGAGACTGTTCATCTGTCTTCTAGGGCTAAAGCCTGGTATACCTGTCTGCCACAGATTCCTTGCCTGCACTCTATCAGTTTGCCAGCCAGCCAGTCTGTCTGCCTACCTGGCCGTCTGGAACCATCTGTCTGCTTGTCTGGCACCCTGGCTGCCTGTCCACCTGGCACTGCACGCCCGTCTGCCTGTCTATCTAACACTGCCTAACTGTCTGGCACTGTCTCTTTATGATGTCCTGTTTAGACTGTTTATGTTAGTCTGCCTGTCTGCCACTGTCTGTCTTTGCCACCCTGTCTCCATATGCTTGTCTGTTGACACTGTCTGTCTTTGCCAGCCTGTCTGGCACTCTTTGTTTCTGCCAACCTGTCTAGCAATTCCAATGCGTCTCTGCCAGCTTGTCTGGCACTGCCACTGTCTGCCTGCTTCCTCCGCACCCAGCCTCTGTGCCGATGATCTAACGTGCAGACGCCGAGCGTCACTCGGTGTCAGAGGGCCGGTGAGTGAGCAGCTGCCTGCCTCGCGGCTCCAGTAACCCGAAACTTCCAACTCGGTAACAGCTGACCTCGGCAGCACCTCCTCTCTCCACCGTCCCACGGCCTGTCGACTTCCTCCAGCTAGCTCTCCGCCCTCACAGACAGCCGCCTCACCATGGCAAGCGGCCCGACAGTCCTCCTGCTGTGTGCCGGTGTCACCCTGTTGCTAGGGCGAGGTAAGGAGATGGGTTGCTTCTCTCTCTGTGGGTGGATACGCCCGCCGGTTCCATCATAACGGACTTGCATAATGACGCGTTGTGCAATTTTTATTTGCTATTTACAAGCCGCTTAGAAGAGAGGCATCCATCCTCAATTATAAAGCCGCTAGGAGAAATGTCAGTAGTCTTATTTTGGGTGGGGATTTAACAATAGGGTCTGGATTCGCACCGCCGCACTGCGCATGATTGTGGCTGCCTGTAAATACATTGCCCCTTTCCCTACCCTTGGAATAAAGCCCCGGCTCGGACCCACTCTGAGTTATTTGGGGGTCGGTTACTATGGTGTCCCGGTGCAGGGGCTGCGTTGTTTACAGTTCAGCTTTGCAGTGCGGGTCAGTCCCGGGCAGCCATTGAGACTGTCTTGCAACCGAAGGTGGGAGCGGAGAAGACGATGAACCTGCCACCGGCCTCTCTGTCTCTGGCCTCGGTCTGTGCAGGAACCAACACGTCCCGAACATTCTACTTAGCCCAATTAACACCATATACTTACAACATGGGTTCAAAAAAAAACATTTGCCTCTTGACATAATGGGAAAATCAGAACTAATTTAATCAGCCTTTAGATTTACAGCTGTGAATTGTGAAGCCCGAGTCTGAAAGACCTCCCTTTGCGAGTTACATGCATCACCTGAGTCCTGCTACTTTAGAATTATGATGGGATTGGCCTAATATGATTCTTAATTCTCACCTTGATGGTTGAACAAAATGTAACTTTCAAGAGGTGCCACTTAAAATAACTGGAATTATTCAGCACTTGTTAGTATGAAATGCTGTGTCATGTTAACCAGTAGTACTGTACAGAAACTGGTCCTGTGGCCCACCACCTCTATACCAACCATTTTGCTGTTTACATTAATCCTGCTTGCCTGCATTACATCTCTCTCCTATTCATGAATCTATCTAAATCTCTTTTAAATGATTGTATCTGATTTCACTATCCCCTCTGGCAATTGGTTCTAAATATATAAACCACTCAACTGTTTTTTTTAAACTTTCCCTTCAAATTCTCTGTGCTACATCTTGTATTCATTCTAAACCTATGTTCAGTTGTTCTTGGAATCCCTGATATAGGGTGTCCAATGATGGGTTGGTTGGTCTTTGGAAGAATATTGGGCTGCATACCATGTTATTGCAGTAAAGGTGGAGGTAGCGAATAAACAAAAAAAAACAAAATAACACACAAAATGCTGGAGGAACTTAGCAAGTGAGGTAGCATCTATGGAAATGAATAAACAGTTGATGTTTCAAGCAAAGAACCTTCTTCAGGACTGGAAAGGAAGGGGGAGATACCAGAATTAAAATATGGGGGTGGGGGGTGGAAGGGAAGGGGAAGGAGGCTAGCTGGAAGGTGATAGGTGAAGCCAGGTGTTTGAAAAAGATGGGCTGGAGAGGAGAGGAAGAGTAGATCATAGCAGAAAGGGAAGGAGGAGGGGACCCAGGGGAGGTGATAGGCAGACAAGAAGAGGCCAGAGTGGGGAATAGAAAAGAGGGAAGGAGAAGGGAATTTTTTTTACCACAAGGAGAAATTGATATTCATGCAATCAGATTGGAGGCTACCCAGACAGAATATAAGGTGTTGCTCCTCCACCGTGAGGGTGGCATCATCTTGGCACAAGTAGAGGCCATGGACCGAGAAGTTGGAATGGGAATGGGAATCAAAATGTTTAGCTATTGGGAAGGCTAAACCCAAACAGTCCTTCCAGGTGAGGTGACACTTCACCTGTGAGTCTGTTGGGGTCATATACTGTGTTCTGTGCTCTCGGTGTGGTCTCTTCTATATCGGTGAGACCTGACGTAGATTGAGAGTCCACTTCGCCGAGCATCTACAATCCCTCCGCCAGAACAAGCAGGATCTCCCAGAGGCCACCCATTTTAATTCCACTTCCCATTCTGATACGTCCATCCATGGCCTCCTCCACTGTTGTGATAAGGCCACACTTGGGTTGGAGGAACCACACCTTATATTCCGTTGGGTAGCCTCCAACCTAAAGGCATAAACATCAATTTCTCAAACTTCTGATAATGCCTCCACCCTCACCATTTCCCATCCCATTGTCTCTCTCATGTTATCTCCTTGCCTGCCCATCACCTCCTCCTGGTGCTCACCTTCCCCCCCCCCCCCAACTTTCTTCTTTCTGCCATGGCCTTCTGTCTCTTTCACCAATCAACTTCCTAGCTTTCCTAATCCCCCCCCTCCAAGTTTTACCTATCACCAGGCATTTCTCTCTCCCCTCCCCCCACCTTTCAAATCTACTCCTCAGCTTTTTTCTCCAGTCCTGCTGAAGGGTTTTGGCCTGAAACGTGACTATACTTTTTTCCACAGATGCTCCCTGGCCTGCTGAGTTCCTCCGGCACTTTGTGTGTGTTGCAGCCATTGGGAAGTTCGCTTTTGCATTTTTGCCAGAATAAAGTAAATATTGCACATACTCTGAAAAAGAGTACAGCATAAAGCAAACTTAATGAGGGATTGCAGGCAATGCAGCTGGCATTAGATGAGTCTCTGAACATGGTGAATAACGCATTATATTGGAAGATAATGTGCCTAGGGGAAAAGGTGGAAGAATGGAGGAATGGGATACTTGAATTTGCTCAGAATTAAGCAGACACCAAGATGAAAGTAACACATCCAAATGTGGGTTTGCACTTTCTGCAGTAGACTTTTGATATTTGTGTCTGACATTCTTTTTCATGGTTTGTGATTTCCCTTTAATTATTTATTTTATTTAGAGATACAGCACAGTAACAAGCCTTTCTGGTCCAACGAGCCAGTGTTGCTCAATTACACCATTTGACCAATTAACCCGCTTACTCATACATTTTTAGAATGTGGGAGGAAACCAGAGCCTTCTACATTCTAAAGTCAAGTCAAGTCACTTTTTATTGTCATTTCGACCATAAACTGCTGGTACAGTACACAGTAAAAACACAAAAAAAAACGTTCCTCCAGGACCCTGGTGCTACATGAAACAACACAAAACTACACTAGACTATGTGAGACAACTCAAGGCTACAACAGACTATGTAAAAACAACACAAAACTACACTAGACTACAGACCTACACAGGACTACATAAAGTGCACAAAACAGTGCAGGGCAGTACAATAATTAATTAATAATAAGTAATAGACAAGACAATAGACACAGTAGAGGACAAATTTCAATAAAATAATAATTGATGTAGATGTCAGTCTAGACTCTGGGTATTGAGGAGTCTGATGGCTTGGGGGAAGAAACTGTTGCACAGTCTGGTCGTGAGAGCCCAAATGCTTCGGTACCTTTTGCCAGATGGCAGGAGGGAGATATACAGCTTAGCAAGTTAATTTGTCACCACTGGTGGAAACCCACGCAGTTCAGGGAGAGAACGTACTACCATTATGCAGACAGTGGTGTCGCTGGTACTTTAAAGTAATGCACCAACGGCTACGCTACTATTCCTGCTTTGTATTTAAGATGTCAGCAACATCATATCTTGACATTATTTTGGCGAGGATCACAACCCTTTCCCCTACCACCTCATAATTTTGTAGTCTAGCAATCTACTGTAAATCTCCGAAAAGTCTTTGTGGGTATTTAAGGCAGAGTTTGAAAGATTCTTGATTTGTCTGGGCATGAAGGGATATGGGGGGGGTGGGGAGGAGAAGGCAGGGGGTTCAGTCTGAGAGCACAAATAGATCAGCTGTGATGAAATGGTAGAGCAGACTCAATGGGCCAAATGGCCCAATTCTGATCCTATGTCTCATGGTCATACAACATGGAAAATCTGGCATGCTCATTGGTGATGCTGGGCGACCGGATCTGACAATCTTTTGGATTTTGCTTATATTAATATCATCACGCACTTCCACTTCACCTTTATTAAATGCTACACAGTATAATGTTAAATTATTCAGTCAATCAGATATTTAAAGGGAGCATGGCAGCCAGGGCCTCAGTGAGTGGAAAAGGGTGTGGCAAACATCACTTAGTATATTGAATGCTGACCCATCAGGACTTCCCAATGATCAGACAGCAAGTAACTGGAGTTATATGCTGTATGTTGAGAATTGTGAGAACATTCTCGGTGAAGCCACTGAACATTCTCCATTTTAGCAGCAAATATTTCTTGACCTGTGGTCAATGTGTGCATTTTGATCTCCAGTGCAGTGGCATTAATTTATCATAGTAATTTTACATAAGACCATAAGACATAGGAGCAGAATTAGACCATTCAATCCATTGAGTCTGCTCTGCCACTCCATCATGGCTGATTTATTATCCCTCTTGACTGAATTCTCCTGCCTTCTCCTCATAACCTCTGACACCCTTGCTAATCAAGAACCTTTCAACCTCTGCTTTGAATACACCCTATGACTTCACTTCCACAGCCATCCATGGCAATTCTACAGATTCACCACACTCGAGCTGAAGAAATTCATCCTCTTATCTGTTCTAATGGGTTGTCCTTGTATTCTGAGGTACCTCTGGTTCTAGACTCCCCCACTATAGGAAACATCCTCTCCATGCCCATGCTCTCTAGGCTTTTCAGTATTTGATAAGTTTCAATAAGAACCTCCCTAATTCTTCTAAACTGCAGTGAGTACAGGGCCAGAGCCAGTAAACGCTCCTTGTATGTTAACCCTATCATTCCCAGAATCATTCTTGTGAACTTCCTCTGAACCCTCTCCAAAGCCAACACATCCTGTCTGAGATAAGGGATCCAAAGCTGTTCAACATTAATATCACGTTAATCACTTGGACATAAATTAATCTTTTAACAGGGTTGGCAATGTATACCATAAGATGTAAAAGACCATAAGATAAGGGAACATAATTAGGCCATTTGGCCCATCGAGTCTGCTCTGCCATTCACCAGGGCTGATCCATTTTCCCGCTTGGCCCCAATCTCCTGCCTTCTCCCCACAGCCCTTCATGCTCTGACTAATCAAGAACCTGTCAACCTCTACCTTAAATACACCCAATGACTTTGCCTCACAGCTGCCCGTGCAAAGAATTCCACAGATTCACTATTCTCTAGCTAAATAAATTCCTCCTCATCTCTTTTCTAAAAGGACACCCCTCTATTCTGAGTCTGTCTCCTCTGGTCCTAGACTCCTCCGCCATAGGAACTATACCCTCCACATCCACTCTATCAAGGCCTTTCAATATTCAAAAGGTTTCGATGAGGTCACCCCCTCATTATTCTGAATTCCAGAGAGTACACTGACAATGCAATAGGCTCTGCCCTCCACTCTGTCCTGTCCCACCTGGAAAATGGGGTCCAATATGCCAGACTGCTGTTTATAGACTTCAGTTCAGTGTTCAACACCATCGTACCCCAGAAACTAGTGGGGAAACTGTCCTCACTGGGTCTCAGCAACTTGCTCTGCAATTGGACTTGTTAACACTGAGGCCGCAGTCTGTCCAGGTGGAGACCAACGCCTCTAGTCCCATTACGCTGAGCACGGGCACTCCCCAAGGCTCTTCACACTGCTGACGCCTGACTGTGTTGCAGGATTCAGCTCAAAACATGTCATCAGGCTTGTGAATGGCACAGCAGTGATTAGCCTTATCAAGAATGATGATGAGATAGAATATAGGGAGGAAGTGGAGCAGCTGATGGAATGCTGTGAGAACAACCTAAGCCTGAAGACAAAGGAAACATGGTGCAGACAAACCTTCCCCATTTGTAAATATATGGCTCCTTCATAGACAGAGTTAGGTGCACCAATTTTCTGGGAGTTTGTGATGCCACTTTAAATGAACTGTAGACATGTATTCCAGATCCCTTTGTTCTACCTCACTCCTCAGTGCCCTACTGCTCACTGTGTAAAACATACCCTGGTTGGTCCACGCAAAGTACAACACCTCAAGCTTGTCTGCATTAAATTCCATCTGCTATTTTTCAGCCATTTTTCCAGCTGGTCCAGATCCCGCTGCAAGATTTGATAATCCTCCTCACAGTCCACTACTTCCCTAATCTTGGTGTCATCTGCAAATTTGATGATCCAGTTAGCCACATTATCATCCAGATCATCAATATAAATGACAAACAGCAATGGACCCAGCACCCATCCCTGTAGCACTCCACTAGTCACAGGCCTCCAGTCAGTGAGACAACCACCTGCTTCCACCCTCTGGCTTCTCCTACAAAGCCAGTATCTAATCCAATTTACTGCCTCATCTTGAATGTCAAGCAACTGAACCTTCTTGACCACCCTTGCATGCAGGACCTTGTCAAATGCCTTACTGAAGTCTATGTAGACAACATCCACTGTCTTGCCTTCATTAACTTTCCTTGTAACTTGCTCAAAAGATTCGATAAGATTGATTAGACATAACCTTTTGCGCGCAAAGCCATACTGACTATTCCTAATCGTTCTATCCAAACACTTACATATACTGTCCCTTAGAATACCTTCCAATGACTTTCCCACCACTGATGTCATACATGCTACCTCTTCACATTAACTGTCCATACCATTGTGTTGGCGCGTGGCCGAGTGGTTAAGGTGTTCGTCTAGTGATCTGAAGGTCGCTAGTTCGAGCCTTGGCTGAGGCTGCATGTGTGTCCTTGAGCAAGGCACTTAACCACACATTGCTCTGCGACGGCACTGGTGCCAAGCTGTATGGGTCCTTCCCTTGGACAACGTCGGTGGCAGCTTGGGCAACTGCCGGTCTTCCATAAAAAAAGCCTTGCCCAGGCTTGCGCCCTGGAAACTTTCCAATGTGCAAATCCATGATCTATTGAGACGAATGGAGGCCTATACCTACACGCATACCACAGGCTATAGGTATAAGTCCTCACAGCATTATGATAAAGATTACTATAGTTTCTTATTCTTCAGTTCAACCCTATACAGGTGGCCTACCCAGCAGTCCATGGAATTCAGAGGAGTAAACTTTTAGAGAAAACACAGATTATTGCAAGAAACATAATGTTATCATAGTAAATGATTTTAACTTTCCACATATTGACTGGGTCTCCCATACTGTAAAAGGAATAGATAGGATAAAGTTCATCAGATGTTTTCAGGAAAGTTTCCTTATTCAGTATGTAGAAGTCCCAATGACAGACTATGCGATACTTGATCTGCTCTTGGAGAATGAGACAGGGCAGGTGACAGAAGTTTGTGTAGGGGAACACTTTGCATTCAGTGATCATAACACCACCAGTTTCAAGATATTTATTGAGAAGGGAAGGTCTAGTCCTTGGGTTGAAATTCCAAATTGGAGTGATGCCAATTTGATGGTATCAGAAAGGATATGAGAAGTATAGATTGGGACAGGTGTACTTGGTAAGTGGGAGGCCTCCAAAAGTGATATTTTGAGAGTACAAAGTTTGTGTTCCTGTCAGAATAAATGTCAAGGATTACAGGTTTAGGAAACCTTGGTTTTCTAGAGATACTGAGGCAGGGACACAATTTGTCCTTTAGAACATCAGAGTGGTTATCTCTGTATGGAGGCGAATGAGATCGGAGATATCTTAAATGGATATTGTGCTCCTGTATTTACTCAGGAAATGGACAGAGTCTATAGAAGTGAGGCAAAGTAGTTGGGAGACCGTGAAGGGTATACAGATTACCTGGTGGGGGGGGGGGGGGGGGCTGGGGAGATGTTTGCTATCCTGAGACAAATTAGGGTGGGTAAATCCCTAGGGAATGACAATGCATTCCCATAGACCTTGTAGGAAGCTAGTGCTGAAATTGCAGTGGCCCTGGCCTAGATACTGTATTTAAAATGTCCTTGCCATAGGTGAGGTGCTGTTAGATTGCAGGATAGCTAATATTGTTCCATTGTTTAAGGAAGGCTGTAAAAATAAGCCAGAAAATTATAGGCCAGTGAGCCTGACGTCTATAATGAGTAAGTTATTTGAAGGTATTCTAAGGGACTGGCTATATGAGTATGTGGATAGATAGGGACCGATAAGGGTCAGTCATCATGGCTTTGTGCGTGGTAGGTCATGTTGAACCAATCTTATAGAGTTTTTTTGAGAGAGTTTGCAAGAAGATTGATGAAGGCAAAGCAGTGGCTGTTGACTAGATGGACTTTAGTAAGGTCTTTGGAAAAAGTCCCACATGGGAATTTGATCAAGAAGGTTCATTCGCTTGGCATTCAAGATGAGGTAGTAAATTGGATTGGACATTGGCTTTGTGGGAGAAGCCAGACAGTGGTAGTAGATGGTTGCCTTTCTAAATGAAGTCCTGCGACTAGTGGTGTGCTGCAGGGATCAGTGCTGGGTCCATTATTATTTGTCAATGAACAATGATCTGGATGATAATGTGGTTAACTGGATCAGCAAATTTGCAGATGATAACAAGATTGTAGTGGACAGTGAGGAAGATTATCAAAGCTTACAATGGGATCTGGGCCAGCTGGAAAAATGGGCTGAAAATGGCAGGTGAAATATAATATAGACAAATTTGCACAATGCACTGCAATCTGGGAGGACAAGCCAAGGCAGGACTTGCACAGTGAGGGGTACGGCACTAGGGAGTGCAGTAGATAAGAGGCATCTGGGAATACAGATCCCTAATTCCTTAAGAGTGGTATCACAAGTAGATAGGGTCATAAAGGATGCTTTGGACACATTGGCCGTCCTAAATCAATGTATTGAGTACAGGAGTTGGGATGTTATGTTGAAGTTGTATAAGACATTGGTGAGGCCTAATTTGGAGCATTGTGTGCAGTTTGGTGATCTCCTACAGGAAAGATATAAATAAGATTGAAAGAGTTGAAAGAGTGCAGAGACAATTTACAAGGATGTTGCCAGGATTTGAGGACCTGAATTATAGGGAAAGGTTAATTTTATTCACTGGAGCAGAGGAGAATAAGGGGGAAAATGATAGAAGTATACAAAATTATGAGGGGTATAGATAGGGTAAATGTGAGCAGGCTTTTTCCACTGAGGTTTGGTGAGATTAGAGCTTAAGGTCATGGGTTAAATGTTAAAGGTGAAATGTTTCAGGGAAATATGAGGGGGAGCTTCTTCCCTCAGAGTGTGGTTAGAGTATGGAATGAGCTGCCAGCAGAAGTGGTGGGTGTGGGTTTGATTTCATCATTTAAGAGAAATTTGGATTGGTACATGGATACGAGAGGTTTGGAGAGATATGGTGCTGGTGCTGGTCAGTGGCCTAGGCAGGTTAATATTTTAGCAAGTTCCATTTCTGTAGTGTTCTATGACTCTGTTAACTAAATTTTACACAAGTACATCGAAACATACAGTGAAGTGTGTCACTTTCATCAAATTTCATGACTTATATGAGTGATGATAAACCTGATTCTGATTTGGGTTTCTATTGCAGACTGAGAGTGGGGAGGGGGCAGAGAGAGGGGAATCATGGTTGGAAAAAGGAGAAGAGAGAGGGGAGGGAGTGGGAAGCATCATAGAGACATTCTGTAATGATCAATATTCCAATTGTATGGAATCAAATGACCTTGCCTGGTGTCTCAGGTCTGGGTGTGTCTGCACCCTGACCACCCCCACCCCACCCCTGGCACTTCTTCTTTGCCACCTGTCCACACCTGTTATGCTGCACTCCACCCTTATGATTCCCAACATCCTTTGCTCCTGCCAGATTTACAAACTCACTTTTCACTCTACGTTGACAAATACAGTATTGTGAAAAGTCTTGGGTACCTAGCTAAACATATGAGCCTAAGACTTTTGCACAGTACTGTATGTATTTGGAACATGGGAGGAAACAGTGGGACTTGGAGGAAACCCATGTGGTCATGGAGAGAATCTGCAATCTCTTGAGAGGCAGCAACAGAAAATTAAGCCCCAGTCTTACAGCTGAAACTGCAAAGTGTGACTCTAAATACCTTGCCGCCATGCCACACTCTGGATAACCATCCAGACAAGCTTTGGTACAACAAAGCCAACATGGGAAGCAGAGTCAGATCATACTGATCCCCTCCAGTCATTGCCTTTTTTGGTCATTACTTTCAACACTTCCTTCCTGATTTCCGTAACTCTTGATTCTACTCTAGTGCAAAATGTATGTCTATCTCAGCCTCGCACAGCTCCTTCAGCTCTCTGGGTAGGGAATTCACAAGTCTGGTCAAAGAAATTCTTCAATACTTAAAGGGTTCCCCATTATCATACCATGCCAAGTAGTTTGAGATTTCCTTTATCATAATAAATATTCTCATAGCATCATCCTGCTAAGCCCCTCAGAAATTTGTACATTTTAATAAGATTGCTTATCATTCTTTTCAACTTCAAGAGTATAAGCTCCACTTACTTCACTGACTGTATTCAAATAAACTTTTCATTCCATGCATTAACCTGCAGCATAAGAGCATTAAACTGTCAGTTGTAAGATTGGCATTTGCATGTTCTCCTCATGATGGCATGGGGTTTTTGCCAGGTGCTCTGGTTACCTCCCACATTCTAACGGTGTAAGGTCAGGGTTACTGAGTTGTGGGCATGCTATGTTGGTGTCAGAATCATGAGGACACTTGCAGCTTCCCAGCACAATCCTCACTCATTTGATTTGATGCAAACAACACATTTTTGATATATACTTAGTGGCCACTTTATTAGGTACCTCCTGATCCTAATGAAGTAGCCATTGAGTGTATATTCGTGGTCATCAGCTGTTGTAGCCCATCCACTTCAAGGTTCAACATGTCGTGCATTCAGAGATACTCTTCCGCACAGCACAGTTGTAATGCCTGGTTATTTGAGTTACTGTTGCCTTCCTGTCTGTTTGAGCCAGTCTGGCAATTCTCTGACCTCTCTCCTTAACAAGGCATTTTCACCCATAGCACTGTACCTCACTGGATGTTTTATTTGTTTTTGCGTAATCTTCTCAAAACTCAAGAGACTTATGTGTGAAAATCCCAGGAGATCAGCAGTTTTGGAAATACTCAAACTACCCCATCTGGTACCAACAATCATTCATTCCACAGTCAAAGTCACTTAGATCACATTTCTTCCCCATTCTGATGTTTGGTCTGAACAACAACTGAACTTCTTGGCCACATCTGCATGCTTTTATGTATTGAGTTACTGACACATGATTGGTTGATTAGATATTTGCAAGTATGAGCAGGCGTAGTTAATAAACTGGCCATTGAGTGTATGTTTTGATGTACATGCGACAAATAAATATAATTTTTAATCTTTAAAAATCTTTAAATGTCTCCAAATAAAGAGACTAAAACTGTATGCAGTGTGGCCTCACCAAATTCCTGTGTACTTAGTAACAAGGCTTTCCTGCTTTATGACTTCAAACTCTTTGTATTAAAGGCCAACATATCATTTGCTCTCATAATTATTGGGTCAACAATACTATGCAAAAGTCTTGGGCAGATATATATAGCTAAGATTTTTGTACAGTACTGTAGTAATTATTGTATGTACTGTAGTGCTGCCAAAAAAAACAAATTTCCTGACATTTGTGAGTGATAATGCCCATAGCAAGTTTCCCAAAAGCAATATGACAATGAAAAGTTCATGTTGCAGGCTGATGCTTAAGTAAACTGTAAACTTAGTGAATGCTAAATCATCTGCAGATGATAATATTGGAGACTGAGACATACAGTACTGTGCAAGATTCTTAGATATATATAGCTAGAATACCAAAGATTTTGCAGAGTACTGTATTAATTTTATGCACTGCACTGCTGCAACAAAAAAAAATCATGACTTGTGAGTGATGACAAACCTGATTCTGATTGGGTCTCTATTGTGGATTGAGAATGGGAAAGGGTTAGGGCGATGGAAGCATGGTTGGGAAAAGGAGAAGAGTGAGGGGAGTGAGCAGGATGCAACTGAGAGACATTCTGTAATGATCAATAAGCCAATTGTTTGGAATCAAATGACCTTGCCAGGTGTTTCTGGGCTGGGTGTGCCTGCACCCGTGCCAACCCCCCCACCCCAGCTCTCTTTCTCTACCACCTGCTCTCCCATGGTGTTCCACCCTCACCATTCCCAACATGTATTCCTCCCGCCAGATTTACAAGCTCCCTCCGCTCCATGTTGACAAATAAATTACTATGCAAAGGTTTTGGGGACCCTAGATATATATGTGTACCTAAGAGTTTTGCATAGTAAGGTACATACAATGAATGGAGGAATATGGACCATGTACAAGAAGAGGGGATCTAATTGAATTTGGCATTACGTTAAGCACATCATGGGCTGAAGGATTTGTTTCTGTGCTCCACTCGTCGATGTACTAATCCTTGAGATTCTATGTAGAGATTCCTAACTGAGAATATTCCACATTTCACTGCTACTTTCTAGCACAATATTCTTTCCATCTAACCACTAGAGAGTGAGGAGGTGATAGAGAGGAACTATAGGCAGGTAGTCACACTGCGGCCAGGGGGGACAGATAAGTGATGTAATAGTCAGAAGAGCAGGAGTCACAGGCCAGAGAGTACCCTGTGACTGTACCCCTTGACAATAAGTACTCCTGCTTGAGTACTGTTGGGGGGGGATGGCCTAAATGGGGGAAGCAACAGTGGCTGTGCCTCTGGCACAGAGTCTAGCCCTGTGGTTCAGAAGGGAAGGGAAAAGAAGAGGATGGCAGCAGTGATAGGGGACTCTATAGTTAGGGGGTTAAGACAGGTGATTCTGTGAATGCAGGAATGCAGGAAAGAAGCACGGATGGTAGTTTGGCTCTCAGGTACCAGGGTCCGGGATGTTTCTGATCGCATCCAAGATATCCTGAAGTGGGAAGGAGAACAGCCAGAGGTTGTGGTACATATTGGTACCAACAACATAGGCAGGGAAAGGGAGGAGGTCCTAAAAGCAGACTACAGGGAATTACAAAGGAAGTTGAGAAGCAGGACCACAAAGGTCCTGGAAGTAATCTTGGGATTAATGCCTGTGCCACGTAACAGTGAGTATAGGAATAGAGTGAAGTGGAGGATAAGTGTGTGGCTGAGGGTTTGGAGCAGGGGGCAGGGATTCAGATTTTTCCATCATTGGGACATATTCTGGGGCAGGAGTGACCTCTGCAAAAAGGTCGGGTTGCACTTGTATCCCAGGGGGACTGATATCCTGGCAGGAAGGTTTGCTAAGGCTATTGGGGAGAGTTTAAACTAGAATTGCTGGGGGGGTGGGAACCAAACTGAAAAGACAGAGGAAGAGGCAGTTGGCTCACAAATAAAGAAAGTTTGGAGACGGTGCAAAAGGGAGGATAGGCAGATGACAGAGAAGGGACGCGCTCAGACCGACAGTTTGAGATGTGTTTATTTTAATGCAAAGGGTATTATGAACAAAGTGGATGAGCTCAGAGTGTGGATCAGTACTTGGAGCTATGATGTCATGGCCATTACAGAGACTTGGATGGCTCAGGGGCAGAAATGGTTACTTCAAGTGCCAGGCTTTAGATGTTTCAGAAAGGGCAGGGAGGGAGGCAAAAGAGGTGGGGGCGTGGTACTGTTGATCAGAGATAGTGTCAAGGCTGTAGAAAAGGAGGAAGACATGGAGGGATTGTCTACAGAGTCTCTGTGGGTGGAAGTTAGAACAGGAAGGGGTCAATAACTCTATTTGGTGTTTTTTATAGACCACCCAATAGTAAAAGGGTTTTTGTGGTGGAAGATTTTAATTTTCCAAATATCAATTAGCATGTCCCTTGAGCGAAGGGTTTTGATGGGGTGGAGTTTGTTAGGTGTGTTCAAGAAGGTTTATTTACACAATATGAAGATAAGCCTACAAGAGGAGAGGCTGTACTTGATCTGGTATTGGGAAATGAACCTGGTCAGGTGTCAGATCACACAGTGGGAGAGCATTTTGGAGGTAGTGATCACAACTCTATCTCCTTTACTGTAGCATTGGAGAGGGATAGGAACAGATAAGTTAGGAAAGCATTTAATTAGATTAAAGAGAATGCAGGAACTTGAAAGCATAAATTGGAAACAGATGTTCTCAGGGAAATGTATGGAAGAAATGTGGCAAATGTTCAGGGGATATTTCCATGGAGTTCTACCTAAGTACGTTCCAATGAGATAGGGAGAGGATGGTAGGGTACAGGAACTGTGGTGTACAAAAGCTGTCGTAAACCTAGTCGAGAAGAAAAGAAGAGCTTACGAAAACTTCAAAAAGCTAGGTAATGATAGAGAGTTTGAAGATTATAAGGCTAACAGGAGGAGCGCAAGACAGAAATTAGGAGAGCCAGAAGGGGCCATGAGAAGGCCTTGGCGGACAGCATTAAGGAAAACCCCAAGGCATTCTACAAGTACGTGAAGAGCAAGAGGATAAGACGTGAGAGAATAGGACCCATCAAGGGTGACAGTGGAAAACTGTGTATGGAAACAGAGGAGATAGCGGAGGTACTTAATGAGTACTTTGCTTCAGTATTCACTACGGAAAAGGTTCTTGGTGTTTGCAGGGATGACTTACAGCGGACTGAAAAGCTTGAGCATGTAGATATTAAGAAAGAGGATGTGCTGGAGCTTTTGAAAAGCATCAAGTTGGATAAGTCACCGGGACCAGACGAGATGTACCCCAGGCTACTGTGGGAGGTGAGGGAGGAGATTGCTGGCAATGATCTTTGCATCATCATTGGGGATGGGGGAGGCTCTGGAGGATTGTGGATGTTGTTCCACTGTTCAAGAAAGGGGGTAGAGATAGCCCAGGAAATTATAGACCAGTGAGTCTTACTTCAGGTTGATGGAGAAGATCCTGAGAGGCAGGATTTATGAACATTTGGAGAGGCATAAGATGATTAGGAATAGTCAGCATGGCTTTGTAAAAGGCAGGTCGTGCCTTATGAGCCTGATTGAATTTTCTGAGGATGTGACTAAACACATTGATGATGGTGGAGCAGTAGGTGTAGTGTATATGGATTTCAGCAAGGCATTTGCTAAGGTACCCCATGCAAGGCTTATAAAGATAGTAAGGAGGCATGGGATTCAAGGGGAAATTGGTTTGTGGATCCAGTACTGGCTTGCCCACAGAAGGCAAAGAGTAGTTGGTAGATATATTCTGCATGGAGATCGGTCACCAGTGGAGTGCCTCAGGGATCTGTTCTGGGACCCTTACTCTTCATGATTTTTATAAATGACCTGGATGAGGAAGTGGAGGGATGGGTTAGCAAGTTTGCTGATGACACAAAGGTTGGAGGTGTTGTGGATAGTGTGGAGGGCTGTCAAAGGTTACAGCGGGACATCGATAGGATGCAAAACTGGGCTGAGAAGTGGCAGATGGAGTTCAACCCAGAGTAGTGTGAGGTGGTTCATTCTCGTAGGTCCGATATGATGGCAGAATGTAGTATTAATGGTAAGACTCTTGGCAGTGTGGAGGATCAGAGGGGTCTTGGGGTCCGAGTCCAGATGGACTTCGCAGATGGACTCTGTGGTTAAAAAAAGCATACGGTGCATTGGCCTTCATCAATCGTGGGATTGAGTTTAGAGGTAATGTTGCAGCTATATGGGATCCTGGTCAGACCTCACTTTTAGTACTGTGCTCAGTTCTGGTTGCCACACTATAGGAAGGATGTGGAAACCATAGAAAGGGTGCAAAGGAGATTTACAAGGATGTTGCCTGGATTGGGGAGCGTGCCTTATGAGAATAGGTTGAGTGAATGCAGCCTTTTATCCTTGGAGTAACGGAGGATGAGAGGTGACCTGATTGAGGTGTACAAGATGATGAGAGACATTGATCGTGTGGATAGTCAGAGGCTTTCCCAGGGCTGAAATGGCTAGCACAAGAGGGCACAGTTTTAAGATGTTTGGAATCAGGTACAGAGGAGATATCAGGGGTAAGTTTTTTTACGCAGGGAGTGGTGAGTGTGTGGAATGGGCAGGTGGTGTAGGCGGTTACGATAGGGTCTTTTCAGAGACTCCTGGACAGGTATATTGAGATCAGAAAAATAGAGGGCTATGGGTTACCCGAGGTAATTTGTAAGATAAGGACATGTTCGGCACAGCTTTGTGGACCAAAGGCCTGTATTCTGCTGCAGGTTTTCTCTATTTCTGTGTTTCTATTGCAGCACTTATGAGAAGTTTGGATAACTAAATGGATGGGAAGTATGTGGAGGACTATGGTCCAGCTGCAGATCAATATAATTAGGCAGAATAACATTTTGTTATGAACTAGATGGGCCAAAGGGCTTGTTTCAGTCTGTAGTGCTCAGTGACTAATCTACATATTACCCTCAATAGCATAATGTAATGTGTTATGGACCAACATTCACATGGATTCTTATCAAATGTCTTTTAAGTGGAAGGAAAAATGAAAGAACAGATTATTACTTAAATGGTAAAAGATTGCAGCATTCGGCTGTGCCGAGGGACTTGAGAGTGCTTGTGCATGAATCGCAATTTGTTGGTTTGCAGGTGCAGCAGGCTATCATGAAGACAAATGGAATGTTGGCCTTCATTGCTAAAGGCATTGAACTTAAGGGCAGGGAGGTTGTTCTGCAACTGTACAGGATACTGGTAAGGCTGCAGTTCTGGTCTCCTTACTTGAGGAAGGATATACTGGCTTTGGAGGTGGTGCAGAGGAGGTTCACCAGGTTGATTCCAGAGATGAGGGGGTTAGACTATGAGGAGAGATTGAGTCACCTGGGACTGTACTCACTGTAATTCAGAAGAATGAGAGGAGATCTTATAGAAACATACAGAATTATGAAAAGGATTGATAAGATAGAGGCAGGAAAGTTGTGTCCACTGATAGGTGAAACTAGAACTAGGGGGCATAGCCTGAAAATTCAGGGGAGTAGATTCAGAATAGAAATGAGGAGGAACTGCTTTTCCCAGAGAGTGGTGAATCTGTGGAATTCTCTATCTAATGAAACATTGAAGACTACCTGATTAAATATATTTAAGACAAGGTTGGATAGATTTTTGACGTACAAAAAAGCTGGATGAACTCAGCAGGTCGGGCAGCATCTGTTGAAAGAAGCAGTCAACGTTTCGGGTCGAAACCCTTCGGCAGGACTGAAGAAGGAGGGGCAGGGGCCCTATAAAGGTGGAGGGAGGGTGGAAAACCAATCAGAGGAAAGATCAAGGGGTGGGGGAGGGGAAGCAGGGAGGGGATAGGCAGGGGAGGTGAAGAAGGAATCTAACGGGAAACAACTATGGGTTGTAGAAGAAGGCAGAGTCATGAGAGGTGATAGGCAGCTAGAAGAGGAGACAGAGTGAAGGTGGGATGGGGAAGGGAGAGGGAGAGGCAGGGAATTACCGGAAGTTGGAGAATTCGATGTTCATACCAAGGGGCTGGAGACTACCCAGATGGTATATGAGATGTTGTTCCTCCAACCAAAATTTGGCCTCTTCATGGCAGTAGAGGAGGCCATGTATGGACATATCCGAATGGGAATGAGAGGGAGAGTTGAAGTGAGTGGCAACCGGGAGATCCTGTCTGTTGTGTAGGTGCTCAACGAAGTGGTCACCCAATCTGCATCGGGTCCCACTGATGTAGAGGAGGCCGCACCGGGAGCACCGGATGCAATAGATTACCCCAACAGACTCACAAGTGAAGTGTTGCCTCACCTAGAAGGACTGTTTGGGGCCCTGAATGGTGGTAAGAGATGAGGTGTAGGGACAGGTGTAGCACTTACACTTGCAGAGTTAAGTGCCAGCTGGGAGATCTGTGGGGAGGGACGTGTGGACCAGGCAGTTGTGGAGGGAATGATCCTTGCAAAAAGCAGAGAGGGGTAGAGAGAGAAAGACGTCCTTAGTGGTGGGGTCCTGTTGAAGGTGGCAGAAGTTGCGGAGCACGTACGCTCCATCCGCCACAACAGACAGGTTCTCGCGGTTGCCACTCACTTCAACTCTCCCTCTCATTCCCATTCGGATATGTCCATACACGGCCTCCTCTGCTGCCATGATGAGGCCAAACTTCGGTTGGAGGAACAACATCTCATATACTGGGTAGTCTCCAGCCCCTTGGTATGAACATCAAATTCTCCAACTTCCAGTAATTCCCTGCCTCTCCCTCTCCCTTCCCCATCCCACCTTCACTCTGTCTCCTCTTCTAGCTGCCTATCACCTCTCATGACTCTGCCTTCTTCTACAACCCATAGTTGTTTCCCGTTAGATTCCTTCTTCACCTCTCCTGCCTATCCCCTCCCTGCTTCCCCTCCCCCATCCCTTGATCTTTCCTCTGATTGGTTTTCCACCCTGTCCCCACTTTCTTTATAGGCCCCCTGCCCCCTGCTTCTTTAGTCCTGCCGAAGGGTTTCAGCCTATCACCTCCCAGCTTCTCACTTCATCTTTCCCCGATAGGTTTCACCTATCATCTGCCAGATTGTACTCCTTCCCCTCCCCCCACTTTCTTCCTTCTCCAGCCCTGATGAAAGATTTCAGCCCAAAACTTTGTTTAATCCCCCCCATAGAAATTGCTCCAGCATTTTGTGTGTGGTGCTTTCACCCTGTCGTGACCTTGTACCTGCTCACCCCTCAGTCTTTTATGTTCCAGGGAATGAAGCCCTTGTTTACACTACCTCTCCTTGTAATTTAGTCCCAATGTCCAGGTAATATCCTGATAATCTATTTTTATTTATTTATTGAGGAACAGCACAGATTAGACCTTTCCGGCCAGCAACCCCTGATCTAACCCTAGCCCAGTCACAATTTACAATGACCAATTAACCAACCAGCCACTACATCTCTGGAGTGTGGAAAGAAACCCATGGGGAGAACGTACAAACTCCTTACAGACAGCAACGGGAATTGAACCCGGGTTGCTGTCACTGTAAAGCGTTGTGCTAACCACTACACTACCAAGCCACCTTGATAGTTAATCCTGAACAGAATTATCCTGATTACAAAGAGGCAGAGGCACCTAATTATTCCGGTCAAACAAATTCCAAGCACTAAATGAGGAAATAAAGTTAAGTTTGATTCAAGGTTAAAATATTCATCCAGATAGATGGGAAATGTCTTTCTGTGGCATTTGCTGAGTAGTTTGGAAGGAGCTTTAATTTCCTGACAAATGTTAACTTGTTGCCATCACTTCCAGAATCTCTAATCTAGGTTTGAGCATCAATTTTGGAATTAACTTATATAGTCTGAGGGTCCTGAAGTTCTATTTAAAGATTTTCTTTCAATCTCAAGTCCCAGTAGGATGTTGGTGAGATTGCACCTGGACGATTGTGTGCAGTTCTGGTCTCCATGGTATTGAATCATTGTTGATAGAGCGAAGGAACTGCAAGAGTAAAAAGAACCTAATGGGAGTTGTATACAGACCTCCAAACAGCAGTAAGGATGTAGTCTACAAATTACAATGTAAGAGAGAAAATGTGTGCCAAAAAGGCAATGTTACATTAGTCATGGGGGACTTCAAAATGCAGGTAGATTGGGAAAATCAAGTTGGTGCTGGATTCCAGGAGGGGCAATTTCTCGAGTGCCTACAAGATGGCTTTTTAGAGCAGTTTGTGGTTGAGCCCACTACGGGAACTGCTATTCTGGATTGGGTGTTGTGCAATGAACCAGAATTGTTAAGAGGACTGAAGGCAAAAGAACCCTTATGGGCAAGTGATCATTATATGATTGAATTCACCCTGAAGTTTGAGAAGGGAAAGCTAATGTCAGATGGATCAATATAACAGTGGAGTAAAGGGAATTACAGAGGCATAAAAGAGGAGATGGCCAAAATTGATTGGAAAAGAACACTGGCAGGGATGACGGCAGAGCATCAACAACTGCAATTTCTATAAGCAATTAGGAAGGTACAGGTTATATACATTACTAACAGGAAGTAGCATTCTAAAGGCAAGATGACACAACGCTGACTAAAAAGAGAAGTCAAGACTAACATAAAAGCCAAAGAGAGGGCATATAATAGAGCAAAAAATAATGGGAAATTAGAGGATTGAGAAGCTTTTAAAAGGCAAGAGAAGGCAACTAAAAAGTCATTAAGGAAAGATTGAATACGGAAGTAAACTAGCCAGTAATACTAAAGTAGATACCAAAAGTTTCTTCAGGTACATAAAGTGTAAAACATAGGCTGGAGTGGATATTGGATCACTGAAAATGATGCTGGAGAGGTAGTAAAGGTGGACAAGGAAATGACGGATGAAATGAATAAGTATTTTGCATCAGTCTTCACTGTGGAAAACACTAGTAGTATGGTGGAAATTCCAAGTGTCAAGGGTCAGGAAGTGTGTCAAGTTACCATTACTGGACAGAAGGTCCTTGGAAAACTGAAAGGTCTGAAGGTAAATAAGTCACCTATGCATCCCAGGGTTCTGAAGGAGGTGGCTGAAGAGATTGTGGAGTCTTTAATAATGATCTTTCAAGAATCACTAGACTCTGGAATGGTTCTGGAAGACTGGAAAATTGCAAATGTCACACCACACTTCAAGAAGGGAGAGAGGCAGAAGAAAGGGAACTGTAGGTCAGTTAGTTTGACCTCAGTGGTCGGGATGATGCTGGAATCGATTATTAAGGATGAGGTCTCAGTGTACTTGGAGACACATGATAAAATAGGTGTAGGTAGCATGGTTTCCCTTGTCTGACAAATCTGTTAGAATTCTTTGAAGAAATAACAAGCAGGATAGACAAAGGAGAATCGGTTGATGTTTTGTACTTGGATTTTCAGAAGGCCTTTGACAAGGTGCCTTTCCTGGTTGGCTGCTGGTGACTAGTGGTGTTCCACAGGGGTCAGTATTGGGACCAATTCTTTTTATGTTGAATGTCAATGATTTAGATGATGGAATTGATTGCTTTGTTGCAAAGTTTGCAGATGATAGAAGATAGGTGGAGGGACAGGTAGTTTTGAGGAAGTAGAAAGACTACAGAAGGACTTGGACAGATTAGGAGAATGGGCAAAGAAATGGCCGATGGAATACAGTGTCAGGAACTGTATGGTCATGCACTTGGTAGAAGAGATGAAAGGACTGGTCAGTTTCTAAATGGAGAGAAAATACAAAAAACTGAGATGCAAAGGAATTGGGAGTCCTTGTTCAGGATTCCACAAGGGTTAATTTGCAGGTTGAGTCTGTGGTGAGGAGGAAAATGCGATGGTAGCATTCATTTTGAGAGGACTAGAATGTAAAAGCAAAGATGTAATGTTGAGGCTTTATAAAACTCTAGCAAAACCTCACTTGAGTATTGTGAGCAGTTTTAGGCCCCTTACCTTAGAAAGGATGTGCTGAAACTGGAGAGAGTTCAAAGGAGGTTCAGGAAAATGATTCTGGGATTGAAAGGCTTGTTATATGAAGAGTATTTGATGGCTCTAGGCCTGCATTCACTAGAATTCAGAAGAATGAGGGATGACTTCATTGAAACCTACCGAATGGTGAAGGGCCTTGATAGATGTGGATGTGGAGAGGATGTTTCCTATGATAGGAGAGTCTCAGACCAGAGGACACAGCCTCAAAATAGAGGGCCATCATTTTAAAACAGAGATGAGGAGAAATTACTTTTGCAAGAGAGTGGTGAATCTGTGGAATTCTTTGCCACAGGCAGCTGTGGAGGCCAAGTCTTTGTGTTATATTTAAGACAGAGATTGATAGATTGTTGATAGGTCACGGCATGAAGGGATATCGGGTAAAGGGGTTATGTTTTGATTGGGGTTGAGTGGAAAATTGGATCGGCCATGATGAAATGGCGGAGCAGATTTGATGGGCCTAATGGCCTAATTCTGCTCCTATATCTTATGGTTTCATGGTCTTACACTATACATGACCACAAGATGTAGGACCAGAATTAGGCCATTTGGCCCATCAAGTCTGCTCTGACATTCCATCATGGCTGATTTACTATCCCTCTCAACCCCATTCTCCTGCCTTCCCCTCAGAACCTTTGACACCAAGAGGCCATCAATCTCTGCTTTAAATATACTCAATGACTTGGCTTCCCTACAGCCATTCATGGCATGAATTCCACACATACAGCATCCCTGGGTAAAGAAATTTCTTCTCATTTCTGCCTAAGTGGACGTCCCTCTATTCTGAGGCTATGTACTCTGGTCCTAGACTCACCCACTACAGGAAACAGACTTGTTACATCCACTCTCTCTAGGCCTTTCAATATTCAATAGGTTTCAGTGAGATCTCCCCTCATCCAGTGAGTACAGATCCAGAGCCTCCAAATGGTCTTTATATGTTAACCCTTTCATTCCTGGAGTCATTCTCATGAATCTTCTCTGGACCATCTTCAATGTCAGGGCATCTTTCCTTAGATAAGGGGCTCAAGACTGCTCATAATATACCAAGTACACTGATCAGTGTTCAAAATCACATACTTGCTCTTGTATTTCATTCCTCTAAAGATGAATGCTGACATTGCATTTGCCTTCATTACAACTGATGCAACCTGCAATGGGCTCTTATTTTGCTAAGTACCTTAATGTGTGGCACCTTGTCAAAGGCCTTCTGAAAATCTGAATAAACAACCTCCACTGACTCTCCTTTGTCTATCCTGTTTGTTATTTCCTCAGCAATTCCAACAGATTTGTTAGGCAAAATTTCCCCTGAAGAATATTGTTTAAGCTAAAGATGGTGCAGAAAAGATTCATAAGGATGTTTCCAGAACTAAAATGGTTGAATTATGACAGACTGCTTTCCTGGAATGAAGAATGCAGAAGGATGACCTTAAAGAAGCTTATAAAATCATGAGGGGCAGACACAAGGTTTTGTCAAGAATTCATCTGTCACTGCAATAACGATATTCAGAGTGAGAAAAACCAAATTCTGTTTTGAATAGTTGAACCTTTATTTTCTCGATGATGGCCTCTGTTTCTAGATACTCTCATGAGAGGAAACACATAGCTCGCTTTTTCATTTTATCATTTCCTCAACTTTGAGAGGTTGTCACGGATCGAGCCAACTGCAGCCTAAGCAAGATTGATAGGCACTACAATTTGCCTATCACCACAGCAGGTCCTTAGCGGATGAAATTTCGCTGGCTCTCCACTCAGCCTTGGATCACCTGGACAAGAGCAACAAGCTCCAAAACCTAGGCCTCTGTACCTCCCCCTGCAACCTGATGCTTGACTTCCTAACCGGAATACTATATATGTGTGGATTGGAAGTAGCATCTTCACCTTGTTGACAATCAACACTGGTACACCTCAAGGATGTATGCGTAGCCCCACTGCTCTATTCTCTGTACACCCATTATTCCATGAACGGCAAGGCACAGCTCAAATGCTACCTACAAATTTGCCAATGACGTAACTGCAGTTGTAAGAATTTCAGACGGTGATGAAGAGGGAGGCAGGAGTAAGACAGAGCAGCTGGTTGAGTGGTGTTGCAGCAACAACCTTGCACTGAATGTCAGTAAGACCAATGAATAAATTGAGCAATTTCAGGTTCTGGGGAGTAAACATCTGCGAGGATCTATCCTAGGCCCAACCTGTTAAAACAGTTGCAAAGAAGATACAACAGTGGCTATACTTCATTAGGAGTTTGAGGAGATTGGGTATGGCTCCAAAGACATGAGCAAATTTCTAGATAGGTACCGTGGAGAGCATTCTTCCTTCCGCCGTCATATTTCTGAATGTTCAATGAACCTGTGAACACTATCTCAGTATTTTTATTCCTCTCTTCTTGCACAACATTTATTTTTTTTTATTCACAGTGCCTATAAAAAGTATTCGCCCTCCTTGGATGTCTTCGTGAAGTTTTAACAGAATCAGAACGAACCAGTTGAAGGTGCTAGTGACAATTTTGATTAACCCCATTAGCTGTGGAGCTTCCAAAAAGATAATTAGGTATTTGGGATTGAAGTCCGATGGGGAGACAGGGCAGGTGCTGTGAGACCCAGTTTGGATGGTGGAGCATGGGGGAGAGGGAACAGTTTGACCTCAGTATGGCTTCAGGACTTGGATGATGAGGTGGCACAGTAGCGTAGTGGTTGATAGTCCAGGTGATCCGGGTTTGCTTCCTGCCACGTCTGGAAGGAGATTGTACATTCTTCCCATGACCACATAGGTTGCCTCTGGGTGCTCCAGTTTCCAAAGAGGTACAGGTTAGGGTGAGAGAGCTGTGGGCATGTTAGGGCACCGGAAAACTGACTCTTGCAGACTGTCCCCAGCAAAATCCTTAGCTTGTGTTGGTCATTAACACAAATGACACATTTCACTGTATGTTTTGATGTACATGTGACAAATAAAGCTAATATTATGTTAATGTTATGTTCATTTATCAGAGGATTGTTGGGGGAGAAAGAGTGCAGAGTTTGATGTTCGTCGGGAAGAAGGTCCAGGGTTTTGGAGCTTAGGGTTTCCATCATGGTTTGGGGAAAATACAAGGCTGGGGGTGATATTGGTGTTGAAGGGGAGAGGTGTCTTTGGGAGAGAGGTACCACAGAAACGTGAGGAACAATGGGACCTTCTGAGTGGTGTCCCAGTCCAGTGAGGCACAAATAAATTGTGAGTGATCCGGACCTAATCAGCAATGGGCATTTTCTTGCACAGGATTTAAACTATAAGGCTGATTTGAGACACAATCAGGGATAAACTCTTACTAATCTGATGGTTGTTTCATTGTTTAGTGTCATTTCCAGTGACCCAGTGTAAAGAGAACAAAGCAAGTTACTTTGGGTCCAATGCAGCACAAAAAAAAACACACACAGTAGGGTAAAGAGCAGAGTAAAACACAGTAAATATAAACAAACACACACACACACACACACACACACACACTCACACACTCACACACATATACACATATACACATACACACACACACACATACACATACACACACACACATACACACATACACACACACACACACACACACACACACACATACACACACACACACACACACACACACACACACACACACACACACACACACACACACACTGTCCATAAAATGACACCAGCAACAGGAGTGTCTGTACATAAGGTTACTGACAGGAAGTGATAATGTAAGACCATAAGACATAGGAACAGAATTAGGTCACTGGACTCATCGAATCTGCTCCATCATGGCTGATTTATTGGCTCCCACAATCCCATTCTCCTGCCTTCTCCCCGTAACCTTTGATGCCCTGACAAACCAAGATCCCATCAACCTCTGCTTTCAATATCGATATTGACGTGGCCTCCACAGCTGTCTATGGATTCACCACCCTCCAGCTACAGAAATTCCTTCTCATCTTCTAAATGGACATCCCTCTATTCTGAGGCTGTATCAAGTAGTGGTGGTGTGGAGAGGAGGGGTGGGTTAGTTGGTGAAGCTGTTGATCAGCCTTACTGCTTTGGGAAAGTACCTGTTTTAGAGTCTCCTGGCAGAGATACTGTGTATTCTACTCCCTGATGGGAGTGGGACAAACAGTCCATGAGCAGAATGACTAGTCTCCTTTATGATTCTGTTGCTCCTTTTCAAGCACCTTTCTGAATATGTCCTTGATAGCGGTAGGCTGGTGCTGGTGATATATCGGCCAGTTTTGCCTGATCAATTATTAAATTTCAAAGGAAATTTATTATCGAAGTATAAATAGTGCCTATAAAAAGTATTCACCCCCCCCCCCCCACTGGATGTTTTCATGTTTTATTGACTTACAACATTGAATCACAGTGGATTTAATTTTTTCTTTTTTGACGCTGATCAACAGAAAAAGACTCTTTCATGTCAAAGTGAAAGCAGATTTCTACAAAATGATGTAAATGAATTACAAATATAAAGCACAAAATAAGTGATTACATAAGTACTCACCCCCTTCAAGTCAGTATTTAATAGATGCACCTTTAGGAGCAATTACAGCCTTGAGTCTGTGTGGATAGGTCTCTGTCAGCTTTGCACATCTGGACCGCAATTTTTCCCCATTCTTCTTTACAAAACTGCTCAAGCTCCATCAGATTGGATGGGGATTTTGAGTGAACAGCCCTTTTCAAGTCCAACCACAAATTCTCAATGGATTGAGGTCTAGACTCTGACTTGGCCAGGATATAAAATGTGTTGTTTTTAGGCCATTCCTGTAGTGCTTTGGCTGTATGCTTGAGGTCATTGTCCTGCTGGAAAACAAATCTTCTGGAGCTTAGGGTTTCCGTCATGGTTTGGGGAAAATACAAGGCTGGGAGTGATATTGGTGTTGAAGGGGAGAGGTGTCTTTGGGAGAAACGAGGTACCTCTTGCAGACTGCATCATGTTTTCCTCCAGGATTTCCCTGTATCTTGTTGTGTTCATTTTGCCCTGTATCTTCACGAGCCTTCCAGAGCTTGCTGCAGTGAAGCATCCCCACAGCCTGGTGTAGACACCACAATATTTCACAGTAGGCATGGTATGTTTTTGATGATTTGGGACTAACATTTAGTCTGATGGCCAAAAAGTTCAATTTTGTGTTTTTTTTTCAGACCATAGAACTTTCTTTCAGCTGACTTCAGAGTCTCCCAAATGCCTTCTGGCAAACTCTAACCAAGATTTCATGTGAGTTTTCTTTCAACAGTGGCTTTCTCTTTGCCACTCTCCCATAAAGCTGTGACTGGTGAAGCACCTGGGCAGCAAGTGTTTGGGCTTTCACGACCAGACTGTGCAATAGTTTCTTCCACCAAGCCATCAGACTCCTCAATACCCAGAGTCTAGACTGACATGTACATAATTTATTATTATATTATAATTTGTCCTCTACTGTGCCTATTGTCTTGTTTATTAATTATTGTACTGCCCTGAACTATTTTGTGCACTTTATGTAGCCCTGTGCAGGTCTGTAGTCTAGTGCAGTTTTTAATGTTGTTTCACATAGTCTAGTGTAGTTTTTGTGTTTTTTCATGTAGCACCAGGGTCCTGGAGGAACGTTTTTACTGTGTACTGTACCAGCAGTTTATGGTCGAAATGACAATAAACTTGACTTGTATGCACAGTCTTTCCCATCTCAGCCGCTGAAGCTTGTGACTCCTCCAGAATTGTCATATGTCACTTGGTGATCTCACTTGTCCTTTCTTGCATGGTCATTCATTTTTTGAGGATAGCCTGATGTAGGCAGATTTACAGCTTTACAGATTTATATTCTTTCCATTTCTTGACGACTGACTTAACAGTACTCCAAGGGATATTCAGTGACTTGGAAATTTTCTTGTATCCATCTCCTGATTCGTGCTTTTCAATAACCTTTTTGCAGAGCAGCTTGGAGTGTTCTTTTATCTTCATGGTGTAGTTTTTGCCAGGATACTGACTCACTAGCAGTTGGACCTTCCAGATACAGGTGTATTTTGACTACAATCAATTGAAGCAGCTTGATTGTGTTCTGTGATCTCTATTTAACTAATTATGTAACTTCTAAAACCAATTAGCTGTACCAGTAATGATTTGGTGTGTCATATTAAAAGGGGGGGGTGAATACTTATAAAATCAATTATTTTGTGTTTTATATTTGTAATTAATTTAGATCACTTTGTAAAGATCTGTTTTCACTTTAACACGTCTTTTTCTGTTCATTGTTCTCAAAAAGGCCAAATTGAATCCACTGTGATTCAACGTTGTAAAACAATAAAATATGAAAACTGCCAAGGGGGAGTGGATACTTTTTATAGGCACTGAATACCTTTTGTGATTTACAGTTTTTATTATTATGTATTGCAAAGTGCTGCCTCTGGTAAACAAATTCTGTGACATATAACAGTGATATTAAATCTGATTCTGACTTGCACTAAAGGAGAAATACTTAAAGAATATTATGAAAGCTACAATTTCCGATAAGTGTGTCAGGGTATGGGGCTAGAGATTAAATATTGTACTCAGTTGGCTCTTGGGTATCTCCTGTACCTAATAAAGTGACGACTGAGTGTATGTTCGTGGTCTTCTGCTGCTGTAGTCCATCCACTTAAAGGTTTGATGTGCTGTGCATTCAGAGATGCTCTTCTATACACTACTGTTACAATGTGTGGTTATTTGAGTTACTGTCATCTTCCTGTCAGCTTGAACCAATCTGGCCACTCTCCTCTGAACTCTCTCATTAACTGGGTTCTTACTCACAGAATTAACAGTCATTGGATTTTTTTTTTTTGTTTTCCACAACGCTAAAAATTGTGTGTGAAAATCCCAGGAGATCAGCGATTTCGGAGATGCTCAAACCTCCCTGTCTGGCACCAATAATCAAAGTCACTGAGATCCCATTTCTTCCATTGACGTTTGGTCTGAACAACAATTGAATCTCTGGACCATGTCTGCATGCTTTTATGCATTGAGTTACTGCCTCATGACTGGCTGATTAGATATTTGCATTAACGAGCAGATGTACAGGTACCCATAATAAAGTGGCCGCTGAGTGTATTTTTCATAATCTACAAATCCAACACAAATTGGCTCCAACAGTTTGAGGTCTATTAGATTCACACATATATCTGCAATTTTCATCTGCATTCAAGGTTTTGAAAGGCATGCTGGAACATCTTTTTAACAGAAACATTTCTTTCACCTCTTCTAACTAAATCCAGAGACTAATCATAATGGGTTTTGCTGCATCAATCTAATTGATTGCACTTCCAGATCCTTTAATTTTCTTCTTCATCTAATTCTCTCCTTTAAAAGTTCATAATATCATTGCCAAATCAGTATTACTGATGGTAATCAGTCCACAGCAAAGGCTCACACTAACAAATCGGAGACATGAGTTCAGATTCCAGCATGGCTGTGATGGAGGTTACACTCAGTGACCATGTTATCATGTACACCTGTGCACCTGCTTGTTAACGTAAACATCCAAACAACCAATCATGTGTCAGCAACTCAATACATAAAAGCATGCAGACATGGTCAAGAGTTTCTGCCCAAACATCAGAATGGGGAAGAAATGTGATCTAAATGACTTTGACCATAGAATGATTCTTGGTGCCAGATGGGGTGGTTTGAGTATCTCAGAAACTGCTGATTCCCAGGGATTTTCATGCACGACAGTCTCCAGAGTTTACAGAGAATGGAGCAAAAAACAAAAAGTATCCAGTGAGTGGACGTTTTGTGGGCAAAAAATGCCTTGTTAATGAGAGAGGTCAAAGAAAAATGGCCAGACTGCTTCAAGTTGACAGGGAGGCGACAGCAACTCAAATAAACATGTTTTACGACTGTGGTGAGGAAAAGAGCATCTCTGAATGCACAACATGTCGAACCTTTAAGTGGATGTTCTACAGACACTCAATGACCACTTCATTAGATCCAGGAGGTACTGAGCAAACTGGTCACTGAGTGCATATCTATCCCAGGCCTGCATAGCTCCATCGGGGCTCCGAGTGGAGAATTCACAAGTCTGATTTAAGTTCTTTCTGAGTTCAGTATTAAATGGGTACTCCATATTTTACCAGGCCAATTAGTTAAATAGTCTGAAATGAAGTTATAAATTAAACGCAACTAGTCAGTAATGTTATAGGCATCCATTAGTCTCAGGAGACCGTGGATTTGCACCTTGGAAAGTTTCAGTCATGTTAACCACAAAACTAACAGATTGTCATTAAAATCTTTTGGTTCACCATTGTCTTCCAATGAAGACGTTTGGTCTGGCTTCATGTAATCCCAAACTAAGACTAATCAGAATCAGGTTTATCATCACTGACATATGTTGTGAAATTTGTTGTTTTATGGAAAAGTAGTATAGTGTGGTACATTTTTTAAAAAGTTATAAGAAATATTTTAAAACCTCTTAAAAGTAATTCAAAAGGATTGGTAATGTTCATGGTTGACTGTCCATTCAGAAATCTGATGTGGACGGGAAGAAGTTGATGAGACGGGGTTATGTCCTAGATGGTGAGGGTCCTTAATGATGGATACCTTATTCTTGAGAGATCATCGTTTGAAGTTGTCTTCGATGGTGATAGAACTGGCTGAGTTTACAACCCTCTGCAGTTTTTTTTTATCCAGTGCATTGGCACATCCATACCAGAGTGTGTTGCAACCGGTCAGAATACTCTGCCTGGTACATCAGTAGAAATTTGCTAGGGTTTTGGTGGTGTACCAAATCTCCTCAAACTCTGAAAGAAATACAGTCACTGCTGTGCCTTCCTCCTAATTGAATCAATGTTTTGGGTCCTGAGTAGATCTTCAGAGATGTTGTTACAGTGTAACCCATTTGTTTCTTTTAAAACTGCTAAGCAGTGTAAAATATGGCTTCTGTTGCAGTTTTTCAATGACAGGCAAGGGTGGGCAATGACTACTGGCCTTGGCATTGATGTCCAAATCCTGAAAAAGAACAAAAAAGATGTATTATCTAAGCTGTCCATTGTGATGATACAATCGGCTCTCTTTCAGTGCAACTTTATTACAAATGCATAGAATATTCAGCACATCTGATTACATGTCCCATGAAAGGGGTTTTGAATATATTCCAAGAATATAATGTACTCGCACTGTTGAATGAAATTATTGGTAAACATTTACGTGCTGCAGAAAAAAGTTCCTAAATTCATTAGTGATTTTGTTAAAATACAGTATGTATGCGAGAAGTGCTCTGGACATGAATTGAATTGATAGACAAAAGGAGGCCAAATCTTTTTGAGAGTGTGTCTCCAAAATGGTGATAATTTTCCTTTAAAAAAATTCTCATGTGCCACGGTGATCTTGAGAAAAGATTATCATTGATTGTTAAAGTAGTAACAATAATTATGGACATTTTAAGAAAAAGAGATGTCCTGTTGTTTATTTACATGTATTTATTAGAACATAGAACATAGAAAACCTACAGCACAATACAGGCCCTTCAGCCCACAAAATTGTGCCAAACACGTCCCTGCCTTAGAAATTACTAGGCTTACCTATAGCCCTCTTATTTTTCCTAAGCTCCATGTACCTATCTAAAAGCCTCTTAAAAGACCCTGTCGTATCCGCCTCCACCACCGTTGCTGGCAGCCCATTCCACGCATTCACCACTCTCTGAGTTAAAAAAAACTTACCCCTGACATCTTCCCTGTACCTACTCCCCAGCACCTTAAACCTGTGTCCTCTTATGGCAACCATTTCAGCTCTGGGGAAAAGGCCTCTGACTATCCACACGATCAATGCCTCTCATCATCTTATACACCTCTATCAAGTCACCTCTCATCCTCTGTCGCCCCAAGGAGAAAAGGCCAAGTTCACACAACCAAGGCAGTGTGACATGTGAAGAGGATGTTAGGAGAATACAGGGAGACTTGGATAGGCTGGGTGAGTGGGCAGATACTTGGCAGATGTCATTCAATGTGAATAAATGTGAAGTTATCCACTTTGGAAGCAGGAACAAGAGGGCAGAGTATTGTCTGAACGGTGTAGAGTTAGGTAAGGGAGAAATGCAAAGAGACCTAGGAGTCCTAGTTCACCAGTCAATGAAGGTGAATGAGCAAGTGCAACAGGCAGTGAAGAGGGCAAATGGAATGTTGGCCCTTGTTACAGGGGAATTGAGTACAAGAGCAAGGATGTCCTTTTGCATTTGTACAGGGCCCTGGTGAGACCACACCTGGAATATTGTGTACAGTTTTGGTCTCCAGGTTTAAGGAAGGACATTCTGGCAATTGAGGAAGTGCAGCATAGATTCACTAGGTTGATTCCTGGGATGGCAGGGCTGTCTTACGCAGAGAGATTGGAGAGATTGGGCTTGTACACGCTGGAATTGAGGAGATTGAGAGGGGATCTGATTGAAACGTTTAAGATAATTAAAGGATTTGATAGGATTGAGGCAGGAAATATGTTCCAGATGTTGGGAGAGTCCAGTACCAGAGGGCATGGATTGAGAATAAGAGGTCAGTTATTTAAAACAGAGTTGAGGAAGAGCTTCTTCTCCCAGAGAGTTGTGGAGGTGTGGAATGCACTGCCTCGGAAGACGGTGGAGGCCAATTCTCTGGATGCTTTCAAGAAGGAGCTAGATAGATATCTGATGGATAGGGGAATCAAGGGATATGGGGACATGGCAGGGACTGGGTATTGACAGTGAATGATCAGCCATGATCTCAGAATGGCAGTGCAGACTCGAGGGGCCGAATGGTCTACTTCTGCACCTATTGTCTATTGTCTATTCTCATAAGGCATGCTCTCCAATCCAGGCAACATCCTTGTAAATCTCCTCTGCGCCCTTTCTATGGCTTCCACATCCTTCCTGTAGTGAGGTGACCAGAACTGAGAACAGTACTCCAGAACAGTACTCTGGGGTCTGACCAGAGTCCTACATAGCTGCAACATTACCTCTCGGCTCCTGAATTCAATTCCATGATTGATGAAGGCCAATACACCATACCGCCTTCTTAACCACAGTCAACCTACGCAGCTGATTTGAGTGTCCTATGGACTCGGACCCCAAGATCCCTCTGATCCTCCACACTGCCAAGAGTCTTTATTAGTTTTAATACTAATAAAAGTATAACAGAGACAGGGTGAAATTATTTTATTTTAATGTTTTAATTTTTTTAAATTTTCAACTTTATTCTTTTTCTAATCATTTAATTTAGATACATCATGGTAATAGGCCCTTCTGATCCTTTATTATGTCAGTGCATTCCAAAGCACATTACATACAATGAGATTTCAGGGGTAAATAATCATCAAGATGCTTGGAATAATATTTTTCTCATTCTTCAGAATAGGACAGCAGAATCATTTCAGTGCACCAGACAGGCAAGGTGGTGTGTCAATTTTCTTGGAGAATCATGCCAGTGATTTATTCAGTAAAGCAGAGGAGAGTCAGTCAAGATCAAGTGCTTCTTTATCTTAAAAGATACAGTGCTCTGGCTCAGAGATGAAAATGCAACCATCCACGGCAGACATTATTGAAGTGCCTTCCCTGTAGAACATTTATGATGATGGTTGCAATGAGATTTTGGGAAAGGTGTGGTGGTATGATTAAGTTATTGGACTAAAATTCTGAACAAATAATCCACAGAATTTGTTGATAGAAACAGATACATTTGGGGATTAAAGAGACTCTGATGCACATGGATGATCAAGAAAGTGAGTGCTATGTTGGAGAGAAGAGTTAGATTGATCCTAGACTAACATTCTAATTTCAGAATTTGTTTTAGTACTTATGTTAATAAGAAAGTGTGCCTTCATCATGATTGTATCAATACGTTGGGCACAGGTTAGACTGTCAGACTTTTACTGTATTAAGAGGCAACATGATAGCGTAGCGGTTAGTGTAATACTATTCCAGTACTAGAGATCCAGGTTCAGTTCCCACCGCTGTCTGTAAGGAAGTACATTTTCCTCTATGAGCCCGTGGGTTTCCTCCGGGTGCTCCAGTTTCCACATTCCAAACTTACACAGGTTGGTAGGTTAATTAGTCACATGGATGTAATTGGGTGATGTGGCCTTATTGTGGGCCAGTAGAGTCTATACCACACTGTATTCACAGAATGTGAATTCTTATCCTATCATTCTGGCTTGGGAATTTGTTTTGTTATCTTTTAAAAAAAACTGTAATAAAAAGCCTTGGATCATGATAACAGTCTAAGTTTGGAGAAATTTGGCTCGTTTCCACGGATGCTGCCTGACCTGCTGAATTCCTCCAATGTGTTGTATGTGTTGCTTTGACCCCAGCATCTGCAGTGTACATTGAGTTGGAGAAATTGCTGTCCCATTGCACTCTACCCTGACCATGGTCACAGCCTGGGCAGTGGATGGCTGTTTTACCAACAGTGCTTAGCATTTTGGAGGAACAGAGGGATCTTGGGATCCATGTCCATAGATCCCTCAAAGTTTATAGGGTGGTTATGAAGACGTATGTGTGTTGGCCTTTATTCGTCTGGGGATTGAGTCTAAGAGCCACGAGGTAATGTTATAGCTCTTAAACCATACTTGGAATATTGTGTTCTGTTGTGGTAACCTCGTTAGAAGAAGGATGTGGAAATTTTAGAGAGGGTGCGGAGGACATATACCAGGATGCTGCCCGGATTAGAGAGCTCATTTTGTCAGAATAGATTGAGTGAGCTAAGGCTCTTCACTTTGGAAAGAAAGAGAATGAGAGGTGACTTGATAGAGGCTTATAAGATGGGAATAGGCATAGATAGACAGGATAGCCAGCATGTTTTTCTCAGTGTGGTCTTGTTGGAAAGTATAAGGAGAATGTCAGCGATAGTTGTTTATTTTTAAACAAAGTGAATGGTAGGTGTGTGGAACACATTGCCAGGATGGTGATAAAGACAGATACATTTAGAGAGATTTAAGAGACTCTTGGAAAGGCATATGAATGATATATTAAAAAAATGAGGGCTATGTTGGAGAGAAGGTTTTGATTGATCCCAGAGTAAGTTATAAAGTTGGCACAACATCGTGAACCAAAGGACCTATACTGTACTGTAGTGTTCTGCATTCTACATGCAGCTTTATCTGTCACATGTACATCGAAACATACAGTGAAATGTGTCATTCGTGTTAACAACCAAAACACTTAAAGGTGTGCTGGGGGCAGCCCGCAAGTATTGCCCCACATTCCGGTGTATCATAGCATGCCCACAATGCTCGGCAGAACAACACCGAACACAACTAGCGACAAAACAACAACAGCAGAACAAACCCCTGGAACTTGATTGATCGTGGAGTGGGTTTAAATGTCAACACAGCATCATGGGCAGAAGACCACAAAGACAAGAAGATCTGCAAATGCTGAAAATCCAAAGCAACGCACACAAAGTGCTGGAGGAACTCGGCAGGCCAGGCAATATTTATGGAAAAGAGGCAACGTGTCAGGCCGAGACACTTCATCAGGACTGGGGGAAAAAATGAGAAGTCTGATGAAGAAGGTGGGGGGAGGGAGAAGGGTGGTAGGTGAAAGGTGATAGGTGAAACCAGGGGAGGTGTGAAGTAATGAACGGAGAAGTTGATTGTTGAAACAGATAAAGAAATGGAGAAGGGGGTATCTGATAAGAGAGGGTAGATGACCATGGAAGAAAGGAAAGGGGGAGGAACACCAGACAGAGGTGATGGGTAGGTAAAGAGGTAAGGTGACAGTATGAAATGGGAATGGTGAAGGGGGTGGGGCGGTTTCTGGAAGTTTGAGAAATCGATGTTCATGCTACCAGATTTGAGGCTACCCAGGCAGAATACAAGGTGTTGTTCCTCCAACCTGAGTGTGGCCTCACCGCGGCAGTAAAGGAAGCCAAGAAAGACACATTGGAATTGGAATGCAAAGTAGAATTGAAATGGGTGGCCACTGGAAGATCTTGCTTTTTCTGGCGGACAAGTGTAGGTGCTCAGTGAAACGGTCTCACCAATATATAGGATGCCTGGCTTGAAGGTCTTGTACTGTGATGTATTGTTCTAGGTTCTATTTTTTTTTTTTTGCTCATGTTCCTGAGAATTAATTTACTAAAGAGGTTCGATGATTGGGTGACATGAGGCAGGCAGTCGCGCCATCTTCAAGACTGGGGAGCTTTTAGTAGATTGGATTTACAAAGGGTGATGACAACCATGCATCAATTAATTTTACATCAGGAACACTTAAACTAATGGAATTGATCATCTGGAGTTATCCTAAGAGCCTGAGCTCTAAGCACCAGAATTATAAGAGCAAGCAATCTAGTTGGCTTTGTTTCCCATATCTTCATTTACTTTCCTCAATTCTCCAATTTCCCCAATCACCCACTTAAACTCTGGGGTAACTTACAGCTACCCACTAACCACCAACCAGCACATGGTTGGAATATGCCTGGATGGCAGCCCATTACTGGCACCTTCACCTTCTGTAGGAAAATAACAGACTTGCTCGATACATCCCCTATAAACTTTCCCCCTCTCACATTAAATGCTTGTCCTCTAGTATTTGTCATTTCTACCCCGAGGGAAAAGATTCTGACTGCCTACCCTAATGTGGGCCTCTCTCATAATTTTATAAGCTATTAGGTGTCCCCTCAGGTTCCAATGCCCCAGAGAACAAAACCCAACTTTGTCCAACTTCTCACTGTAGCACATGCTCTCTAATCCTGGCAGCATCCTGGTGAACCTCTTCTGTACCCTTTCCAAAGCATCCACCTCCTCCCTGCAATGAAGCCGCTGGAACATCACATGGTACTTGGATTGGATTGAAGGCACCACTGAGTCTTGAGCATCCTCCTATCACAACACTCTCCACTCTGCCTCTATAAAAGTTGGTTGAAGTTTTAGAAAACACACCATAGCTACATAAACTTCTGACAAAGTAGATGTGTTGCCGTGTCTTCTTCACAATGGAAGTTGTGTGCGGGTCCCAGGAAAGATCTTCTACTTGCCAGCGGATAACCTGATTACTTCACCGCTGGTGTATAAACAAAGAGCTCAAGGCTTGCAATGCAAACTATGAAGCCTTCAAAGGCTGGGCGATGGTATAGCCGACAGTGCTGTAATCACTAGAATCCAATGGGGATAGTGGAAGGAAGGAATCAGGATGGAGTGCATTAATCAACAGCATTACTGCACTGCACAAAGAGAATGTGAATAATGAATGTAAATGTCCCCAGTCTGTGCCAATGCAGTGAGTACTAGTTTGCCATAAAATCATAAGACATAAGAGCAGACTTGGGCTATTCAGCCCATTGAGTTTGTTCTGCTATTTAATCATAGCTGATATATTATCCATAACCCATTCTCCTGCCTTCTCTCCATTACCTTTCATGCCCCTACTAATCAAGAACCTATTAACCCCTGCTTTAAATATACCAAATGATTTGGCCTCCACAGCTGTCCATCTTCAAAGTTCAAAGTAAATTTATTATCAAAGTACATAATGTATAAGTCACCATATAGAACCCATTTTGTTGTGGGCATACTCTACAAATAATAACCATAACAGAATAAATGAAAGATCACAACAACTTGGGCATTCAGCCAGTGTGAAAAAGACAACAAACTGTGCAAGTACAAAAAAGAAAGAAATAATAATAAATAAGCAATAAATATCAAGAATGTGAGGTGAAGAGTCCTTGAAAGTGAGTCCATAGGTGTGGGAACCAACGTTGGGGCAAGTGAAATTGAAACAAGTTATCCCCTCTGGTTCAAGAGCCTGATGGTTGAGGGAGTAATAACGGTTCCTGAAGCTGGTGGTGTGAGTTCTGAGGCTCCTATACCTTCTTCCTGATGACAGCAGCATGAAGAGAGCATGACCTGGGTCCCTGATGACGTATGCTGCTTTCCTGTGATAATGCTCCCTGTAGATGTGCTCAATGGTGGGGAGCACTTTGCCCATGATGGACTGGGCCCGTAACCACTACTTTTTGTAGGCTATTCTGTCCAAGGGTATTACTGTTTCCATACCTGGCTATGATGCAGCCGGTCAATATACTATCCACCAAAGCTGGTCAAAGTTTTGGATGTCATGCCAAATCTTTACAAACTCCTAAGGAAGTAGATGCACTGTGTAGCTCTCTTTGAAATTGTACTTGCATGCAGGGCTCAAGATAGGTCCTCCAAAATGCTAACATCAAGGAATTTAAAGTTCCTGACCTTCTCCACCTCCAATGGCCCAATTGGTCCAACCAGTGCTCATTCCATTTGCCCACCTTTAGCCTATAACCCTCTAAACCTTTTCCATCCACGTTACCTGTACAAGCATCTTTTAATTGTTAATGTACCTCTCTCAACCACTTCTTCTGGCAGCTCAAGTTCAAAGTAAATTTATTATCGAAGTACGTACAGTAGTGCCGGAAAGTTTGTGGACCCTGTAGAATTTTCTCTATTTCTGCATAAATATGACCTAAAATGTGGTTAGATCTTCACATGTCCTAAAACTAGATCAAGAGAACCCAATTAAATAAATAACACATTGTACTTGTTGATTTATTTATTGAGAAAAATGATCTAATATTACATGTATTTGTTGGAAAAGGTATGTGAACCTCTGGGGTAATGCCTTCTACAAAAGCTATTTGGAGTCAGGTGTTCCAATCAATGAGGTGAGGTTGGAGGGGTGAGTTGTAGAGGTGTCCTGCCCTATAAATAAGGTACACAAAGTCAGGTTGCCAACAGAGCCTGCTCTTCTCAAGAAAGATCTGTTTATGTGCACCATGCCTCGATCAAACCAACTTTCAGAGCAAGTTAGAAGAAGAGTTTTAGATGTATGAAGCTGAAAAGGCTACAAAAGCACTACAAAAGACCTGAGTGTTCATCAGTCCACAGTAGGAGAATTATCTAGAAATAGAGGAAGCTCAGTACTGCTGCTTCTCTCCCTAGGGGTGGACATCCTGCAAAGATCACACCAAAAGCACAACATGCAATGTTGAAGGAGGTAAAAAAGAACCCAAGGGTAACACAAAAGGCTTGCAGGAATCTCCAGAACTTGCTAAAGTCTTTGTTCATGTGTCCACTATAAGAAAAACACTGAACAAGAATGGTGTTCATGGAAAGACACCATGGAGGAACCCACTGCTCTCCTTAAAAAACCAACAACATTCCTGCACCTCCCAAGTTTGCAAAAGTTAAACTTTTTGGCAGAAATATACATTGCTATGTTTGGAGGAAGAAGGGCACTGCACACCAACACCAAAACCTCATCCCAACTGTGAAGCATGGGGGAAAGAGCATCACAGTTTGGGGCTGCTTTGCTGCCTCAGGGCCTGGACAGCTTGCAATTGCAATTGGAATAATGAATTCAAAATTGTATCAAGACATTTTACAAGAGAATGTCAGGGTAGTAGTCTGTCACCTGAAGCTTAATAGAAGTTGAATAATGCAACAAGACAATGACCCAAAAGGCAAGAGTAAATCAACAACAGAATAGTTTAAAAATAAGAAATTTTGTTTTTTGGAATGGCCGAGTCAAAGTCCTGACTGTAACCCTACAGAAATGTTGTGGAAGGACTGAAGCAAGCTGTTCGTGCAAGGAAGCTCACCAATATCCCAGAGGTGAAGCAGTTTTGTAAAGAGGAATAACCTAAAATTCCTCCAAGCCGATGTGCAGGACTGATTAACAGTTACCAGAAATGTTTAGTTGAAGTTATTGCTGTACAAGGGGATCACAAGTTACTGAAAACAAAGGTTCACAGACTTTTTCCAACAAATACAAGTAATATTGGATCATTTTTCTCGATAAGTAAATGAACAAGTATAATGCTTTAGTGTTATTTATTTAATTGGTTCTCTTTATCTAGTTTTAGGACTTTCATGAAGATCTGATCACATTTTAGGTCATAGAGAAATAGAGAAAACTCTACAGGGTTTACAAACTTTCTAACATCACTCTACATGTTACCATATACTACCTTGAGATTCATTTGCTTGCAGGCATTTCGAAATAAAGAAGTACAACACAATCTATGAAAGACCATATATAAACAGAGACTGACAAACAACCAATGTGCTATAGAAGACAAACTCTGCATAAGTACATACATACATACATAATACTGAGAACGTGAGTTGGAAAGAGTCATACAAACCAGTCTGTAGGTTGTAGAATCGGTTCAGAGTTGCAGTTATCCATGCTGGTTTATAACAGTTCCTCAACCTTGTGTGGGACCTAAGACTCCTGTACCAACTGTCCATAAACAGACCACACTGGGTTTAAAACAAAACTACCCCTCAGGTTCCTGTTAAATCTCTCCATTCTAACCTTAAATCTGTGCCCTCTAGATCTTGATTTCACAACCCAATATTATTATTCTGGCACTGTGCCCTGGGGAAATGACTCACCCAGTCCTCCTCTTGGTCTGAGGGACTGCTGGTTGTGGACATCTGTCCTGAGCTGACCTCCTTGGAAGAAGCAGTAGAGCAGTCCAGGAGTTGTGCCAGGGCCCCCTGTCCATTAGCTGGATGGAAGTACACTGGGAAGGTAGCAACCAAGCCCAGTCTCACCTGAGATTGGCACGGCACTGCAGAGGCACTGAACTGAAGTGTGGCCTGGGATATGTGTCCAACTCCCCACATTGGATTCTGACTCAGGGACCAGAACAGTGCTACTGAAATAAAAGGTAATTTGACTGCATAGTAAAAACACACAAAAATCGCTAAAACCAATAAATGTGGTGTACTTCCTGAGCTGTTGGTTCCCGCGCCGTTTTTGAGAGTTCTCAATATTTATTGCTTGTTTATTTATTATTTCTTTCAATTTGCACTTGTTGTTTGTTGTCCTTTGCACACTGGTTGAATGCTCAAGTTGATGCAGTCTTTCACTGGTTTTGTTATGGTTATCATTCTATTATGGATTTATTGAGAATGCCCACAAGAAAATTAATCTCAGGATTGTATTTGTACTTTGATAATAAATTTATTTTGAACTTTGAAGTGAGTTATACAGATATCATCAGCTCCAATGGTCAGTGATGTCTCTGGCTGTCTGTCACCCTGAGCCTGTTAACAGGTTGACTGCACAAAAGTGACATTCGACCCAGAAGGATGAGATACAGACTAATCCTCCTGAGATGGGTGTGGTTGGTAAATCTACAAGATGGAACAGAAGGCTGTCATTCGGTTCTTGATATGCTCCTAACAGTATTGTGTCATTCTGTTAGCCATTACTGCTGAGTGATGTTGGGCATGGAGACAGATACAGTCACCTCCCTGGGGCACCAGCTTCTCTTTATTTTCAGCAGCTTTCCACTTGAAGTTCAGATTAATGACTCTGGTAAACGGGGAAACAGAAACTGAATGACAGCTTTTTTTTTAACCTCCCAGAGAAACACTAGATAAAATCTTAATCAAATAACTCAGCTTTGAACATTTTAAGTTTCCCATTTTCTTTTTGAAGCATTTTTATTTTATCAGCTTAAGTAAAGGCAAATAATTTAAGTAGAGAATATTGTCCTCATTAAACCATCTTCCTTGAAAATGTAGAAATATTTATGGCTTGCAAATTACAGTAAACTTATAAACACAAGAAAATATTTGTAGCAACTCATTACTGATCAGTTTGCTGACATCAGGTAATTAGTAATTGCTATTGTCCTGTGACGAGGTACAGTGAAATGCTTTTACTTGAATTCCATCCATACAAATCATTCCATACAAAAGTATGTCATTATTCTGGCTTCTTTTCCTTTCCTTTCCCATCCCGATGAAGAGCCTCAGCCCAAACTGTTGACTCTTTATTCTTCTCCATAGATACAGCTGTTCCACAAACACTTTGTGTGTGTTGCTCTGAATTTCAAGCAGCTGCAGAATATCTTGTGTTTATATGTATACCAAGGCAGTTTAGAATCGATTTCTAGAATGAACATTGATTTCTTGAAATTCCGGTGATGTCCCTCCCCCCCACTTCTCTATTCCCCATTCCCATTTCCCTCTCACCTTATCTCCATACCTGCCTATCTATTCACTCTGGTGCTTCTCCCCCTTTTTCTTTCTTCCATGGCTTTCAGTCTTCTCCAGCCCTGAATCTCATTCACCTACCAACTTCCCAACTCTTTACTTCACCCCTCTCCCCCTCCCAGTTTCACCTTGTGTTTCTCTCTCCCCTCCCCCCACCTTTTAACTTTAACTCCTCATCTCTTTTTCTCCAGTCCTGATGAAGAGTCTTGGCCCAAAACGTCAACCGTACTCTATTCCATAGATGCTGCCTGGCCTGCTGAGTTCCTCCAGCATTTTGTGTGTATTTCTTGGATTTCCAGCATCTGCAGATCTTCTGTTGTTTGAGTTATAATCTGAATCAGGTTTACTATCACTGTCATGTCATGAAATTTGTTGTTTTGTAGTAGCAGTACAATGCAATACATAATAATTAAAAATTGTAAATTGCTATACGAAATACACCATATATAAGCAATTAATTTAAGTAAAAGTAGTGCAACAAGAGTAAAAAAAAACAGTCAAGTAATGTACCTGGGTTCATTGTCTATTCAGGAATCTGATAGTGGAGGGGAAGAAGCTGTTCCTGAAACACCGAATGTGTGTCTTCAGGCTCCTGTACCTCTTTTGTGATGATAGCAATGAGACAAGGGCATGTTCTGGATGGTGAGGGTGCTTAATAATGGCTGCCACCTTTTTGAGACACTGCACATTGTAGATGTCTTCGATGCTCCTGATGGAGTTGGCTGAGCCTACAACTTCCTGCTACTTTTTGCAGTGTCCCCGCAAGACCAGACGGTGATGCATCCAGAGAGAATGGTGGCCATGGTCATCTGTAGAAATTTCCAAGAGTCTTTGGCAACATACCAAGTCTCCACAAGTTCCTAATGAAGTATAGCTACAGTTGTGCCTTCTTTGTGAGCGCATCAATATGTTGGACGCAGGATTGATCTGCAGAGATGTTGGAACTGAAAGAAAAAACATGTATCCGCAAAAAAGCAGTGTGGGCAGATAAAGAGCTACAGTGAAGTAGACTGAGAGTTCAAGAGTTCATCTGTATTGTACAAGAGGCCCATTCAGGAGTTTTATAACAGTGAGATAGAAGCTGTCCTTGAGCCTGGTGTTGTGTGTTCTCAAGTTTTTATATTATTGTCGAATTGGAGGGGGAAGAAACAAGAATGACTGGTGGGATGGGTCCATGATTCAGTCCACTGTTTAACTGAGGCAGTGGGAAATGTGGACGGGGTCAGTAGAGGGGTGGCTTGGCTGGACTGTTCACAACTCTACTATATCTTGCTGCCTTGCGCGGAGCAGTTGCCATACCAAGCTCTGATATAACCAGATGGAACATATTTCTGAGTACATTCAATTGAAATCTTCACAGACTGCACAATTTCCCACTTCCCCTTCTTTTACCCTGAATTATTGATTTCTGGATACTAAGCAAAAAAAGTAGGTACTACAATGGAGTCTGCGCGATCCCAGCATTCATAGTATTTGGAATCCTCTCTGTTAGAAATAGAATGTAAAACACTGTACAGGCCCTTTAGCCCACAATGTTGCACTGACCTTTTACCCTACTCCATGGTCAATGCAACCCTTACTTTTACTCTATCCACAATGCCTCCAACCTCTGTGATACCTTATAAACTTATTAATCCACACCTCCACTTCCTCATCCAAGTCATTTATAAAATCACAAAGCTCAGAAATCCCAAAACAGATCCTTGCGGAACAGCAGTAGTTACCATTCTCCAGGCAGAATGTGCTCCATCTACTACCACCCTCTGCCTTCTGTGAGAGAGCCAATTCTGAATCCATGTAGCCATGTTTCCCTGGATCCCAAATTTCCTGATTTTCTGAAAGAGTCTACCATGGAAAATTTTGTTGATTGCCTTACTAAAATCTGGATACACCACATCCACTGCTCTACCTTACTCAATTTGAAGGTAGTGCGATAGGACGCTCTCTGAGGTCCATATGTGAAAAAAGAAATTGGTGAGGATCATCAGCAACATGCCAGATTTTCTTAGCCTTCTGAGACAGTAGAGATACTGGTGTGTTTTCTTGGACATAGCACATTTGTCCCTAGATCAGAACATAGGAATGGGAGTTTGATATACTGTACAACCACTGAAGGCTACTCCCTGGCTCATCACGTTCTTGAGTAATCCACACAAAATGCTGGACGAACTCAGAAGGTCCAGCAGCCTCAATTGAGGGGAATGAACAGTTGATGCATTGGGCCATGTCCCTTCCTCAAGACTCACTCCATCTGCTCATTTGCCAACCCCTGGGGGTTGGCCAGTAAGTGGTCAGTCAGATGCAGTGCTGGGAAATTTATGAGAGAGAAATGAAATCTAAGTTCATTTCCATAAGATCACAAGACATAGGAGCAGAATTAGGCCATTTCGCCCAACAAGTCGGCTCTGCCATTCCATCATGGCTGATTTATTATCCCTCTCAACCTCATTCTCCTGCCTTCTCCCCAGAACCTTTGATGTCTTTACTCATCAAGAACCGATCACCCTCCACTTTAAATATACTCAGTGACTTGGCCTTTACAAATGTCTGTGGTAATTCCAGATTCACCACCCTCCGACTAAAGAAATTCCTTCTCATTTCTATTCTAAAGGATTGACCTATTATGAGGCTGTGCCTCTGGTCCTTGACTCCCCCACTATATAAAACATCCTCTCTGTCCACTCTTTCTAGGCCATTCAATATTCACAAAATGCTGGTGGAACACAGCAGGCCAGGCAGCATCTATAGGAAGAAACACTGTCGACATTTCAGGCTGACAGGTTCTGTCAGGTGTCCTGACGAAGGGTCTCGGCCCGAAACATCAACAGTACTTCTCCCTATAGATGCTGCCTGGCCTGCTGTGTTCCACCAGCACTTTGTGTGTGTTGCTTGAATCTCCAGCATCTGCAGATTTCCTCCTGTTTGCATTCAATATTCAATAGGTTTCAATGCAATCTCCCACCACCACCCCCCCATTCTTCTGAAGTCCAGTGAGTACAGGACCAGAGCCATCAAATGCTCTTCATACTTTCATTCCCGGGATCATTCTATTGAACTTCCTCTGGATGCTTTCTAATGCCAGTACATACTTTCTTAGATAAGGGGACCAAAACAGCTCCCAATACTCCCAAGTGCTAATTTCCAGTCAACCCCAGGCTTGAACGGTATTCTGGCAGAGAGAATTCCAGATTTCCTTACCGGAGAAAAAGCCTTCAGGGTCTCGTGAAATTGATCAGCAAAGATGCATTGGTCGCGTGGACAGGATGCAAGCACCCTGCACGTTGATAAAACGATTTCATTCAGCTCAAGCACCCTGCAACCTCTCCCCAGCTTGCGGAACAAAAATGTTTTTGCAGTAATGATGAGGATATTGATTTATGTGCTAAGGCCTGCGATAAAAGAATGCATACATTTTTAATGTGGCGTGCTTAAAACAAGCTCAGCCACCGGAATTTCAATAAGAAACTGGGCACACAGTAATTGGAAATGTTGTGAGGGCCATTTAAGCAGGAGGTTTTGATAAACTATTAATTCACATTTTGCCTGGACATGGCGACATTCCTAACCCTGATAAAACACCTGGGTGTTGGCCGGTAAGTAATCTGTCGGATACATAACAGGAAAAATATATCGGAGAGAAGTAAAATGGGATTTCTTTTTGACGGTGAGGTATCGAATTGCTTGCTCTCCCCTGACCTGCTTCCAGCTGGAGGTGAACATGTTGGCAGCTGGCCTATTTTCAAACCTCCAAAGTCTTTAGCAGTGAAGGATCAAATTCCAGCTTCTGACTGCAGAGTACCTCTTCACAACGAGTGCTACGTAATTAGATTCACAGACACATGAGGGATACTGCTAATGTATTCATTGTGTTTAATTATACTCTAATTCAATATATGCCATTTCTGCTATGAATCATCACATTACTGACAACACAAATATTTAATTGGCTGTAAAGAGCTTCAGGACAACCTGATGTTGTGAATTGTGCTACATAAAAGCAAGCAGTTTTTTTTTTCAAATTTAAGATTATACATTCAGTGGTCACTTTATTAGTTAAGTCCTGCTAAGTCCTGTACCTAAAAAAAAAAGTGGCCACTGAGCATACGTTTGAGGTCTTCTGCTGCTATAGCCCACCCATTTCAAGGTTTGATGTGTTGTGCGTTCTGAGTTGCTGTTCGACAGACCAGTGCCGTAATGCGCGGTTGTAAGTTACTGTCACCTTCCTGTCAGTTTGAACCAGTTTAGCCGTTCCCCTCTGACCTCTCGCATTAACAAGCCATTTTTTTGCCCACAGAACTGCCGCTCACTGGATGCTTTTTTGTTTTCACGCCATTCTCTGTAAACCCTAGAGCAGGGGTTCTCAACCTGGGGTCCATACTCCAGAGACCATTGTGCACGGAAATCCCAGGAGGTCAGTGCCTTCCGAGATACTCAAACCACCCCGTCTGGCACCGACAACCATTCCATTTCGATCACACTGCTTCTCCATTCTGATGTTTGGCCTGAACAGCAACTGAGCTTCTTGACCATGTCGGCATCGAGTTCCAACCACCTGATTGGCTGATTAGATATTTGCACTAATGAGCAGGTGTACCTAATAAAGTGGACACCAAGTGTATTTGGCCCTTTTGATCCATGAACAGCACTCACTTCAGGCTTGCTCTACAGCAACCTCTTTTTCTTACCAGAGACAGAGACAGCAGGAAAGCTTTTAGAACGTAGAACACTCTAGGCCCTTGTACAGAACAGGCCCTTCAGTCCTACTGTAAGATCAATCTAACCCTTCCCTCTTAAATAGCCTTCCATTTTTATATTATCCATGTGCCGATGTGAGACTTTCTTAGAGGAAACACGAAAAAATTAATACTTCCTTCTTGGTGTGAACGAGTTCAAAGTAGAATTTAAAATCCAAAATTAGCTTCAAGTAGGATTTGCAGTACCATTTTGGAAATGCACTCAGTGGCCACTTTATTAGCTACGCCTGTATACTGGCTCATTAGTGTAAATATCTAATCAGCCAATCATGTGGCACAACTCAATGCAAAAAAGAATTATTATTCAGACCAAACATCAGAATGGGAAAGAAATATGATCTAACTGATTTTAACCATGGAATGACCGCTGTTGCTAGAGAAAGGGTTTGAGTACCTTAAATTCTTGGGATTTTCACTTGAAGTTTACAGAGAATGGTGCAAAAAACAAAACAAAAAAAAATCTGCTGAGCGGCAGTGGCAGTTCTGTGGGCAAAAATGCCTTGTTAATGAGAGAGGTCAGACTGGTTCAAGCTGACAGGAAGGTGACAGTAACTCAAATAACCACGCATTACACCAGTGGTGTGCAGAAGAGCATCTCTGAATGCACAACACATAGAACCTTGAAGAGGATGGTGTAGAGCAACAGAAGACCATGCATATACACTCAGTGACCACAGGAGGTATCTGGTAAAGTGGCCACCTAGTGCAAAAGTAAGAATAAATATTGGAGGACATGTTGCATTGTACTTACACTGAAGGAGTTGAATGTATTATCAGGGAGTTGGTTATTAAACCAGAGATTATTTAAATATCCAGGGTTAGGTTGGGCAAACATTTGAAGGAAAGGCAGGCTTGCATTTATATAAAAGGCACAAGACACTGAATTGTGGAACAACACAGAGGGTGCGGGAAGAACTCAGCAGGTCAGTCAGCGTCTATGGAGGGAAATGGACAGTTGATATTTTGGATCGAGCCTTTCATCTGGACTGAACGATAGAGGGGAGGTAGCCAGATTAAAAAGGTGGAGGGAAAGGGTAGAGCAAGAGATAGTAGGCATTAGATGTATCCAGCAGAGGAGGGGTGTTATGTAGAAGAGGGAGGGGAGGGTAGGTTTAGTGTCAGCAGCTGGGAGATGATGATGCTGAAGAGGATGATATCTGACAGGAGTAGAGTATGGGACTAAGTGAGATGGGGGGGTGAGCAGATGGGAATGGTGGAGGAAGGCACCCAGTGGGAGGAGTGTGTGGGTGATGGGCAGATAGACAGGCTCTAGGAAGAGAAAGAGATGGGAACTGGAAGCCTGACCTGCTGAGTTTCTCCAGCTTCTTATGTGTTGCTTGCATTTATATAGTTATCTTCAGGCACCATTTTGAACAGCCAAGCCGCTTTTCAGCCACCCTTGAAGTATATTAGAAGGGATTGCAGCTATTGATATTAGAACAGTGAGTTCCGATCAGCATGTTTTGACGAGCAGGCAACATGTTTTACTGAAATCATAAGCCTAGTGGTTAAGTGTTTTAGACCAAGGATCGAAGAGCTCAACTCCCATTAGAGCAACTCAGAGCATGCCGGTGCAATTCTACACTGCCGTCCTCACCATAAGCCATTACTGTCTGGTCTGGTGCAGCATTCTCACACAATGTATGAAAGGTCAGCAGAAAAGGCCATTGGCTGCAGTCAGCCATCTCTGCAGAACTTGTATGTGTTCAGAACAAAGAAGTGGGAAAGGAAAACCCATTGTGGAAACTACCCACAATGCAATCCGCCTTTTCCAAAAGCTTCCTTCTGGAAAGCACTTTAGGATTATTAATACAAAAGTGACACGCCACCTTAAAAGTTTCTTCCTCTTGGCAATTAATCTGATCAACCATTCAGGTTAGTCTCTCCCCCACCCCCTCTATCTGTTACTCCTATCGCTGTACTGTAAACACTTTAAACCTCTTTTTATAAAGCTAAACACAAGAAAGTCTGCAGATGCTGGAAATCTAGAGCAGCGCACACAAAACGCTGGAGGAACTCAGCAGGTCAGGCAGCAACTGTGGAAATGAATAAACAGTCAACGTTTCAGGCCAAAACTTTCATCAGGACTGGAAAGGAAAAGGAAAGACAGAATGCTGTTTACATTGCAAATACATGCTGGTATTTATTTATGCGCATTTCATTCCATATCCCTCCTTTAACCTCTAACTTTATTGATATATAATTCTTTATTCTTTTTATGTTTATTTTTTTGTCACGTGTCAACCCTAGCCAACACACCACAGGAAATTCCTTAAATATGTCAATGCATATTACAAAAATAGTTGTTGTTTGAACAGCTGGTAAGTTTGAATTCCAGTAAGTGAAAAGTAGCCATGAAAATGCTGTATTGTTGGTGTAAAAAATCCACATGATTCACTGTGCTGATGCAGATGTATAGTGGATACTATACTGACTGGCTGCATCACAGCTAGGTGTGGGAACACCAAATACCCTTGAACGAAAAGCTTACAAAAAGCAGTTGGTGCAGCCGAGTTCATTACAGGAAAATGAACCCTCCCCGCTATTGAACTCATCTACAAGAAGCACTGTCGCAGGAAAACCATCATTAAGGACCCCCTCCATCCAGGCCATGCTCCCTTCTTGCAGTGGCCATTGGGAAAGAGGACCTTATGCACCCCACCTCCAGAGTCAGGAACAGTTATTACCCTGCAACTATTGGGCCTCGAACCAGCGTGGATAACTTCACCCATCTCAGCACTGAACTGATTACACCAACTATGGACTCACTTTCAAGGACTCTACGACTTATCTTCTCGGTATTATTTATTTGTTTGTTGGTTTATTTATTTATTATTTTCCTTTACTTTTTGTATTTGGACAATTTGTTGTCTTTTGCACATTGGTTGTTTGTTAGTCTTTAGGTGTAGTTTTCATTGGTTCTATTGTATTTCTTTGTTCTACTGTGAATGCCCACAGGAAAATGAAACTCAAGGTAGTAAATGGTGACATATGTACTTTGCTAAATTTACCTTGAACTTTTGAACTTAAACATTTCAAAGAAGTAACTTTGGCATCATTATCCAACCAGCTTAAGTGTGACTCTGGACCCACCTAGTGGATGACTTCTACCTACTCCAAGAAATTGAGGATGGACAGGGAAGGCCAGCATTGGAAGAATGCCCATATCCAATGAGTGAAAAGCAAAGGGCACAAACTTAAGACCCTGCATACAGCAGCAGTCTATTTAAGGAAGGATTGAAATATATCAGAAGTTTAGAGAAGGTTTTTAGGTCAAAACCTGGAATGGGATGTGGTCTTATGGAAAAGTTGGCCAGGCTCTGCCTGTATCTATTGGAGTTCAATAGAGAGGGAAGAGACTTGGGTGAAACATACAAAATCCTGAGGTTCTTGACATAGTGGATGTGGAGAAGATCTTTCCTCTGGTGGGAAAATGTAGAACCAAGGGTCACTGTTTAAATATTTAGAAAACAGATGAGATTTTTTTTTGTTCAGGGTGTGTGAGTCTTATAAAACTTGTTTCTTCAAAAGGTGATGAAAGTAGTGTCTTTGAATATTTTTACAGCGGAGGTTTCTGTATTTTTTCTTTGATAAACTAGAGGGTGAAAAGTTACTGGATGTAGGTAGGAATACAGGTTATAATCAGCAACACATAAATCAGATCCGTATTTGATTAGACTTTAATCACATGTACATCAAAACCTACAGCAAAATGTGTCGTTAACAACAAACACAATCTAAGGATGTGCTGAAGGCAGCCCACAAGTTTGGCAGGCATTGCAGTGCCATCATAGCACAGCACAAAACAATTAGCACAACACAGAGCCAACAGAACCTGAATCGAGTTTAATATCACTGACATATAGCAGCAAAACAGTGCCCAATACATTAAAAGATAATAAATTACAATAAGAAAAATAAATATTAAAATATTAAATTAAACAAGTAATGCAATTGTTGTTTCTCTCCGTGCCTTGTCACACATTGAACAGCAACATAGCTGTTTTTTTAGCTGAGTTGCTAGCTCAATGCTCAGCTCGATACGGATGGAAAGCATGCAAGGAGCCAGCCGGATTCGAACCTGGGACCACTCACCTTGTAGTCAGTGTGGATGCCACTACACCACTGGCCGGCTAAAGTAATGTAAATAGAGAGCAAAAATAGTATGGTAATGTTTATGGGTTGGTTCAATGTCTTCCTACCACTCACCCACAATCGAAGATCTGGGTCCTCAGTCTCGGTACCTACCTACTATAGTCTTTGACCTTGAGGATTGCAAATCTTTGTCCTCAGCATCTGTCAACCTGAGCTCCCTCAGGGATGACTAGGGTCTGAGATCCAAGCCTCTGGACCTGCCCCACATGGACCTCCAACCCCAGGTCTCTCTGACTTCAGAGGTCACCGACCCGTGTCTATGGGGCCTGCTGGCCATGGTCCTTGACCTCAGAGATTGCAAGTCTTCATCCTCAGCACCTGCTGATCCATCCTCTGTTCTGACACTGGAGAAAGAAGACTCACGGGCAGAGTTGTCTTACTGGTTCTAACCAGTTAAAAGTTGCTCTTTTAAACAACTGTTACAGCATCAATGGGCAGTAAGGTTTTTCAAATGACTGTTACTCCCATATTTCATAGTATATGTAAATCGACTTGAAGTACATGTTTCAGAAGCATTTTGACAGGCACTCCGATAGAAAGTGCTTAGAGAGATGTGGGTCACATGCAGGGAAGTGGGATTAGTGTAGATCAGGGGGTCCAAACCTTTTCTATACCATGGACCCCTACCACTAACCAAGGGGTCTGTGGACCCCGAGAGGGGAACCCCTGGGGTAGGGAGTACACAGCCTGGGCCAATGATCAGGAATGGAAAAGTTTCCAGAAACTGCTGGATGCAGCCCAGTCCATCACATGCAAAGCCCCCCACCATTGATCACATCTATGAAGAACGCTGCCATGCTAAACCAGCATCCATCATCAAGGACGTCCACTATCCAGACCATGCTCTCTTATCACTACTTCTACAGTCAGACAGAAGGTACAGCAACCTTGGGTCCCACACCATCAGGTTCAAAAGCAATTTTTAGCCTACAACCAACAGGCTGTTGAACCAGCATGCATAACTTCACTCACCATGACCCTCTGAATTGATGCTATGATTTACAGGCTCATGTTGAAGGACTCAATGCATGTTCTCAGTTTTATTTATTTTTCACAATTTGCCTTCTTTAACACATTGGTTTGTTACGTATTCAGGCAACAATAAATATATGAGTTCAGCAAGGGTTTTTATAACAAACAACATGTTTATTAAACACAGAAAACAAACCCCCCAAAAGTAAACAAACACTACCGTAACCAGAAACAGCTGCTGAGCGGCAGCCCAAACAGTTCGTAAAGTGATATTGCAAAAACAGTTCTTTAAAGTGATATTGCAAAAACAGTTCTTAAAAGTGGCATTGCCAAAAGTTCGATATGCTCACAGTCCATTTAAAAGGAGAGACTTTATAGGACGATTTAGGTTCTCTTTCACGTCGCTTGCTCCGATCCCCGACGTCGAAGAATTTACGAAACAGAACGGCTTAAAGGCACTGACCTTTCCTTCCTCACTATCCTCAATCCTTTCTGGTTAAACCCAGGGATTAACATGAAGATAGTCAACGAAATCCTTCCAAATAAGGATCAAACAAAGGTTGCCCCCGTTTCACCATAGAAAGCGATTCTCCTCGATCTTTAACTTCCAACTTCCAATCTTCACTCTCCACTGTCTCGAACTAACAGAATCATAAAGAACCTGCTGGCAATGACCTTTTAAACTTTAGGCATTAAATAAAAACTTCATCCTTCAACTAAACTGTGTCATCATTTAAAACACGCAGTGGCATGAAGTCAACCTGGCAAATCCAGCCACGAACTGCCCCTCCTCACAGGGTGGGGTCTACCTTTTATAACCTGTGTAAAAAAAAACCCGTCACATGATCTCTACTGGCGGGAAAATGACGTCATTCCACCATCACAAGACCATCACCTCAAGTCCAGTACAGCTTCAACCCCAGTCACATGACAAGGGCACCACTGTCATGTGTCACGAGTACGTAACACCTCCCTCCAAAAAACATTTTTGGTCTGACAAGAACAAAAATTTTTAACAATTGCTTACAAGAAAAACAAAGGTATAAATTTTATAACATATACAATACCATCATATAACAGCTTATAACTCAGAATACAGTAGGAGTGTTACAATTGAAAAAAAAACAACTCCATTAAAAAAAATTACAGTGTACATTCAACATCGAGATAGACAATCAGCAACCACATTATCTTTACCTTTAATATGAGTAATCATAATATTGTACTCTTGTAACATCAAACTCCAATTTAATAATCTTCTGTTTTTGTTTTTCATCTTACTCAGAAAAACTAACGGATTTGATCAGTGTAAACAATAAGTGGTTTTTGAGTTGTACTTACATATACCTCAAAATATTCCAAAGCTAAAACAAGAGATAACAATTCTTTCTCTATTGTTGAATAATTTCTTTGATGCTTATTAAATTTCTTAGAAAAGTAAGCTACTGGATGATCAAACTCATCACCCTCATTCCTTTGCATTAATACTGCTCCTGCAGCCTTATCACTAGCATCCACAGCCAATGAAAAAGGTTTTCCAAAGTCAGGTGCCTTAAGCACAGGTTGTTGACATATCATTGTTTTCAATTTTTCAAATGCTTTTTGACAAGGCACCGTCCATACAAACTTCTCATTCTTCTGCAGAAGGTTAGTTAATGGAGGGCAACATTAGCAAAATTCTTACAAAATTTCCGATAATATCCTACCATTCCCAAAAACCTTCTGAGAGTCTTTTTCCCCGTTGGAGTGGGAATCTCTAAAATTGCCTGAACTTTTGCCAGAACAGGAGCTACCTTACCTTGACCCACAAAATAACCAAGGTAAGTCACAGTGGCATGTCCAAATTCACTCTTAGCTAAATTAATAGTTAAGTTAGCTTTTGAAAGCCTTTCAAACAATTTCTCCATCGCAATAATGTGTGCCTCCCAAGTATCATTTCCAGTCACTAAATCATCAATATAAGCATCAGTATCTTTCAATCCCTGAATCACAAAGTTAATCATCCTCTGGAAAGTACCTGGAGCATTCTTCATCCCAAATGGAAGAACATTATACTCATATAAACCAGATGGAGTTACAAATGCAGAAATCTCTCTACCTCTGTCCATTAATGGAACACACCAATACCCTTTCAATAAATCAATCTTTGTAAGGAACTTTGCTTTTCCAACTTTATCTACACAATCATCTACTCTAGGAATTGGATATGCATCTGTTTTCGTTACAGCATTCACCTTCCTATAATCCGTACAAAACCTAATACTACCATCTGGTTTTGGCACCATAACACATGGCGAACTCCAATTCGAGTTAGAATGTCTAATGATATTATTCTCTAACATATATTCAATTTCTTTCTCAGCAAGTTCACATTTTTCCATGCTCATCCTATATGGATGTTGTTTAATAGGTTTGGCATCTCCAACATCTACATCATGTGAAGCTATAGTAGTCCTTCTCGGAACATCTGGAAACAACTCCTTATATTTAAAAATCAACTCCTTCATCTGTTGTCTCTGCTCTAACTGTAAATGTGCTAATTTTTCATCAATATTTTCCAGAATGGTTGAATTTGGTAACCTAACAGAAACAATGTTGGATTTAGAATGAAAGTCAGATGAATCATCTATCATGTTCCTAGTTAAATCAAACTCACTCTCACTAACCACAACAGTCACAGTATCAGATTGTTTCTCAAAATATGGTTTTATCATATTTAAATGGCAAAGTTGTGTTGACCTTCTACGATCTGGAGTTTTTACCACGTAATCCACATCATTGATTTTAGACACAATTTCATAAGGACCATGAAATCTAGCTTGTAAAGGATTTGTCTGCACTGGGAAAAGAACCAACACCTTATCTCCAGGCTTAAACATCCTCATCCTAGCTTCTTTATCATACCAAGTCTTCATTTTCTCCTGAGCCAACTTTAAATTTTCCTTAGCTAATCTACAAGCTTTATGTAACCTGTCCTTAAATTTCAAAACATAGTCCAACAAATTAGTGTGTACTTCCTTACTAATCCACTGTTCTTTCAATAAAGCTAAAGGTCCTCTAACTCTATGGCCAAACACAAGTTCAAATGGACTAAAACCTAAAGATTCCTGTACCGATTCCCTTACTGAAAATAAAAGTAAGTTTATACCCTCATTCCAGTCACTTTCATTTTCCACACAAAATGTACTGCCTTGATCAGTTTGTATCTCCTTAGGTAATCCAAAATAAGTAAAAAAACAATTATAAGGGCCTTTGTCACAGTCTTAGCTTTTATATTCCTAAGTGGTACTGCCTCTGGAAACCTAGAAGAAGTACACATGATAGTCAACAAATACTGATAACCAGTTTTTGTCTTTGGTAATGGACCAACACAATCTACAATAACTTTAGAAAATGGTTCACCAAATGCTGGGATAGGTTGTAATGGAGCTACTGGTGTAACCTGATTTGGTTTACCCACAATTTGACAAGTATGGTACATTTTACAAAACATCACCACATCTTTTCTTAGACCAGGCCAGTAAAAATGTTTTAAAATCTTGTCCACAGTTTTCCTTACCCCTTGGTGTCCACCTAAAGGCACACTATGAGCTAAAGTCAAAATCTCATTTCGATAAACTTTCGGAACAACTACCTGGTAAACAACATTCCAATCCTCACTTGCAGGAATTGTAGGTGATCTCCACTTCCTCATCAACACTCCTTTTTCCAAGTAATATCCTACTGGCACCTTATCAATTTCACTATCTAGTAAAACCTGCTCTCTTAATTTTATAATCTCAGAGTCTCTATTCTGCTCTGCTATCATCTCCTTCCGAGACAAAGATAAATCTTTATAGTCAAACTTACTCCCAGAATTTTGTTCAAACAACGAAGATAAGAAAGTCTCTGACACATCCTCAAAACTCGAATCCTGAGTTAAACAGACCTGAATAACAACCTCATTCTGCGCATCAATCTTTTTAGCCATAGCTCTAGTCACAACACAGGAAGAATCTGTGTTAGAATTCAACTCTGGTTCCTCTGACTCCATTGTCAAATGCACTTCAGGAAAAACTTATCCACCTGCAAAGTCATTACCTAACAATAAAGAAATACCCTTCACAGGTAAGCTATGCTGTAATCCTACTTTAACAAATCCTGTAACTAACCCTGACTTTAAATTTACTTTATGTAAATGTACAGGCATAAAATCACTTCCAACACCTCTTATGTAATTTACCTCACCAGTATCAGACTCTTCATTAAACTTCAACACACTGTCTAACATCAGTGATTGAGAAGCACCAGTATCCCTAAGGATTTTTATTGGCACCAGAGTAGATCCTTCCTTCAAGGATACAAACCCTTCAGTTATAAAATGATCATATCCCTTTCTAACTTGGTCAGACTCTAACAAAGCCTAATTTGTGTTTATCAAACCCTGTAACTTTACAGGTGCTTCAGTATGTTGCATCTGGAACTGCTTCCTTCTCTTTCTTTTTCAATTTGAAACAGTTAGCTATTATATGGCCAGGCTTTTTACAATAGTTACAAGTAAGACCAAACTATCTTTCCTTCATAGGCTTTCCTTTCTCATCAACTTTCTCATTAACCTCTGATTTAATTTCAGATTTACTTGGAGTCTCCATGTTATTTTTCCTCTTAAAATTTCTGCCCTGAGGAAATTTATTCTTATGGATTAAAACATACTCATCAGCTAATCTAGCACAGTCCTGCAATTTATCAGTATCCTTCTCATTTAAGTAGGTCCTTACTTCAACAGGAATGCTTCTTTTAAATTTCTCCATTAAAATCAGCTCTCTCAATGTATCATAGTCCCCATTTACATTTTTAGAAGAAACCCATCTCTCAAAACACATAGCTTTATCATAGGCAAATTCCACATAAGTTTTTTCCACAGACTTTTTCAAACTTCTGAATCTTTCCCTATATGCTTCTGGGACTAACTCATATGCGTTTAAGATATGCCTCTTTACAATATCATAATCAAGTGTTTGCACAGCTGTTAAAGCTGTGTAAACTTGTTGTGCTTTGCCTTTAATTACACTCTGTAACAACACTGACCATTTATCTTTCGGCCACTCTGACATCCGAGCAATAGTTTCAAAATGTTGAAAATACCTTTCCACGTCTGTTTCACTAAATGGAGGGACCAATTTAATTTCTTGACTAGCAACAAACGTTTTTTTAAAACCAGAAGACTGATTCCCAGACTTTAATTCCTCCATTGCATGTGCAAATTCTCTCTTCTTTTGTTCCACCTCCAATTTACACCTCTCCAAATCAGCTTTACTTTGTTCGAATTTCATTTGTTCGATTTGCAACTGCATCTCCAGATTACTTATTGGAAACGACTCTAAAATCGATTCATCAAAAACCCCCGAGACCACATAGTGTGATGCGATTTTTCTCTGTATAACAGCCTTAGATGTAGTCTGCAAAATACCTTTAAGTTGCAATCTACTAGCTATCTCAAACACCTCAGTTTTTTTCGCCTTCGCCAACACCTCCGCAGCTGGCGAAGCCAGAAACTCATCAATATTCATTGCTGCCAAATACCACAACAAGCCAAACAAAAGAACCGAGTAATCCCCTTTTCCAAAACACCGATTCAAAAGTTAGCAAGCATTTAAACTCAAATGATTCAATCCCGGACGAGCCCCCATATTTAATGTTACGTATTCAGGCAACAATAAATATATGAGTTCGGCAAGGGTTTTTATAACAAACAACATGTTTATTAAACACAGAAAACAAACCCCCCAAAAGTAAACAAACACTACCGTAACCGGAAACAGCTGCTGAGCGGCAGCCCAAACAGTTCTTAAAGTGATACTGCAAAAACAGTTCTTAAAAGTGGCATTGCCAAAAGTTCGATATGCTTACAGTCCATTTAAAAGGAGAGACTTTATAGGACGATTTAGGTTCTCTTTCACGTCACTTGCTCCGATCCCTGACGTCGAACTTCCCACGAAGAATTTACGAAACAGAACGGCTTAAAGGCACTGACCTTTCCTTCCTCACTATCCTCAATCCTTTCTGGTTAAACCCAGGGATTAACACGAAGATAGTCAACGAAATCCTTCCAAATAAGGATCAAACAAAGGTCGCCCCCGTTTCACCGTAGAAAGCGATTCTCCTCGATCTTTAACTTCCAACTTCCAATCTTCACTCTCCACTGTCTCGAACTACAGAATCATAAAGAACCTGCTGGCAATGACCTTTTAAACTTTAGGCATTAAATAAAAACTTCATCCTTCAACTAAACTGTGTCATCATTTAAAACACGCAGTGGCATGAAGTCAACCTGGCAAATCCAGCCACGAACTGCCCCTCCTCACAGGGTGGGGTCTACCTTTTATAACCTGTAAAAAAAACCTGTCACATGATTTCTACTGGTGGGAAAATGACGTCATTCCACCATCACAAGACCATCACCTCAAGTCCAGTACAGCTTCAACCCCAGTCACATGACAAGGGCACCACTGTCATGTGTCATGAGTATGTAACAGGTTATTTGTCAGTCAGTTGTTGTTTATGTATAGTTTTTCATAAGTTCTTTTGTATTTCTTATGGTGTCAGATGGAACGTTGATAGGTTAGAAAGAACTTACCCCGTGTAGAAATGACAATTACAGAAGGGTATAATTTTAAGGTGGGGGGGTAAAGTTTTAAGGTGAGTGGGGAAAGACATTTTTTCCTCTCTTCTCTCCCATCGGGCAGAAGATATGAAAGCCTGAAAGTTTGTACCACCAGGTTCAAGGACCAGTCCTATCCTACTATTATCTGACTCTTGAATGGGCCTTTTATACAATAAGATGGATTCTTGGCCTCAAGTGACCTCGTAATGTTCTTGCCCTTTATTATTTGTAGGGACCAGACTGAGTGGTCCATCAGTCTGGGGATTCAGCTCAGGGCTAACAACCTTGACTGGTCAAACAAAACCGTTATGGAAACAGCAGTGCCGAATCCTTCCACATCCGTGTGTGGCCAAGGACAGACAGAAATAGAGGTGTAACGGGCAATGTGCATAATTTATTGTTAACCTGCACTACATGTTTTCATTCACAAACAAGATAAAATCTGCAGATGCTGGAAATCCAAGTAACGCACAGTAAATGCTGGGGGGAGTGCAGCATCTACAGAAAGGATGCCAGGCAGCATCTACGGAAAAGAGTACAGTCACCGTTTCAGGCCGAGACCCTTCGACATTTTTTCATTATTTTTTACTTTATTCTGTGTTGTTAATGTTTTACGTTTTTCTGCCTCAATGCACCGTGTAATGATCTAATCTCTATGAACAATATGCAGGATAAGCCTTTCACTACATCTTGGTATGTATAACATTACATAGAGAGTGTATTACCAATACACTCCAATGCACAGAGTATTTACTGTGTGTTACTTGGATTTCCAGCATCTGCAGATTTTATCTTGTTTGTGAATGAAAACATGTAGTGCAGGTTAACAATAAATTATTGTAGCTGGTCAGCAGGAGACGCTCATGGAGTGAGCACTGTTTCAGATTCGCTCCATAACCTTTACTTTTTTTAACCTATGATCACCCTCATTTAACTTACCTTTACCTACACCAAAAGATTCTTGCTACTTTTTTGGACTTATCTTTAAGAGTTTATTGTGAATTTTTGAAGAAATGAATACAGAAATGGCTCTTAGATCTAAAGGGTGAGAACCTGGGAAGGATCCTAACGGGAACAGGAAGAAGAAAAAGACCGATCCTAAGCGCACTGAATTGACTTATGAAATGTTATTGGTTTTAAATGAAAAATTTGAAGAACAACAACAAATTTTTAAACAAGATATAAAGGCTTTTCAAGATTATATGGATAAGACGAATTCAGTAGTTAACCAGCAGCAAGTTCTAATCGCAACTTTGCAAGAGGACAGAAGCGAGACTTGATAATTGAAAAACTGGAGCAGAAATTACTTTCGATGGAAACACTTAAAGCCAAGAGTGTCGACTTTGAGAATCGGTCCAGAACTTATGCATACTTGGTCTCCCGGAAGGTATTGAACAAGGGGACCCCGTGAAGTACCTTGCTCAACTTTTAAAAGATGCGTTCTCTTCTGTATTCCCAGACAGTCCTCCGTTACTTGACTGCGTTCACAGAATTATGCGTCGATCACCAAGTGCTTCAGTTAAACCACCGGTTGTAATTGTCCGATTTCACTATGTGCATGTTAAAGAGCAACTTATTCGTGTGGCTCGGCGTGTAGGGATGGTCAAATTTCAAGATCACAATTTTCGATTAGTGGAAGATTTTAGTCCAGAAGTAATGAAGGCAAGGCATCTTTTTAAACCTCTGATGTCCGAATGTTATGAGAAAAATCTAAAGCCTGCGCTCTTATACCCTGTGAAGCTCAGAATCTCACCTCCGAATGTACCTCGGCGTGTTTTCCTTTCTACATCTGAAGCGAGAAGCTTTCTGAATGAAAGCTTCCCTACTGCTACGGATTCTCATCTCTAATAAATGAGTGATTTTGATCGTGCAAGATGGTTTTTGTTTCCAAAACCAGATTTTGTTTCTGGCTATTGGTGTAGGTTTACTCTATATTTTATACTCTAATTAAAGTTTTTTTTTGATATATTAATCTTTTTATTTTACTTACTTCAACCACTGTACTTTATCTTTGGTCATTATTATTAATCCTTCGAAGGTGAAATTTTTTTTACTAAGATGGCAGTTTCTTCTCTAAAATATTTTTGGCTTTTTTTTTGATTTTGCCATTTTTTTCACTCTTCTTCCTATAATGCATTTCTGATCACAGTTTAAATTTTTTTTGGTTTGTTTGGGTTCTTTTTGTTTTTTTTACTATCAATTATATTAAGAAGTTTGGTTTTAGTATAGTGATTATTATTTCTTTAGAGTTTGGGTGGATCTTTTTTTTATCCTTTATATACGGAGTTGTCGGCTGCTGAAATGGGGGTAGATTTAGTTTCATCTCTCCTTTTTCCCAGCCTTTTCCTGGCTGGGGTGGTCTTTTTTTCCCTCTTGGGTGGGGGGTGTTTTTTTTTCTAAATCTTAAGTTCTTTACATCAGTTTTTTTTTAGTTTCTTCATTTGGGCTGATTTTAAACTACTAAAATGTCTGCGATGTCGTCACTTCCGGGTCCACCCCTTATCTTTGTTCCTCTTCCGGGTGCATGAGTTCATAATTTGGTTAACCCTTTATATACCAAAGGGTTGATTTCAGAAATATGGCTCAGACCATTTCCAAAGACTTAATGCACATATTATTTTTGTACAAGAAACTCATGTGAGGAAAGAGGACAATTATCGCTTTTTTAGGTTTTGGAAGGGTCAACAGTACCATTCGAATTCGAATGCTAAAGTAAAGGGAGTTTCAATTTTTATTGACTCCTCTATTGCATTTGTCCAACACGATATCTTTTTGGATCCGAATGGTAGATTTTTGTTAATTACTGGCTTACTTTTTAACAAAAAGGTTGCTATGGTTAATGTTTATGCTAATGTGCTAATGTTAATATGGATTGTCTCGATTTTTTAAGTCCTTATTTACTTCTCTACCTAATCTAAATGAATATAAGTTAATAATGGGTGGTGACTTTAATTGTTGTTTAAATCCTTTGTTGGACAAATCTATATCTACTCAGACTTTACCTAATAAGTCAGCCACTTGTATTAACTCTTTTTTGACTGATAATGGAATTTTTGATGTTTGGAGATTTCGGCATTCTAAGGACAAAGAGTTTTCTTTTTTCTCACATGTTTATCATTCCTACTCGAGAATTGATTATTTTTTTATTGACTCTTGTTTTATTCCATCGGTAATTGGTTGTAATTATGATATTATAACCATCTCTGACCATGCTCCATTAAAACTTTCTATTAAATTTAGGGATACAGCTTCTAGTGCTAGACAATGGCGATTTGATTCTACCTTACTGCAAGATCCGGATTTTATTAAATTTATGAAGGAACAGATTGATTTCTTCTTTTCAACTAATTCCATGGATGATATTTCTTGTGGAACACTTTGCGACACTTTTAAAGCATATATACGTGGACAGATTATCTCCTACTCTGTTGGTCTGAGAAATCGCATTAAGAAGGAAACTCTTTTATTGGTTGATAAAATTAAAGAGATTGACAAGAAATATTCGATTACTCCTAGTAAGGAGCTTTACAAACAAAGGGTTGAATTTCAAATGGAACATAGTTTATTACTTACAGCTTCGATTGAAAATCAATTAATGAAAACCAGATCTGATTTTTATATACATAGTGATAAATCAGGTAAATTGTTAGCTAGTCAATTGAAGAATGCTTTGGTTAAATGTCAAATTACTAAGATCCGTCAGCAGAATGGGGATCTGACAGTTAACCATGATGAGATAAACAAATCATTTCAAGATTTTTATACCTCCCTGTATCATTCCGAATTCCCTCATGATCATAATACCACATGCGATTTTCTTGGGAAATTGAATTTTCCAAAATTATCATCAGATGATCTTTCAATATTAGAAACTCCTATTATGGATGCAGAAATTAAAGCGGTTATTTCCTCTATGAATTCTGGGAAAGCACCAGGTCCAGATGGGTATACAGTAGAATTTTTTAAATGTTTTTCTGCTACTCTTTCTCCTTGGTTATGCAGAGTTTTTGAAGAAGCAATTAGATTGGGCAATCTGCCACAATATTTTTATAGAGCTTCCATTTCTTTAATATTGAAGAAAGATAAAGACCCTGCTGACTGTGCATCCTATAGACCAATATCCTTATTGAATGTAGACTCCAAGATCTTTTCCAAGTTACTGGCATCCAGGCTGGAGAAGGTTTACCCCAAATTATTTCAGAAGATCAAACTGGTTTTATTAAAAATTGCTATTCTTTTTTCAATGTTAGGAGATTATTGAATATTGTTTATACTCCTTCACATAGCACTTCAGAATGTGTCATTTCATTAGATGTGGAGAAAGCATTTGATAGAGTTGAATGGCCATGCCTATTTAATGTGCTTGAGAAGTTTAATTTTAGTCCGTCATTCATTTCCTGGATTAAACTGATATATCATACTCCAGTTGCCTCGGTGCTTACTAACAATCAAAGATCTCCCTTTTTTCGTTTATTTCGGGGTACTAGACAAGGCTGTCCTCTTAGTCCATTATTATTTGACATTGCTTTAGAACCCTTGGCAATTGCTATCAGAGAATCGCAGAATATTTTTGGCATTAATCATGGGACAGATGTACATAAGCTATCATTATATGCAGATGATTTATTATTATTTATTTCTGATCATGAGAAATCCATTCCTGCAGTTATATCATTGTTGGCTCAATTTAGTGATTTTTCTGGGTATAAATTAAATCTTAATGAGAGTGAATTGTTTCCTTTAAATAGACAGGTTCCAATTTATGGAAATTTACCTTTTAAATTAGTTAATGACTCTTTTATTTACTTAGGGATTAAAATCACAAAAAACTATAAGGACTTATTTAAGGTTAATTTTTTACCCTTAATCGATCAGATTAAATGTTTGTTTACTAAATGGTCACCAGTATCTTTATCTCTGATAGGTCGGATTAATGCTATTAAGATGGTTATTTTACCCAAGTTTTTATATATATTTCAAGCGGTATCAATTTTTATTCTGAAATCTTTTTTTGCTAATGTTGATTCAAAAATTTCCTCATATATATGGCAGAATAAAAATCCTAGATTAGGTAAAAAAATATTTACAGAAGGAAGGAAGGTGGATTGGCATTGCCTAATTTTAGATTTTATTATTGGGCAGTTAATATCCGATATTTGATATGTTGGTTAAAGGATTGAGATTTATCTTTTAGCCCTCATTGGGTGAACCTGGAAATTAAATCTGTACAAGGATTTGCATTGGGTTCTATTTTAGGGACTTTTCTTCCCTTTGCTCTTTCTAAATTGCCGAAACAAATTGACAACCCGATAGTTAAACGTACTTTACGTATATGGTTTCAATTTCGGAAATTTTTTGGGTTGATTCAGTTTGTTTTAAATACTCCTATTGTATCCAATTGCTTTTTTTATCCTTCTATTATAGACCAAGCTTATTCAGCTTGGAAGACTAAAGGATTACTACGATTTTCCGATTTATTTTTGGATAATTGTTTTATCTCTTTTGAACAATTATCTAATAAATATAATTTGCCTAGATTTCATTTTTTTAGATATTTACAGGTTAAGAATTTCTTAAATACTGTACTTCCTACTTTTCCAAATTTTGTGTCTTCAGGTATTTTGGAGAATTTGTTTGAATTAAATCCTTGTCAGAAAGGGCTAATATCAAAACTTTACAATATAATTATGAAGATGTGTTCAGAGCCCTTCTATAAGATTAGAAATGATTGGGAAAGAGAACTTAACCTTACTATCCCTATTGAGAATTGGGATAAATTTCTTCAATTAGTTAATACATCATCTATATGTGCTAAACATTCATTACTACAGTTTAAGGTTATGCATAAGGCTCTTATGTCCAAGGATAAATTGGCTCATTTTTATTCCTATATAAATCCTGTTTGTGACAGATGTCATTCTGAGATAGTGTCTTTAACTCATATGTTCTGGTCGTGTCCGCTTTTGAAAAAATATTGGAAAGACATTTTTGATATTATTTCTATGGTATTGAACATTGATTTACAACCTCATCCTATTACTGCAATTTTTGGTTTACCAATGATGGACTCACTCCATTTATCCTCTTCCACTTGTCGAATGATTGCATTTCTTACATTAATGGCTAGAAGATCTATTTTGTTGAATTGGAAAGAAATTAATCCTCCTACTGTATTTCATTGGTTTTCTCAAACTATGTTATGTCTAAATTTAGAAAAAATTATGTGTTGTATTTGATACCTATTAAATTTGAAAAGATATGGATGTGGCGACCCACTTCCTCGCACACTCGAACCGGCTCACAAATAGCCAGCGTGCAGGCACAAAGGCCAGGTCCGCAACAAAGGGAGAAAAGCCTGCGGGGGTTTGTGTGTACATGTTTCTTGGAGCATCCGCGCCCGGGGAGGGCGGGATGAGGGAGGCTTTAAAGCAAGGCTGTGAAGTTCGAATAAAATTATCTTTGACTGCAGTTTACCGACTCCGTGTCGTTATTTTAGCGCTGCATGTAGCACACCGCTACAATTGGTGACCCCGACGGTCCAAACAATTTTGGACCGGGGATGACCGACGCCGCATCTGTTCATGCGGTTTCATTGAAACTGCCAAGCTTCTGGACGCTACGACCTCACCTATAGTTCCAGCAAGCAGAAGCCCAATTCCACATTCGGCAGATAACCTCAGAGGACACCCGTTACTACTATGTGGTGAGCTCCCTCGACCAGGACACAGCGGCCCAGGTTGTGGAGTTCGTACAGTCTCCCCCGGCAGACGGCAAGTACACAGAATTCAAAGCCCTGCTCCTAAGGACTTTTGGACTCTCACGGCGCGAGCGAGCTGCCCGTTTACTGCACCTGGATGGCTTGGGAGACAGGCCTCCATCGGCTTTAATGAATGAGATGTTGTCTTTGGCCGGCGGACACACACCCTGCCTCATGTTTGAGCAGGCATTCCTGGAACAGCTGCCCGAGGACCTGAGGCTGTCCGATGCGGATTTCAGTGACCCCCCGGAAGGTGGCAGCCTGGGCAGACTTGCTGTGGAAAGCCAAGAAGGTGAGTGGGACGTCCATCTCACAGATCACCAAGCCACGCTCCCAGCAGCAAACCGGTCCAGGGCTGGCCGCATAGCCCGCTAACCCCAGGGGCAGAGGTGGGGAGCCCAACGAACACTGGTGTTTCTACCAGCAGCGGTGGGGCTCAGCAGCCTGCTGTTGTCACACGCCCTGCCAGTTCCTGGGAAATGCCAAGGCCAGCTGCCGCTGATGGCTACGGTGGCTGGCCTTTGGGATAACATCCTGTATGTGTGGGACCAGCGGTCGGGATGCCGATTTTTGGTCGACACTGGTGCCAAGATCAGCGTCTTACCTCCGACGAGTTACGACAACCGCAACAGGGCACCGGGTCCCCCCTGAGGGCCGTGAACGGCAGCACAGTAAGGACCTATGGCACCCGTTAGGTGCAGCTACAGTTCGGCTCCAGCCAGTTCATGTGAGACTTCACACTGGCCGCCGTAGCCCAACCGCTTCTGGGTGCGGATTTTTTGCAGTCGCACTGCCTACTGGTCGACCTGCCCAGGAAGAGACTGGTCCACGCCAAGACCTTTCTGACGTTCTCCCTGGGTGCAGCCCAGTTGCCAGCCCCTCACCTTGACTCCATCACGCTGTCCGACAACGACTTCACCAGGGTCCTGGCGGATTTCCCATCTGTTCTGGCACTGCAGTTCATGGCAGCCATGCCCCGACACGGCGTACATCACCACATCCCGGCCCAGGGACCACCCCTCCACGCCCGCGCTCGGCGGCTTCCCCCGGACAAGCGCTGACTGTCGAAGGAGGAGTTCAAGAGGATGGAGGAATTGGGAATCATCCGGCGGTCTGACAGCCCATGGGCCTCCCCCCTGCACATGGTGCCCAAAGCGACAGGGGGCTGGAGACCGTGCGGCGACTACCGCAGGCTGAACGAGGCTACCACACCGGACCGCTACCCTGTGCCACACATTCAGGATTTTGCAGCAAACCTGCATGGCACACGGATCTTCTCCAAGGTAGACCTTGTCCGAGGATACCATCAAATCCCGATGCATCCGGACGACGTCCCCAAAACGGCTCTCATCACTCCGTTCGGCCTTTTCAAGTTCCTCCGCATGCTGTTCGGCCTGAAGAATGCCGCACAGGCATTCCAGCAGTTAATGGACGCAGTGGGACGCGATCTGGATTTCACTTTCATCTATTTGGATGACATCCACATAGCCAGCAGCAGTCGTCAGGAGCATCTGTCCCACCTCCGTCAACTCTATGCCCGGCTGAGAGACTACAGTCTAACAATCAACCCGGCCAAATGCCAGTTCGACACCATTGACTTCCTGGCCCACAGGATTATTAAAGACGGGGCAACCCCTCTGCATTTCCCCCGACCCACCACGATCAAAGGCCTTCAGGAATTCGTAGGTATGGTCAATTTCTACCACCACTTCCTCCCTTCATCTGCCCGGATCATGCGCCCCCTGTTCGGCTTGCTGTCCAGTCCGGGCAAGGACATTACCTGGGACGAGGAGTCCGCCGCCGCTTTCATTACAACGAAGGAAGCCTTGGCGAACATCGTGATGCTAGTGCACCCCAGAATGGACGTCCCTACCGCCCTCACAGTGGACGCATCTAACACGGCAGTCGGTGGGGTACTGGAGCAGCTCATCGCGGGCCGCTGGCAACCCCTGGCGTTTTTCAGCAAACACCTGCGGCCACCCGAGCTCAAATACAGTGCTTTCGACTGGGAACTGTTGGCGCTATACCTGGCAATCCGGCATTTCAGGTACTTCTTAGAAGGTAGGCCCTTCACCGTGTTCACAGATCACAAACCGCTTACCTTTACATTCACGAAGGTGTCCGATCCCTGGTCGTCCCGCCAGCAGTGCCATCTGTCCTACATCTCTGAATACACGACGGATGTCCGGCATGTCTCGGGTAAGGACAATGTCGTAGCAGACGTGCTCTCTCGCCCTAACATTCATGCCCTTTCCCAAGGGGTAGACTTTGAGGCGCTGGCAGAGGCGCAGCAGGCAGACGAGGAGATCCCGAGTTACAGAACCGCAGTCTCCGGTTTGCAGCTCCAGGACCTCCCCATAGGCCCAGGTGAGAGGACCCTACTCTGTGACGTCGCCACCGGCCAGCCCCGTCCCGTCGTCCCGGCAAACTGACGGCGCCGTATTTTTGACTCCATTCATAACTTGGCAACCGTCCGGATGGTCTCCAGCAGGTTCGTTTGGCATGGTCTCCACAAGCAGGTCAGTGAATGGGCCAATAAGTGCATGCACTGCCAGACGGCCAAGGTGCAGTGGCACACCAAAGCTCTGCCGCAGCTGTTCCACCCCACCCACCGGCATTTCGACCACATTCATGTGGATATTGTGGGCCCCCTGCCAGTGTCGAGTGGAGCGCAGCACCTCCTGACTATTGTAGACCGGTTCACAAGATGGCCAGAGGTGATCCCGCTCACCGACACCAGCTCCGAATCTTGTGCCCGGGCACTGATCACCACCTGGGTGTCCCACTTTGGTGTACCAGCCCACATTACCTCCGACAGGGGCGCCCAGTTCACCTCCAGCCTGTGGTCAGCTATGGCCAGCCTTTTGGGGACACAGCTGCACCACACCACTGCCTACCACCCACAGTCGAACGGCCTGGTGGAGTGTTTCCACCGTCACCTAAAGTCGGCTCTCATGGCCCGCCTGCGAAGAGCTAACTGTGCAGACGAGCTTCCCTGGGTCCTACTCGGCATCTGCACGGCACCCAAAGACGATCTGCACGCCTCGTCGGCCGAGTTGGTATATGGCGCACCCTTGGTTGTCCCCGGGGAGTTCATACCAGCCCCAAGGGGACAAGAGGAAGAACCCGCAGCAGTCCTGAGCAGACTACGTGAGAGGCTCAGTGACCTGGCCCCCATAACCACTTCGCAGCATGGGCAGAACCCGACCTGCGTACCCCAAGACCTGAAGAACTGTAAGTTTGTGTTTGTACGACGGGGCGGACATCGGGCACCGCTACAGCAGCCCTACAAGGGGCCGTTTACGGTGCTCTGGAACAATGGGTCCACGTTCGTGCTGGACGTTGGGGAGAAGAGAGGAGGTTTTCACGGTGGACCGACTCAAACCGGCCCATGTGGACCTGGTGCTACTGGTTGAGTTTCTGGCACCGTGGCGCAGAGGCCGACCTCCCAAACAGGGTCCGGCCCAGACTGTGGACATTGGGGGGTATATCGCTGGTTCTGGGGTGGGGGGGTTATGTGGCGACCCACTTCCTAGCACACTCGAACCGGCTCACAAATAGCCAGCGTGCAGGCATAAAGGCCAGATCCGCAACAAAGGGAGAAAAGCCTGCAAGGGTTTGTGTGTACGTGTCTCTTGGAGCATCCGCGCCCGGGGAGGGCGGGATGAGGGAGGCTTTAAAGCAAGGCTGTGAAGTTCGAATAAAATTATCTTTGACTGCAGTTTACCGACTCCATGTCATTATTTTAGCGCTGCGTGTAGCACACCTCTACATGGAGACCATTTATTCAATATTTTCATATCATGTAATCTGACCCTGTTCCAAGCCTATTTGTTTTTCCAGTTTTGATTTTATATATGTTGAGAGGATCGGAGTTGACGACACTGATGATTTTGTATTTTTGTGAGATATTATAAACAGCCCTTTTTTCCATTTTTTCTTTTTCTCTTTTTTCTTTTTTTGTTTTTCCCCTATTAGTTATTAGATTATTAGATTAATTGTTTTGCATAATTTTTTTCTTTTTCTTTTTTCTGTTTTTTTTAATATATTATGATTACCTAGGTTTGGCTTGTTTGTTTGTAAATTGTTTCGTCCATGATTTGGGAATACTCATTCATACTGTAACCATTCCTTATGTATTCTTTCATGTTTAGTTGAAATGTGTATGTTTGTAATCCCATTATCTATGTATCAATTTTATTTTGTTGATATTAATAATAATAATAAAAAGATTGGAAAAGAAAAAAAATTATTGTAGGTGCTTCAAACCAGCTGCCATGAATGATGGTGGTAGCAGACATAATAGTGGTATTTAAAAATGCAAGAGATTTTATTGAGATTGGGCATTTTCTTAAAAATAGGAAGTAATGAAATACTCTGGAGATCTTAACACATAAAGTTTCATCTCTTCTCCAGAACCAAAGTGTATTACAGTTGAAAGACTAGTGATGTTCCACAGGGGTCTGTGTTGGGACTGCTTTTTATGTTGTATGTCAATGATTTTGATGATGAAATTGATGGCTTTGTGGACAAGTTTGCAGACGATGCAAAGATAGATGGAGGGGCAGATAGCGTTGAGGAAGCAGAGAGGCTAAGAAAGACTTAGACAGATTAGGAGAATGGGAAAAGATGTGACAGATGGAATACAGTGTCAGGAAGTGTACGGTCATGCACTTTGGTAGAAGGAGTAATTGTCTAGACTATTTTCTAAATCATGATATAGGAATCCTTGTGCAGGATTCCCTAAAGGTTAATTTGCAGGTTGAATTGGCTGTGAGGAATGTGACTGCAATGCTGGCATTCATTTCAAGAGGACTAGAATAGAAAAGCAAGGATGTAATGTTGAGGCTTTATAAAGCACTGGTGAAGCCTCACATGGAGTATTGTGAGCAGTTTTAAGAAAGTACATGCTGACGTTGGAGAGAGTTCAGAGGATATCCACATGAATTATTACGGGAATGAAACGGTCATCATATGAGCTGCGTTTGAGCTGCTCGGGGCCTATACTCACTGGAATTTAGAAGAATGAGGAGGGATTGCATTGAAACCTATCGAATGTTGAAGGGCCTCGACAGAGTGGATGTGAATAGGATATTTCCAATGGTGGGAGAGTCTAGGACAAGAGGGCACAGCCTCAACATCCATTTAGAACAGAGATGAGGAGGAATTTTTTTTAACCAGAGGGTGGGTGAATCTGTGGAATTCGTTGCCACAGATGGCTGTGGAGGTCAGGTCACTAGGTGCATTTAAGGTAGAAGTTGATAGGTTCTTGATTAGTCAGGGCATCAAAGGTAATGGGTAGAAGGCAGGAGAACAAGGTTTAGAGAGATAATAAATCAACATTGATGGAATGGCAGAGCAGACTCAATGGGCTGAAATCCTCCTCTTATGTCTTATGGTTATGGCCTTAAGGGAAGAGAGGGCAAGGGAGAAACGTATGGAAAAGAAGAACCTTTGATGCAGACGATGGTTAAAGAGCAGAAGCATTGCCAGCAGGAAAGAGTTAGAAACAACATGAGAGAAATTACAGAGACATAAAACATGTGAGCTGCTGAGAAGATGGATGGGGTAAGGCAATGAAGCATGTAGATCTGTCAAAGCAGAATGGGGTTGAAGCTGGATCAGACAGCAGTGCATTATTCATGTGAAAATTGATTTAATCTGGAGTAATTCTGCATGGACTATTTCTGGGTCAGATCATGCCACTCATGAAATTGACTCTGATGTTTACACTTGTCCTTTTGGCCCATGGCTATTTGAGCAACAGCCATGATGTCATGGCTGTTCATCGAGCACCTCCGCTCCATCCACCACAACAGACAGGATCTCCCGGTTGCCACCCACTTCAGCTCTCCCTCTCATTCCCATTCGGATATGTCCATACATGGCCTCCTCTACTGCCATGGTGAAGCCAAACCCAGATTGGAGAAGCAACACCTCATATACTGTCTGGGTAGTCTCCAGTCCCTTGGCATGAACATTGAATTCTCCAACTTCTGGTAATTCCCTCCCTCTCCCTTCCCCGTCCCAATTTCACTCTGCCTCCTCCTCCAGCTGCCAATCACCTCCCTCATGATTCTGCCTTCTTCTACTGCACATAGTGCTCTCCCTTTACATTCCTTCTTCACCTTTCCTGCCTATCCCCTCCCTGCCTCCCCTCCTCCACCCCTTGATCTTTCCTCTTATTGATTTTTCACCTGGTACCTCCCAGTCTTCTCCTTCCCACCCTCCCCCCACCTTCTTTATAGGGCCCCTGCCCCCTCCCTCTTCAGTCCTGATGAAGAGTCTCGGCCCGAAACGTTGACTGCTCATTTCCTCGGATGCTGCCCGACCTGCTGAGTTCCTCCAGCATTTTGTACATGTAGCCATGATGTCATTCCTTGTGGACACCAGGAATATTGTGTAGTCCCGTGGCATCTTAGTTGGCAGAAGGTTGTGCTTGTAAACCACCAGCTTTCAACTGGGAGGCCTGTAGCTAACTATCTCAACCTTTGCCACACAACTCCATTGAATTTTCATTTCCACCTTTACCCCTCCTTCATCAGTCTGCCCCATGCTGAACTGTTCTTCTGTGAACCCTCCACTTGAAGGGTCTTCCACCTCCCCCACCCCCTGGTCTTGAGGACCAAGATAACTCAGGGTAAGCTCCAAACTATTGATCATTGGAGCTGAGGTTTAGGAGATTTAGAATTGGAATTGGTTTATTCTTGTTCCATGTACCAAGGTACAATGAAAAGCTTGCATACTGTTAATACAGATGAAATCCTTGCACATTGAGGTAGTACAAGATAAAATAACAGAGCACAGAGTAAAGATTAAAGAATAGATTTTTTAGTCAAATGTACATTGAAACAAATGGCAAGACGCATCATTTACAGTAACAAAGTCTGAGGATGTGCTTGGACAGCCTACAAGTGTCACCACACTTCCAGCACCATCATAGCATGCCGCCAATGTCTAGTGGAACAACACACAGGCAACAGGCAACAAGACAGAAATACATGCAACAGCCTATCGGGTTAGGGGAATCTGTCAACCTCAGGCCTCCAACCTCAGAACGGACCTCTGACATCCAGACTTGATGACTAACATCAACCTTAGGACCCACCAGTCGACCTCTGTCCCGGGACTCTACAACTTTGGGGATCATTGGCATTTGTCCACAGTGCCCTCTATCACAGTTCTCAACCTCAGAGATCGCAGGTCATTGTCCTCAGCACCAGCCAACTTGATCCCTGTCCTTAGGGGTTTGCTGGTGTCCAACATCTGGAAAAGTGAAACTGCTACCAGAGAAAGTGCAGTGCAGGTAGGTAGCAAGATACAAGGTCACAACAAACACAGAACATAGAACAGTACAGCACAGTTACAAGCCCTTCGGCCCACAATGTTGTGCCGACCCTTAAACAAGATGGAAGAGAAAGAAGAAGCACATTCTCAAGTGGAAAGATGTGCCGTGTTTGAATGCAAGTTCAGGAACAGTTATTATTCCTCACCCTTCAAGCTCTTGAACCAAAGGGGATAACTTCACTCAACTTCACTTGCCCCATCTAGGGGACATTGCCTCAAGATTCAGGGGAGAAGATTTAGGATGGAGATGAGGAGAAACTGTTTTTCCCCAGAGAGTGTGGTGAATCTGTGGAATTCTCTGCCCAGGAAAGCAGTTGAGGCTTCATCACTAAATATATTTAAGATAGAGTTAAATAGATTTTTACATAGTAGGGGAATTAAGGGTTATTGGGAAAAGGCAGGTAGATGGAGCTGAGTTTACGGACAGATCAGCCATGATTTTATAGAATGGTGGGGCAGGCACGATGGGCCAGATGGCCTACTCCTGCTCCTATTTCTCATGTTCTTATGTTTTTATCACAAATGTTCCCACTTTCAAGGATGCTTCATCTCATGTTGTCTATATTAATTGCTGACTTTTTTTTCTTCTTTCTTTTTGTATTTGCATAGTTTGTTGTCGTTTGAACACTGGTTGTCTGCCCTGTCGGTACGGCCTTTCATTGATTCTATTATGGTTATCGGATTTATTGAGTATGCTCGCAAGAAAATGAATCAGGACTGTATATGGTGACATGCATGTACTTTGATAATAAATTTACTTTGAATTTTGAGTTCTCAAATGGTGGGGGAGTGATGAAAATTGTCACTAATCATAAAGCCCTGAGGTAGAGATTGAGAATGTCAAGCTTCAACTCTGGTTTGTGCATCCTGAGATTATTAATGGGGGCAATGCTGACTTCAAAAGATGGTGCAGGAATGGACCATAAGGTATAGGAGCAGAATTAGGTCATTTGGCCCATTGAGTCTGTTCCTCCTTTTCATCATGACTGATCCATTTTACCTCTCAATCCCAGTCTCCTGTCCATTCCGCATCTCCCTTTATGCTCTGACCAATCAAGAATCTATCAACCTCTGCCTTAAATATACATAAAGATCAACAAGCATGTGAAGTGGTGCACTCCTTACCCTCTGCTAGATTCTGATGTTTTGACCTTCAGAGCCAAGAAAAAGACGTAAAACTTGTTGATTCATGGTCGATTTATTATGAAGTGCTAATAGAACAAAGAGAATTGGAAATGAAAGGTAGCAGGAGTTTAAGAACAAAGACAGAAAGAAGGGAAAGAATAAAAGACTAAAGTTGGTGAGCTTATGTGTTCAGTTTTTGTTGTACCATAGAAAAGAAACATTCCAAATGTGTAGGTAAGAGTTAACCAATCTGATAGTCCCTATTCAAATAATGCAATACCAAGAGAAGCTCCCCGAATCATGCAAATGTAACCTCTAGGGGGCAGAGTGAACAATTGCATATACATACTGTGACCACTAGGTAACAGGTACATCAGTCATTATATAGAACATGAGCAGGCACAAATTGTGAAACTGCACAGAAAATAACAATTACACAGCCTGCTCAAACACCTGTCTACACATCTTCTGATGCTCCCAGCACAATGCCTTCAGGTTTTCAATATCATTTCAAATGCTCCCTCCCCACTTAAAGCCAAAGGTTAGCTTCATTTGCCATGTGGACATCGTAACAGTCAGTGAAATGTGAAGATATGCTGGGGCAGCCCACATGTGTTTCCAGCACCAAAGTAGTATATCCACAACTCTCCAACCGTAACATTCATCTTATTGGACTGTGGCAGGAAAAGAGCACCTGGAGGAAACGCACACAGACACAGGGAGAACATATAAACTCCTTACGGACTGTGTCAGGGATTAACTGGCATTGTAAAGCATTACAATGTTACAATTGGACTGTGCTACCGTGCTGCCCTTTGCAATTCAAGTGGTCTTTGTTGAGAGAGTGCCAAAAATGCAGGGATGTTATATTTCTTCAAGTTGCAAAGGAGGTTTCACCACGTTGATTCCAGAGATGAGGGGGTTAGACTATGAGGAAAGATTGAGTCACCTGGTACTGTACTCATTGGAATTTAGAAGAGTGGGAGGAGATCTCAGAGAAACAGAGAGACAGAAAACTTGTTTCCTCTGGTAGGAGAGACTAGAACTAGGAGATATAGCCTCAAGATTTGGGGGAGTAGATTTAGGGTGGAGATGAGGAGGAACTGCTTTTTCCAGAGAGTGGTGAATCTGTGGAATTATCTGCCCAATGAAGCAGTGGAGGCTACCTCAGTAAATATATATAAGTCAAGGTTGGATAGATTTTTGCATGGTAGGGGAATTGAAGGTCATGGGGAAAAGGCAGGTAGGTGGAGATGAGTTCATGGCCAGATCAGCCATGGTCTTATTGAATGGCGGATCAGGCTCGACAGGCCAAATGCCCTATTCCTGCTCCTATTTCTTATAAGACCATAAGATGTAGGAGTAGAATTAGGCCATCTGGCCCATCTGCCCTGCCATTCAATCATGGCTGATCCTTTTTTTTCTCCTCTTCAAGCCCAGTAGCCAGCCTTCTCCCCGTAATCTGTTCAAGCAAAAACCTATCAATCTCTGCCTTAAATACACCCAACTATCTGGCCTCCACAGCTGCATGTGGCAACATATTACACAAATTCACCACCCTTTGGCTAAAGAAATTTCTCTGCATCTCTGTTTTGAAAGGGCGCACCTCTATCCTGAGGCTGCGCCCTCTTGTCCTAGACTCTTCCACCATGGGAAACATCCTTTCTACATCTACTCTGTCTAGGCTTTTCAACATTCGAAAGGTTTCAATAAGATCCCCCCTCATCCTTCTGAATTCCAGCGAGTACAGACCCAGAGCCATCAAACGTTCCTCGTATAACACTGTCATTCCTGGAATCATCCTCATGAACTTCCCCTGGACTCTCTCCAATGCCAGCACATCTTTTATAAGATGAGGGCCCACCACTGTCCACAATACTCAAGGTGAGGCCTCATCAGTGCTTTATAAAACCTTAGCATCACATCCTTGCTCCTGTATCCTAGACCCCTTGAAATGAAAGTTAACATGGCATTTGCCTTCTTCACTACCGACTCAACCTGCAAATCAACCTTCAGAGTGTCCTGCACAAGTACTCCCAAGTTCCTCTACATCTTGGATTCCTGGATCTTCTCCCTGTTTAGAAAGTAGTCCACATATTTATCTCTACTACCAAAGTGCATGACCATGCATTTTCTAACATTATAATTCACTTGACACTTTCTTGCTCGTTCTCCTAATCTGTCAAAGTCTTTCTGCATCCTACCTGTTTCCTCAACACTACCTGCCCTTCCACCAATCTTTGTATTATCTGCAATCTTGGCAACAAAGCCACCTATTCCATCATCTAAATCATTTATATACAGCATAAAAAGATGTGGTCCCAACACCAAACCCTCCAGAACACCATCAGTCACTGGCAGCCAACCAGAAAAGGATCCTTTTATCCCCACTTGCTGCCTCCTACCAATCAGCCAATGCTCCCACCATGTTAGTAACTTCCCTTTAATACCATGGGCTCTTAACTTGGTAAAGGCCTTCTGAATGTCCAAATATACAACATCTACTGCATCCCTTTATTTATCCTACTTGTAATCTCCTTAAAGAATTCCAACAGGTTCATCAGGCAGGATTTTCCCTGAAGGAAACCATGATGACTTTGTACTATCTTATCCTGTGTCACCAAGTACTCTATCACCTCATCCTTAACAATTGACTATAACATCTTCCTAACCACTGAGGTCAGGCTAATTGGTCTATAATTTCCTTTTTGCTGCCTTCCTCCTTTCTTAAAGAGTGGAGTAACATTTGCAATGTTCCAGTCCAGTGGCACCAAGCCAGGATCCAATGATTTCTGAAAGATCATTTCTAATGTCACCACAATCTCTAATGCTACCTCTTTCAGAACCCTAGGATGCAGTTCATCATGTCCAGGTGGCTTATGTACTTTGAGGTCTTTCAGCTTTTTGAGCACCTTCCCCCTTGTAACAGTAACTGCACCCACTTCTCTTCCTTTACACATTACAACATCAGGCATACTGCCAGTGTCTTCCACAGTGAAGACTGGTGCAAAATACTCATTTAGTTCATCAGCTATTTCCTTGTCCCCTGTTATTATTTCTCCTGCCTCATTTTCTAGTGGTCCTATATGTACTCTCATTTCTCTTTTTTAATATATTTGAAAAAACATTTACTGTCCCCTTTGATATTATTTGCTAACTTGCTTTCATATTTCATCTTTTCCCCACTAACTTTTTTTCAGTTGCTCTCTGTAGATTTGTTAAAACTTCCCAATCCTCTATCTTTCCACTAATTTTTGCTTTGTTGTATGACCTTTCCTTTGCTTTTACAATAGTTTTGACTTCCCTTGTCAGCCATGGTTGTACTATTTTACCATTAGAGTATTTCTTCATTTTTGGTATACATGTGTCCTGCACCTTCCTCATTTTTACCACTGTAATTTCCCTTATTCCACTGAAATACTGCTACATCAGACTATACTTTCTCCCTATTCAATTTCAAATTGAACACAATCATATTGTGATCACTGGCTCCTAAGGGTTCTTTTACCCTAAGCTCCCTAATTGTCTCTGGTTCATTAAATAACACCCAATCCAGTATAGCTGATCCCCTAGTAGGTTCAATAACAAACTGCTCTAAAAAGCCATCTTGTAGGCACTCAACAAACTCATTCTCTTGAGATTCATTACCAATCTGGTTTTCCCAATTGACCTGCATGTTAAAATCTCCCATGACTACCATAACTTTGCCCTTTTGACTGACCTTTTCTATTTCCTGTTGTAACCTGTTGGGAGCCTGTATATAACTGTCATTAGCATCCTTTTACCCTTGCAGTTTCTTAACTCAACCCACAAGGATTCAACATCTTCCAATCCAATGTCACATCTTTCTACTGATTTGATAACATTCTTTACCAGTAGAGCCACACCACCCCCTCTGCCTACCTTCCTATCCCTCCAATATAATGTGTAACCTTGGATATTCAGCTCCCAACTACAACCATCCTTCATCCACGATTCAGTGATAGTCGCAACATCATACCTGGCAATCTGTAATATTGCAACAAGATCATCCACTTTATTTAAGTTAGATATGGCCCTTGCAGCTAAAGGGATCGGGGTTATGGAGAGAAAGCAGGTACAGGGTTCTGAGTTGGATGATCAGCCATGATCATACTGAATGGCGGTGCAGGCTTGAAGGGCTGAATGGCCTACTCCTGCACCTATTTTCTATGCTTCTATGTTTCTTAAACTGCTTATGTTCTTGTGTTCTTAAGTTCACACTGAGAGCATCCTTGAAAGTGCTCCTCTGTCTTCCTAGTAACTTCTTCCCCTGCCAGAGCTCAGAAAAGAGTGTCTGTTTCAGGAGTCTGGTTTCAAACATGTGATTGATGTAGCCTGCCCGACAGTGACTGAATGTAACAGATGCTAGGGGTGGCATCTGGCAGAGGATGTTGATGTTGGGTTATTTATCCTTGCAATAAATAGGAAGATTTTACAGCTCGTTCTTTTTCCATTGCCTACTGCATGTGCACTGAATGGCCACTTTATTAGGTACACCTATATACCTGCTCGGTAACACAAATATTTGATCAAGCAATCTTGGCAGCAACTCAATGCATGCAGACATTGTCAGGAAATTCAGTTATTGTTCAGACCAGACATCAGAATGGGGAAGAAATGTGGTCCCAGTGACTTTGACCATGGAATGACTGTTGGTGCCAGATGGGGTGGTTTGAGTATCTCAGAAGCTGCTGATCTCCTGGGGCTTCCACGCACAACAGTCCCTAGAATTTATAGAGAATGGTGTGAGAAACAAAAAAAAATTCAGTGAGTGAAAATGCTTTGTTAATGAAACAGATCAGAGGAGAATGGCCAGACTGGTTCAAGATGAGAGGAAGTTGATAACAACTCAAATAACCACGCATTACAACAGTGATGTGCAAGGGAGCTTCTCTGAATGTATAACATGTTGAACCTTGAAGTGGATGGGGTATAGCAGCAGAAGATCATGAGCATACACTCAGTAGTAGGTATGGGAGAAGACTAATGAAGTGGCCACAAAGTTTAATCCAGGTCTGTGAAGCATACAGGAGGCAGGGATCACTGCCACCTGCTGAGCATCACACTAAGTCTGAGGTCTTGATCTTCGACTTCTGTCTTCCTCATCTGACCGAGTGTGCTGGCCCAATGAATTCCTACAGTAATATTTACCTTTGCAGACAGATAGCTCCTGCTATATGGTATGTGGTCCACTCTTTCCAGGGTCTTGCTGTGAGTCTCTATTGTTGGTGAGCATTATGTTCAAGTTCAAGTTTATCCCTTAGAACATGGAACATAGCACAGTATTTTTGGCCTTTTGGCCTTTGGCCCACGATGTTGTGCCAACCTTCTAACCCACTCTAGGTTTAATCTAACCCTTCCCTCCCACATAGCCCTCCATTTTTCTCTCTTTGTGAAGGGTCCAACCCAGCTCGTGGACTGTTTGTCCCACTCCCATCAGGGAGGAGGATACGTAGCATCCACACCAATATCAGCAGACTCAAAAACAATGACTTTCCCCAAGCAGTAAAGCTGATCAACACCTCCACCCAGTAACCACCCCCACCACACCCTCCAACACCATGATTTTATCATTTCCTGTCAGGGTCACTTCATGTACATACACTCCTGTATCTAGCTTCACTTTATGGACAGACAAACAATCTCTATCATCTATCTTCTAAATTGATATAAGCTATCTTCTGAATTTATTTATTTTACTTAGTGATACAGCGTGGAGTTGGTACTTTGAGCTGTGCCACTTCAGAAACCCAAAAAAACCCCAATTTAACCCTAACCTAATCTTGGGACAATTTACAATGATCAATTAACCTACCTTGTAGGTCTTGGACTGTGGGAGGAAACTGGAGCATCAGGGGAAAACCCTGTGCATTCCACAGGGAGAATGTACAGACCCCCTCCCCACCACCGTCAGATTTCCGAATGGACACTGAACCCATGTACACTACCTCATGGTTGATATATATTGTGTTTTTTATTATTGTGTTCTTTATCTTATTGTGGTATTTTGTGATCCAGAGTAACAATTATTTTGTTCTCCTTTACACTTTTTCCTTTAACAACCTTGAATCTTGAATCCATTTGCCTAAAAGTCTCTTAAATGCCCTGTGTATCTGCATCTATCGCTAAGCCCTGGCAGGGTGCTCCAAATCCTGTGTTTAAAACCCTGCCTCTGACATGGTGATGAGGTGATGTTTCCAGTAAAAAATCTGTCTGATTTACCTTGGTACAGAGCCTGACCTGATTTTTATTTTACCAGAGCAGAGCTCATTGGATTAGGTTTGTAGTTATACAGTTTGAGGTCAAGGGCACAAAGTGTAGATTTCGAATTCTGGGGTTAGAGTAAAATGCTCATTTGAAGTAAAACTGTGTTGGTGACAAAGGCAGGACAGTAGTGTGGCAATCAACACAACGCTGTACAGTGCCGGCAGTCACTGATTGGAGTTCATTTCCCCCCACTGCCTGTAAAGAGTTTGTACGTTTTTACCATGATCACACGGGATTCCCCCGGGTGCTCTACTTTCCCCCTTTATTTCAAAGACTTTTGGTTAGGATTAGGGAATTGTGGGCATGGTGTGTTAATGCCCAAAGTGTGGTGAAGTTGCAGAATTTCCTCCAGATCAGTCTTCATTGATCTGATTTGATGCCAACAACACATTTCACTGTATGCTGTGATGTACTTGTGACCAGTAAAAACCTTTAACGAGGTCTGACTTTTTAAACTTAGTCCATTTTGGTGATTTACCATATCTGGGGCTATCTGGTGCAGTAACAGATTATTTAATTCGGTGTAATATTGGTGAGATTTAAATATGTGACAGCTGCAATTGAAGTTCAAGATGGTGCCGGTGAACCACGGTGACATTCCGCAGGCTTAGATGTCATTGCTTTCGTAATGTTTTAAGCTTTAGTGGAGTGTGTGGGTTAGTGAAGCTTCCATACTGGGAGACTGTTCTGTGAATGAATCCATACAGTATACGTTTTTATTTGATATACAAAGTGCGTTATTTTTGGTTTGTGCATCACAGTTCTGTGTGTGAGAGAGAGTGGGAGTGTTGGAAAGGGGCTTTCCCTGCTGTCGTTGTCTTGCTTGTTGTTGCCTGTGTTTTTCTGCTGAGCATTGTGGGCATGCTGTGTTGACGCCAGAAAGGTGTGGTGACACTCGCGGCTGCCCCCATGCCCCTGCCCGGGTATGTTGATTGTTAACGCAAATGACGCATTTCACTTAGCGTTTTGATGTAGATGTGATAAGTAAATCTGAATCTGAGTCCGTTTTCCTCTTTTAAATGAGCGATAGTTGTTTCTAAGCAGGCCTCTGCCGAGTTGTAGCGGCTCATAATCCTTAACCAAGTTCCTGGTCTCCCCCAGGCTACTGTGGGGAATTGAATAGCACCAACATCCCAGATACTGACCTTGGGGGCTGACCAGCTGGTTACTGAGAATCAGAATCACTTTATTGCCCTCCCCACCTCTGAGCACGTGGAGCATTGTGGTTCAACGCCAAGCCTAAAACACAGGACAGGCACACAATGGCATCCAACAGTTTACAAGACAATCGTGCAAACAGCCCTGAGCAATCAACAATTAGTGCAAATGTCAATTATCAAATTTACATAAATGTGAACATATGAACAGAATAATTATCAACAGAACAACAAGGGCAGGATAGACCATTTCACAGATGTTGTGCAGGGACAGTTAGGATATTACACCTGAGTGAGTTTTGTTGAGAAAGGGGCTCGTACAAGCCACCTGCTGCCTCAAGAGAGGAAACACAGCATTTTCAGTGTCATGGTGATATGAGGAAAGATATCTATTTCAGTTAGGTTATGCAATTGTACAGCACGGCTATTTAATCCTATAGTTCACAGTGAGAACTAGTTATAAACACAAGTGATTCTGCAGATGCTGGAATTCTAGAAGAGTACACACAAAATGCTGGAGGAACTCAGCAGGTCAGGCAGTGTCTGTGGAAAGGAATAAACAGGATGTTTCAGGCTGAAACCCTTCATTAGGACTGGAAAGCAAGGGGGAAGATGGCGGAATATGAAGGTGGGGGAGGGAAAGGAGTACAAGCAAGAAGGTGATAGGTGAATCCAGGTGGGGGGACGTGGCAGGAACAGGGCAATGAAGTAAGAAGCTGGGAGCTGATAGGCTGGAGAAGAAGGAATCTGGTACGAGAGGAAAGTTGGAGAAAAGGAAGATGGAGTGATATCAGAGTAAGTGATAGACAGGTGAGAAGAAGAGGTAAGGGTGGGGAATTGATGCAAAGGGATGGGGGAGCTGGGGAAATAAATATTCAGGCAATTAATTTGGAGACTATCCAGACAGAGCATGAGGCATTGCTCCCCCAACTTGAGAGCGGCCTCATTGTGGCAGAAGAGGAGGCCGTGGACCATGATGTTAGACTGGGAATGGGGATTGGAATTGAAATGGTTCTCCACAGGAAAATCATGCTTTTTGTGGATGGATCTGCAGAAATAGTTGTAGACGTTCCCATGGACTTTCGCACAGTCAATGTGTTCAAATACTGATATGTGTATTTCAAGGAGGACCCAACAAGGGTCCTAGCTCCTTACTTTAAAATCACCTCAGTGCACTTGGTTTTGGTATGTTCGCCAATGGGTGATTGCTTTAAAGTGCCGCTCATCACGTTTCCAGCCATCTGGGCAGTCTGAAATTCTACCTGTAGAAAATCCTGTTTTATGCAGAGATCAAGAATCAGAACCTTGAGTCTGCTTCATCATGGCCAATTTATTACCCCTGTCAAGTTGAGAGTCTCAACCCCATTCTCCTGCCTTCTCCCCATAACCTTTGTCTTCCTCACTAATCAAAAACCTATCAACCTCCATTTTAAATACACCTAATGTCTTGGCCTCCACAGCTGCTTGTGGCAATGAATTGCACAGACTCGCCACCCTCTGGCTAAAGAAATTCCTCCTCATCTCTGTTCTAAAGGACATTCTTCTGTTCTGAGGCTGTGCCCTCTGGTCCTAGACTCTCCCCACGATAGGAAACACCCTCTCTACATCCACTCTTTCTAGGCCTTTCAATATTTGATAGATTTCAATGAGACACCCCATTCTTCTAAGCTCTAACAAGTATGGGGTCAAAGCTAACAATCGCTCCTCATACATTAACCTTTTCAGTCCTGGGGCCATTCTTCTGAACCTCCTCTGGACCCTTAATAAATCAGTCGTGAAATTTTGTTGCTTTGCGACAGCATGTATTGTTTTGCAATACATAAAATATACCATTAACTACAATAAGAAATCTGTATGTTGACAGAATGAGCAGCTGGGGATATAATATAGAACGGCTGGCCCCAGGGTCTCCCAACACGTTTTGCTATGTGGACGGCCAGTGAGTTGAATTGGCAGCTCCTCCTTCGTACAGCAGAGACTGGTTGAAGTATGGTCAGAGTTGAAACAATAAACAGTTAAACTAAATAACCCTTACCAAGTTTTATTGATGTGCTGTAGAAAGCATTCTATCTGATTGCATTAAAGATATGATATGGCAACTGCTCTGCAAGAAACTGCAGGGAGTTATGGACACAATTCAGCACATCGCAGGAAACAGCCTCTCTTCTAAAGACAATGGCTACACTTCATGCTTCTTGGTAAAGCATCCAGCATAATCAAAGACATGAGAGTTTCTCCAGATGCTGAAAATCCATGGTAAAACACACAAGTTGCTGGAGGAACTCAGCATATCGGGTGGCATCTATGGAGAGGAATAAAGAGCTGACGTTTCAGGCTGACACCCTTCATCAAGACCCAACCCACCCTAGATTTTCTTTCTTCTCCCCGCTCCCATCAGGCAGAAGATACAAATGCCTGAAGGCACCTACCTCCAGGCTCAAGAACAGCTTCTACCCCACTGTTATAAGACTATTAAATAGTACCATAGAGCAGTAACATGGACTGTTAACCTCACACTCTAGCTCGTTATGATCTCACACTTCATTGTTTACCTGCACTGAGCTTCCTGTTCAGCTGTTACACTTTATTCTGCATTGTTATTGTTTTACTTATTCTACCTCAGAGTGCTGTGCAATGATTTGATCTGTATAAGCAGTCTGCAAGTATTTTTTACTGTACCTTGGTACATGTGACAATAATAAACCAACTCCAATACCAATAGCAAGCTGATGCATTTCACCTCTGAATATGCCTTTTCAAAAAACTAACAATTTAATTTAATGCCTTTTTTGTGCAGTCTTGGTATGTAGAACAGTAGGATAAAGATTAGCTTTGTTTGCCATGTGTACATTGAAACACAGAGGAATGCGTCGTTTTGCATCAATGACCAACGCACAGGATGAGCTGGGGGCAGCCCGCAGGTGTCGCCACGCTTACAAGCAAGCCCACAATTTACAGAGTAGCGCACAATGTCTTTGCCGAGCTTGATGCCAGGTTAAACTAATCCTCTCTGCCTGCACCTGGTCCAGACCCCTCCTTTATACGTATTCCTCCACCCATCTTAAATGCCACCAGAGTATCTTGCTTCCACCACCCCTCTGACTGTCCATTCCAGACACCTACCACTCAGTATAAAAATAAAACTCTTTGCGCACATCCCCTTTAAGCTTTTTCTCTCTCACATTAAAGCTACACTCTCGCGTATTGAACACTTCTGCTTGGGTGGGAGGGGGGAGGGGTGGTAGAAGAATCATTTTATTCTTAGGCAGTCCTAAAAGATCAGGAAGGACTTGCTGCCACTCCAGTCCTCTGGGTTCTGGTGATCAGAGCAGCTACTCTTCCTTCTGCAGCTGTACGGGGCCCTGGTGAGACCACACCTGGAGTATTGTGTTCAGTTTTGGTCTCCAAATTTGAGGAAGGACATTCTTGCTATCAAGGGAATGAAGCGTAGGTTCACGAGGTTAATTCCCGGAATGGCGGGACTGTCATATGTTGAAAGATTGGAGCGACTGGGCTTGTATACACTGGAATTTAGAAGGTTGAGAGGGGATCTGATTGAAACATAAAAGATTATTAAGGGATTGGACACGCTAGAAGCAGAAAACATGTTCCTGATGTTGGGGCAGTCCAGAACCAGAGGCCACACTTTAAGAATAAGGGGTAGGCCATTTAGAATGGAGTTCAGAAAAAACTTTTTCACCCAGAGAATTATGGATCTATGGAATGCTCTGCCTGAGAAGGCAGTGGAGGCCAATTCTCTGGATGCTTAGAAGAAAGAGTTAGATAGAGCTCTTAAAGATAGCGGAGTCGAGGGATATGGGGAGAAGGCAGGAATGGGGTACTGATTGTGGATGATCACGGTGAATGGTGGTGCTGGCTTGAAGGACTGAATGGCCTACTCCTGCACCTATTGTCTATTGAGTATGGTCAGAGTAAATGTATTTAAACAATTAATCAAAATACCACTATCAATTTTTATCAATGCGCCACAGGAAGAATTCTGTCTGGACGCGTAACGGCTTGGTACGATAACTGCTCTGCACGTGACTGTGAGATTCTGCAGGGTGTTCTAGACACACCTCGGCACATCACAGAAACCATCCTCCCCTCCACGGACTCTGCCTCAGTGAAGCATAATCAAATACCCTCCCCGTCCCAAGCAGCCTCTCTTCTCCCCTCTCCCACCAGAGGTAGCCGGCAGGAGTAGTTTCCAGGTGTCACTCTCCTTCCACTACTCGCGCTGTGTTATGTGTTCGGACGCACAGACACGAGGTTTTCAACATCGCCCTGAATGCTCCTGTGTGCAAAAGAGAAAGTAACTGTTGAGAACAGGTGGGGAAATGTACTGCTGCTGCGGCTGTGTATCTAAATCCTTCCAGTTTTACAGAGCTTCACAGCTGCAAAGTAATCCGCCTCTGAAGGGCTCTTGCTCTGAGCTCAGGAAATATATTCACAAGCTTGAGCAAGCACGCACTCCAGGAGCATTAACCTGCATTTTGGAGTCAAGTGAGCATTCAGCTTAGTGGCTCAGAATGGATTTAACCACACTTCGGCTTACAAAGAACTTCATCAAGTTGTGAATCCGAGCCTGCTCACTCAGTCTGAGCCAGCGGCTGCACACATCACAGAGCCGGCTCTCTTGCACTGTCGCAGACACCAGCGGCTAATGGCAGGAGATTAAATCATACAAGCGGTTACCACAACACAGAAGTTCCTTTTCATGTGCGCGTGAGTTTCCTCCAGGTGCTCTGGTTTCCTCCCACAGTCCAAAGGCATGCCGATTAGTAGTCTAATTGGTCAGAGAGTCATAGTAAAGTACAGCATAGAAACAAACCCTTTGGCCCAACTGATGATGATGATGGCATCAACTCAGGCCTGAGAGGCCAGCGTCGGGCATTCTCATGCCTTACAAGGTGCAGAACGGAAGACTGTGTGGCGCGCCACTCCTCACACAGACATCGCGCAGTACTTTTCTTTATATTACGAGGCCGAGTTGTGAGTTCAACACTCAACCCGGCACGGATGGCAAGCGTACTCGGGAATGGCCCGACTGGATTCGAACCTGGGAACCTCATTTAGTCCCAGCTAGTCCATGCCAAGCTATTTAAACTGCCTAGTCCCATCAACCTGCAAGTGGACCATAACTCCTACCATCCATGTATCTATCCCAACTTCTCTTAAACATTGAAATTGAACCTGCATCCACCACTTGCGCTGGCATCTCATTCCACACTCTCACAACCCTCAGAGTGAAAAAATTCCCCTCCATGTTCCCCTTAAACTTTCACCCTTAACCCATGACCTCTAATTGTAGTCCCACCCAACTTCAGTGGAAAAAGCCTGCTTGCACTTACCCTCTCTATATGCCTTGTAATTTTGTACGCCTCCTCGCATTCTCCTATGTTCCAAGGAATGAAGTGCAAACTCATTCAATCTTTCCTTGTACCTCAGGTCCTCCAGTCCCGGCAACGTTGTTTTTCATAGTAAATTGTCCCATGATTGGGCTCGGGCTGAACGGAGGTGTTGCCGGGCAGCGCAGCTTGAAGGGACAGAAGGGCCTGTTCCATACTGTATCTCAAAATAAATTAATAAAAAAGACCTCTTCCTGAGCATATTCAAGCCATGCAGAGTCTGAATCGAGGCAGAAGGATTAGAGGGTTAGAGTATGGAACTCACCCACTGATTGAGGTGATTAATACCTGTGAAGGAGGTGGGAATGACAGACCGAGGTGAAAAAAGACTGTAGGGTGGGTTAGTCTGTTTGCAGACGACACGGAGATCAGTGGTGGTGTGGATAGTGGGAAAAAGGTTACAACAGGACATTGACAGGATGCAGAGCTGGGCTGAGAGGTGGCAGGTGGAGTTCAAACTGGAAAACTCTGGATAGTCAAATTTGAAGGCAGGATATAGGGTTAATGACAGGATTCTTAGCAGTTTGGAGAGACATTCTTCGCTGTGGAAGTTGATGGGGTTGTTAAGGCACGATGAAGGGCCCAAAGCTTCGACTGTGTACTCCTCTCCATAGATGCTGCCTGACCTGCTGAGTTCCTCCAGCATTTTGAGTGTTACAATGCAGAATAAATCGGATAACTACAGAGAAAGTGCAGTGTAGATTAACAGGAAGGAGCAAGATGATAACGAGATAGATTGCGAGGTCAGGAGTCCATCTTATTATGCTCAGGAACTATTTAGTAGTCTTAAAACAGCAGGAGAGCAGCTGTCCTTAAACCTGGTGGTAAGTGGCTTCAAGCTTTTTGTATCTTCTACTCGATGGAAGAGAGGAGAAGAGAAAATGTCTGGAGTGAGCTTTTGATTATGCTAGCTGCTTTACTGAGGCAGCGAGTAGCATAGAGAGAAATACGTGGAGTGAATGGATGTTTCTTGAGCCACTTATAAATTGTAGACAGCTTGTGGCTGTTATTAATATATTGTCAAAGGATTGTAATAAACCCTGAGATTTACTGATGGAATGGTGCAGTTCTTCCTTACGGTGTGGGTGCTCTGTGTCATTTTATCCAGCACTGTAATTACATTTGGATTTAATTGGACTGGCTTGCTCTAGTTTTCTGTTATGGTTTGATGGAAAGGTAATGTTAAAATGCCCTTTTCCCAAGTGGCTAATCTTAAATTAGCAGATTGCTAACTAACGCATCACGCTGACATTGCTAAGCAACCACTTGCTGGCCCAGTAAAATGTCAGATAATGTGTTCCAAGTTCCCTAGCTGTTGTGCAGTTAAACAGCTTGGAAACCACAGGAACTGATTTTCAATAAAATCATGAAGTCTGCTTTAGGTATACAAGGCAGAGGTTTGAATTAACCTTCACTGCCAAGTTTGGTCGAGGAAGAAAATATAATTTTGGTGAACCTGATAGTTTACATTACTTATGAATCCCAGAAGATTCGGAAAATGATAGGATTGATCTTGTATGTAATGTTTTATAAGATTGCCTTTAAATTTATTATGTTTTTATTTGTTTTCTTGTTGTGTTTTTCATGCTTATTATATTTTTATGCTGCATTGATCCAGAGTAACCATCACTTTTTTCTCCTTTACATTCTTGTAGTGAAGAATGACAATAAGCAATCTTGAATCCTGATTCACTTCCAACTTTCAAAGATATCTAGAAGCTGAAGGTGGGGTGGGGGTTGTGGTGATGGTGGGGGTTGGCTCTGTCCTGTTCACTCAAACTGGAGGAAATTCAGCTGGTTCCTAATAGCTGTCCAACCAGTTTGTAGATACAGGATTGAAGATGCACATTAGCTATACACAATGAAATACGCTGTTTGTGTCAACAGTCCGAGGGGTGTGCTGGGCAGCTCACACGTGTCACCAGGCTCTGGTGCCAACATAGCATGCCCGCAACTCACTAACCCTAACCCAAATCTCTGGAATGTGGGAGGAAAGCCTTGCGGTCAAGGGGAGACCGTGAAAACCCTTCACAGACAGCGGCAGGCATTGAATCCTGGTCTCCCGATCACTGGCACTGTAAAGCACGACACTAACCTCTACGCCGCCCCATACAAGTAAGTCAGAGTAGAGCAGAAGTGGGGATGTGCGAGACAGGATTCCCAGCTCTATTAAAGCCGCTGTTTCTTCCAAATTGTTGCCATTTTCCCTCAATCATACAGCTAATAACACCCGGGTCTTGTAGGAGAGGATGGCATTTTAAAAAGGAACCTTTACCCATTAAAGAAAACGAGCAGCAAATTGCATTGTGCAGCTTTTAATGTACTTTCTGTGCAGGCAACAGTGCTGGGCAGAGCAGCAAAAGAAAAACGATGTGGACAAGCATTATACTAAAACAAGAGAACAATTAACATTTGCACTATTGTTGTGCCTTTCAATGTAATAAAATTTCTAAGTACATGTCAGAGGAAAATAATTAGACAGCAATTGATTGTGGAAGAGATGATGCAAATAGTTTGGGTGTAAAGCTGGGTTTTAAAGAGCATCCTAAGATGGAAAGAGGGAAGCAGAGAAGAAAGGAACTTCCAAATCAGAATCGGGAGAATTATCACTGACGTACGTCTTGAAATTTGTTATTTTTCAATAGCACTGTGCAAAACATAAGAAGTACTAAAAGTTACAATAAGAAATATAAAATAGTAGTGTAGAAAGAGAGCAAAATAGTGAGGTGGTGTCTGTGAGTTCATGGGCCGTTCGGAAATCTGATGGTAGAGGAGAACAGGCTGTTTCTAATGTGTTTAAATGTGTGTCTTCAGGCTCATCTACCCCCTTTCTGATGGTGGTACTGAGAAGGGGGTATGTCATGGATGGTGAGGGTTCCTAATGATGAATGCCACCTTCTTGAGGCATTGCCTTTTGAACATGTCCTTGATGATGGGACAAGTTGATAGTCTCAGTAGCTGAATGCACAGCTGCCAGTGACAGAGAGTTTGGAGCAGGAGGCCTGAATTAAAAGGGCTTGTTCGGTTAGAGGTGTTGTCAGAGGAAAGGAGGGAGGAAACCGTACAAAGCCGTGGCAAGGATTTTAGAGTCAAAGTATTGACTAATCACTACCGTACTCTATGTGGGTCAGATGACATGCGATTAGGACAATGTGAGTCAGGACATGTGGCAGAACATCCAAGAAAGATAAAACAACCTGTGAAATATTTGCCCTTTTGGCTTTCTACCATTCAATATATTCCCATTGCTTCAGAATCAGGCTTATTATCACTGATATATTCCATGAAACTTGTTGTTTTGCAGCAGCATCACAGTGTAGTACATAACATGTACTATAAATTACAATAAGAAATATATGTATATAAAATGTGCAAAAAGAGAGCAAAAATAGTGAGGTAATGTTTATGAGTTTATTGTTCTTTCATAACTCGGGTGGAGAGGAAGAAACTGTTCCTAAAACTCTTCCTCCATATGGAGAATTCCACCCAGGGTAGGGTAAGGACCTACTACCTTTCAGCTACATATACAAAATGCTGGAGGAACTCTGCGAGTCAGGCAGTATCTATGGGGAGAAGTGAACATAGAACTGAGAACAGTACAGCACAGGAAGAAACCCTTTGCCCATTATTTTATCAAATGGCCAACTAAATTGTAGGGTAATGTAATTGGTGGAAACGCAGATAATTCACAGCCACTGATGTTGAATTGGGGTTCACTTTAAGAAGCTGGTCTGACGTGATGACGTAATTATGTAAAGTACTTTTACCGCGCTTTATGTTCAATGTTTGGAGTACAATGAATGAGTCATTAAGGTTTTTCTTAAATATAAAACACCTCTGCCATTTCTATTTACAAAAACCTACAAAATAACCCCCTCTGCCTACACTATTTCTAAATCCTTGCAATCCCTCCACATTCAAATTTCCACCTCTCATCTCTCTTCTAGTATTAGACATTTCAACCCTGGGAAGGAGATGTGTCTATTTACTCTATCTTTGCCTCTCATATTCTTATAAATTTCTGTCAGATCTCACGTCAGTCTGCGTTTTCTTCATAATGGCACTTGTGTGTTGGACCCAAGACAAATCATCTGAATCGATGATAGCAAGGAATTTAAAGTTGCTGACCCTCTCCACCTCTTTTTCCCCCAGTGAAGACTGGCTCACGGACCTCTGATTTCCTTCTCCTGAAGTCAATAATCAGCTCCTTATATTGCTGATGGCAAGGCAGTTATGTTGATCATTGTGCGTCAGCCAATTTGTGGATAGGATGTTTTTATTTAGAATTACTGAGTCATAGAGCCATGAAAAACACAAATAGGCCCCTCGGTTCAATTTGTCCATAGCAACTAAAGTGCCTGTCCTGAGCCCAGCACATGTGCAATTACAAAGAAAGTACAGCAGGGTCTGTTTCTTTATGAGTTTGCAGAGATTTGACATTATACTTAAAACTTTGGCAAACTTCTATAGATGTGTAATGGAGAGTGTATTGATTGGCTGCATCCTGGTATGAAGACACCAATACTCTTGAATGGAAAATCCTACGAAAGATAATGGATATGGCCCAGTCCATCATGGGTAAAGCCCTCCCACCTTTGAGCACATCTACATGGAGCATTGTCACAGGAAAGCAGCATCCATCATCAGTAAACCCCACCACTCAGGTCGTGCTCTCTTCCCAGTGTTGTCATCAGGAAGAAGGTACAAGAGTCTCAGAACTCATACCACCAGGTTCAGGAACAGTTATTACCCCTCAAACGTCAGGCTCTTGAACTTCACTCAACTTCACTTGCTGCATCATTGAAATCTTCCCACAACCAATGGACTCGCTTTCAAGCAGTCTTCATCTCATGCCCTTGATGTTTATTGTTTATTTATTTATTATTATTATTTCTTTCTTTTTGTATTTGCCCAGCTTGTTGTCTGCTGCAATCTGGTCGAATACCTGAATTGAGTGATCTTGCAATAATTCTGTTATGGTTATTATTCTGTAGATTTATTGAGTATGCCTGCAAGAACATGAATCTCAGGGTTGTATATGGTGACATATATGGACTTTGATAATAAAATTTACTTCGAACTTTTGAACTTCCTGACCTAGCCCTGTTTGCCTGTAGTTTTCCCATATCCATCAAAACCTGTCCAAATGAGAGGGAAAATAAATAAGACCTTAAGACTGCAAGCCTTAGGAGCAGAATTAGGCAATGTGGCCCATCTTGTCCATCATGGCTGATTTATTTTCCCTCTCAACCCCATTCTCCTGCCTTCTGGTAACCTTTGACACCATGATTAATCAAGAACCTATCAACCTCGCCTTTAAATATGCCCAATGATTTAGCTTCTGTAGCCATCTCTCGCAATGAATTCCACAGAACCACCACCTTCTGGCTAAAGAAAATCTTCCTCATCTCTGTTCAATGTCCTTCTATTCTGAGACTGTGCCTTCTGGTGATAGACTCCCCCATGATAAGAAACATCTCTGCATATCCCAATGGCTCAAATGTCCTAATTTTACTCCTATGTCTTATAATCTTTATTCTACTGAATATTTCACGGTGTAAGTGCTCTTCTGTAAAAGAAAGCATGAGAATTGTTTGGAAGGAGGAACATCAAAGAATGTGAGGCTCCTCTACTTCCCAGGTAACTGAGCAGAGACAAGTCTAACACAGCCCCCATTCAGTTTCCCTTCTCGAGCCCAGCGTATGAACTGCAGGCTCCCACAACAACAACTGCACTTATCAACACACAATAATGATGCTCAGTCACCTCGGTTGCTCTCATTGCACAGTTTATAAAATCCAGCATATGCAGACATCATGTGACAAGCCATCGTGTGATCAAACAGCCAGTAATGTCTCCAACTTTAGGGAACAACCTGAGCTCTTAAAATTTTTGCATTTATTATATGCCAGTTTGTTGTTAACAAAATGACGCAAAAAATGTACTCGTGATAAACTTGAGCTCAGATACTTGCACATGACTAACAATGGTGCCATATTCAGGGCTAAGGCGTGAACAACTGAAGGAAGTGTTTTAGTCTGACAACACTGCTGCGAAGCTTAAGAACAGGCCACAGAGCTGAAGTGAAGGTCACTCTTTAATAGTAGTGCTGTTAACACAGCCAAACATTCCCATGGGTATAGTAGAATGACCTTAGTACAATGGCTTCGTTCCTTTCAGGAAATTATATTACCAAATCAGCTGGAGCTTGCTTAGTACAACATAATGGCCGAAACCCCTTTTTATACAAACTGATTTCAGTCAGACAAACAAATGTGTTCTTTGTTTTATGTATTAAAGGCTGCATAATTAATAATGTATGATGAAATTAGGGCAGTTAATGTAGCTTTCATTAGGGTGGAACTTGCTGTTTTAACCTATTGTATCAGCATTGCTTCCTGCGATCTTTAGTACGACAGAGAAAGAGATAAAGGATCAAATCGTAAATTAGTAGTTCCAATCAAGGCACACTGACACCACCAGTAAGAATGTGGCTTGTGATTATTTTGAGAGGGGACTGTAATGTGAGCCCTGTACTTCGAGCGTAAGTGGTAAACGTAGCGGGCGATGCTCTGCGGCTCCTGCAGCATGTGCCCACAAGGAGTGTACCATTGCAGAGTGGTGGCTCCGTGTGAGGAGTGAGCCCACCTCCCCGTCTGAGGCGGATAATGGACCGGAGACACAGACTACTGCATCAAGCAGCAGCATGGAGACGTGACAAGCAATTAATGCCGCTCTGCATTGCTACATCTGAGCTGACGCTGGTTGGAGATCACACCAGGAGGAGTGTAAATGAGAGAGAATACAGTTTCACTTTTTCAGGTGCTGGTATACAAAAATGGTAGGCCACTTGGCCCATCATGCCCATCCCCAACACTGTTCCCTCCAAGCTGTGTCGGTGTGAAATGCTGGAATTGGACGCAGCTAGGAAAAGTTTCTGAAACATGAAAGGTTTAGTTTGTTGTGCTCTTTCTCTTTAAACCCTTTCAATTAATAAATAAAAAGTATGAGATTTTTCTATTTTTATTCTAAATATTCAGAGAATGCATATTGGGAAAGATATTTGAAATGGACACACTTTTCAGATTGTGTTTTTTAAAAAAAAATTCCTGCTCGGAGCAGTCATTGGCCCGTGTAGCTGTAAAAAAAATTTAGAGGGAACGTTGGCTCCACCATTTAATGTGACCGTTTCCCTCAACACAACTTTCTTCTGTGAATACATACTCTTTGTTTTACCAACACGGTAGTGTAGTACTTTACAGTGCCAGCTGTAAGATCAGGGTTCGATTCCTACAGCCGCCTGTAAGGGGTTTGTATGTTCTCCCCATGACTGCATGGGTTTCTTCCAGGTGCTCCAGTTTCCTCCCACAATCCAAAGACATACCGGTAGCAATGCGACACTTTCAGGCTGTACACAACATATTATCTATGCAAATGGCACATTTCACTGCATGTTTTGGTATACATGTGACAAAAAAACACTAAACTTCAAAAGTAAATTAATCAAGCTCAAAATTATTTTAAAGTGCTGCATTTAACGACCAACTGACTCAGACTTTTGAGTCCTGGCATCCGAATAAGGCAACAATAGCTTGCATATAGCATATTTAACATTGCAAAACATGCCAATGCACTTCACAGAAGTGTCAATGAACAGCAAACAAAATAATTTAATTGGACTTCTGCAAGTTCATATTTCCAATTTTTGCAGAATTTACAAAGTAGAATAAAGGAATAGTTTAACAGCAAAGTTGAGACAATGACTTTGAACGAGACATAATGCTGAGGCTTTATAATGCATTGGTCAGACCACATTTGGAGTATTGTGATCAGTTTTGGGCCCCATATCTAAGAAGGCATGTGCTGCCATTGGAGATGGTCCACTAGAAGTTTACAAGAATTATACTGGGAGTGAAAGGGTTAACATATGAGGAGCGTTTAATGGCTCTGGACCTGTACTCACAGGAGCTTAGAAGAATGAGGGGGAAATCTCAATGAAACTCACTGAATATTGGAAGGCCTAGATAAACTGGGCATGCAGAGGATGTTCCATTCCAGGTACCCGCCAGTCTCTGTAGAAAAAGAATATTAGTTTGCTCTCTCTGGCCTTGACAGCTTGTCCTCTGGTGTTTGATATAAAAAAAGGTTTATAACATAGAGTATTAGAACAGTACAGTGCAGAAACAGGGCATTCAGCCCATCTAGTCCTTAGTATCAATCTGATCAGTCCCATCGACTTCCTCTTGGACGACAGTCCTCCATACCCCACCCATCCATATACAGATCCAATCTTCTCTTAAATGTTGAAATCGAACCCACAGGCACGACTTCCACTGGCAGCTCATTCCACCCTCTCACCACTCTCTGAGTGAAGAAGATCCCCTCAGGGTTCACTTAAATATTTCACCTGTCATCCTTAACCTATGACCTCCAGCTCTAGTTTCCCCCAACCCCAGTAGAAAAAGTCTGCCTGTATTTACCCTATCTATACCCCTCATAATTTTGTATACCTATCAAATCTCCCCTCATTCTCCTTCACTGCATGAAATAGAGTCCTAATCTATTCAAGCTTTGCCTAAAATATCTGAAAAAATATCCCCAAATAATAAGAGCCTTTTAGAACCAAGTAAATTACATTGAACAAATTGTACCTTGAACACTACACATGCTTGCTGTAGTACCATTGTCTCGCCGGCTGGAAACATTTTCGTGCAGATTATGTAAATGCATATCACGCTGAATTGAGTTTTAAATCTGTTCTCCGGGGATTAGTGACACAGGGAAGAAAAAATAACTGGCTGGCGTTTCTTTTGTGTGCTTCCCTGGTAACACAAGCAGCTCAGAATGGAGTGCATGAGCTTTAACATGCTTTCTGCCCAGGACAGTTCCCTGCTGTAATTTTGTTCAATTGCAGTTTTGGCAGCATTCACATGTTCAGAATCTTTCTTCTCCAGCACTTTACCTTTCCCACTCACCTGGCTTCACCTGTCACTTTCTAGCTTGCCCTCCTTCCCCTCCCCCAAACATTTTATTCTGCCGTCCTTCCTCTTCCTTTCCAATCCTGACGAAAGGTCTCGGCCCAAAACGTCGACTTCCTATTCATTTCCGGAGATGCTGCCTGACCTGCTGAGTTCCTCCAGCATTTTGTGTCTGTTGCTTCAATATTCTGTCTGGATGGACTCTGACCTGATGGCATGCTCTAATGTCTGGTAATTTTTCACCCTCGCCCTTCTTCAGTTCCCCACTCCAGCTCCCTTCTTACGTCTTCTGTTCTCCCCACCTGTCTAACTTCTTCCCCTGATGCCCCTCCTTCTTCCCTTTCTCCCATGGTCCACTCTCCTCTCCTGTCAGATTTCTTCCTCTCCAGCCCTTTACCTCTTCCACCTTTCACCTCCCAGCTTCTTACTTTATCCCCTCTCCTCCACCCACCTGGTTTCACCTGTCACCTTCTCGCTTGTACTCTTTCCACACCCTCAACCTTATTCTGGCTTCTTCCCCCTTCCTTTCCAGTCCTGATGATGAGGCTCAGCCCAAAACATCAACTGTTTTATTCCTTTACATAGATGCTGTCTGACCTATCTATTATGGATTTGTTGAGTATGCCCACAAGAAAATGAAACTTAGGGTTGTATATGGTGACATATGCATACTTTGATAATAAATTTACTTTGAACTTTGAAATTTTTCTTTGAACTTGTTGAGTTCCTCCAGTATTTTGCATGTGTTGGTCTGGATTTCCAGCATCTGCAGAATCTCTTGTGTATATGATTCACATTCAAAGTGTTTGCTTTTAAACTGAAATTTCTGTGAAGCGTCAGTGAGTCTTGATTAACTTAACTGGACTCTTGCAATCCCTTCCTCTGGCCTATTAGCAACAGCCAATGAAGGAATTAATTTCCAGTTTACTTTTTAAACCTGTCCATAGCTTTGTGGAGGCAGGCAGTTAAGAGACGTGTAGGCAGCCACGTGAATATGAAGGGAATGCAGAGATATGTATAATGCACAGGAAGACGACATTTAGCAGGACCAGTACAACATTGTGGGTTGAATGGCCTTTCCAATGCTGTACTGTTCTATGTTCTCTGTAGGAACTGAGCAGTTAGTCCATTATGTTCAATTGCTCCCTCTATAACAATAGTCATAGAGTCTATAGTCTATAGTCATAGATCTTGCCTCCTGAATATTCTTGGAGGTTTCTTATGGGTTTTGAGCTGTTAAAAAAAAAATCACCATGAAACTTCCTTATTATCACAGACCATTTTTTCTGAAATCCTGTATATTTGTTATTCCAATTCATAATTTGTCAAAATAACTGATGAAACGATTAAGGAAGGTATTTTTGTTGGTCCACAAATCAAACAGGTCATCAATGAAAGACAGTTCAAAGAACTTCTAGTGGGACTGGAGAAAATATCATGGAAGGCACTCAAGGATGCTATAGAAAAATGTTCTTGGCAATTACAGAGGACTAAACCACATGCAGCTGGTTGACAGCATTCTTCAAGCCATCAAAACCATGGACTGCAACATGTCACATGCATTCCCATTTTGATAGATAGCTTAGTATCATAAACAAAAGTGAACTCTGAGGAAACAACAGTTTCAAAAAGAAAATTGCTGTCCGGTGTAACAAGTCCATAAGATATGGAGCGGAATTGATGTTTTGCAACTATTTAACTGGAGGAACCAAAATATTTGTCACTGAGTATGTCGGAGTGAGGGAGGGGAGATGGAATGGGAAGAGCAAAGGTGCATGTGAAGACAAGGGTTCTGCTGCAGCAAAGAGAAATGGTAGACCATAAGGCCATAACACCAGAATTGGGCCATTCGGCACATTAAATCTACTCAGCCATTCCATCATGTCTGATTTACTTCCCCTTTCAACGGCATTCTCCTGCCTACCTGCCATAATCTTTGATGCCCTTACTAATCAAGACATTATCAACTTCCACTTTAAATATACTTAACGCTGCCCATTGCTATTAATCCCACAGATTCACCACTCTCCAGCTAAAGAAATACCTTGTCATCTCTGTTCTAAAGAAAATGTCCTTTTATACTGAGGAAGAAATGCATAGCCGTTAGACCATAAGGCACAGGCGCAGAATTAGGCCATTTAGCCCATCGAGTCTGCACTGCACACATCATACATGATTGCATTATACTCCACATTTGCAGGTCACCAAGCTAAGCTAAAATAAAATGCTGGAAATCTGAAAGAGCTCTTGAAATTCTTAGCAGATCAACCAGCATCTTTGGAAAGAGAAACAGAATTAATGTTTTGGGTTGTAAGCCTTTTGTCGTTACTGAGAGAAAGAATACAGACTAGTTTCAAGCCAGCTCTGCTGGCAATGATCCAAGTGGAATATTAGTTCAGTTTTTCTCTCGCTATTATCATGTTTGGAACTTCCCATGGCCCTTCATTCAATAATTTTTTTAAATTTACAGAGAGGGTGGGTAATGTTTGGGTTATCACAGGCACAAGAAAGTCTGCTGATGCTGGAAATCCAAGCAACACACACAAAATGCTGGAGGAACTCAGCAGGCCAGGCAGCATCTATGGAAAAGAATAAACAGTCAACGCTTTGGGCCGAGACCCTTCATCAGGACTGGAAAGGAAGGGGAAAGGTGTCAGACTAAGAAGATGGGGGGGTCATCACAGGAATAAGTTGTTATCCAGTTAGTGAGGAAACACAGAAACCGAGAAATAAATGAACTAATGTAGGGGATGTCAGCATGCCAGCCAGTGTTAATGGAGAATGAAAAACTCAGCCAACGTCAAAGATGGAAGCCCTTCAGCAGAACTGGCCAGAAACCCACCTGTTTTCACTGTTTCCCTGTTCTGGCAAAGATTCTCAGTTTCCCATTCCACCTAGCCTGCTGAGTGTTTGAAGCAGTTTCTGTTTTTTTTAATTTCAGATTTCCAGTATCTAGAGTTTGAGAAGGGTCTCAGCCTGAAACATCAACTACTCATTTCTCTCTGTACATGATGAGGCCTGTCCTGCTGAATTCTCCAGCTTTGTGTGTGTGTTACTCTGTATTTCCAGCATCTGCAGAAACTCGTGATTCTGATTCAAAGAGGTTGTTGAGTAGTAACTGAGGCCTGCAATGCAGTGGTTTGGATGTGGCATAAGAAGATTCATTTTGTAGCCTTGACTTTTCATGAAATCATTTGAACAAATGGGCTTGTTTCCTTGTTCAAAGAGCTAGCGGCGCCCTTGGTTTTCTGAGTAGGTGTCTTAGGAGGTTTCCAGTCTTTTGCAGATGTAGCTGTCCTCTCTGTCCTGCACGTCCTCTCCCAGAGTGTCTAAAACCAACTCTAAAACCCCGATGAGACCAAAGTGTTACATAAACATGAGGACGTCTGCAGGTGCTGGAAATCTAAAGCAACAAACACACAAAATACTGGAGGAACTCAGCAGATCAGGCAACATCTACAGAACTGAATACATAGTCACGTTTCCAGCCAAGACCCTTCCTCAAGACTGAAAAGGAAGGGGGAGGATGCCAGAACAAAAAGATGGGGAGACGGGAACAAGGATAGCTGGAAGGTGATAGGTGAAGCCAGGTGGGTGGGAAAGGTCAAGGGCTGGAGGAGAAGTAATCTGATAGGAGAGGAGAGTGGATGATAGGAGAAAGAGAAGGAGGAGGGGACCCAGGGGGTAATAATAGGCAGATGAGAAGAAGTAAAATGTTAGAGTGGGGAAGAGAGAAAGTGGGTTTTTTTAAATCATGGTTACATTATACTTTTCTGCAAAAATTGCACTATTTTCTACTCTTAGCTCATTCCACATCCTGGGGACTCGATTTCCAGGTCTGTACAACTCAAGTTCTCAGTATTATTTATTTACTTATTTTTTTACAGTTTGTAAAGTGGTTGTACAGTTTGTCTTCTTTTGCACGTTGGTTGTTTATCAGTCTTTGTGTCTAGTTTTTAACTGATTCTATTGCATTTCTTTGTGCTAACTGTGCATGCGAATGAATCTCAAGGAAGTATATGGTGATCAATATGCATTTTGATCATGTTTATTTTGAATTTTGAATAAATAAATTGATTTTGAACCCTGAGGGGAGATCTGGTAGATGTTCATTATACCATGAGAGGCAGATAAAGTCTCTTCACCTGCCATGGGAGCAGGTGGTGGATGGTTGTATGAGCAGATGGTGCATATCACAAGTCCTGGTTATGTGACCACTGGTGCCAGGCAGATGATCTCTGAAGAGCATTGATAATGGTTGGGGTTGCTTGTCTTGAAAAGACACTGACCAGAAGAAGGCAATGGCAAGCCATCCTGTAGACAGATTTGCCAAGAACAAGCCTGGACAATGTCTACAATCGCCCACCATGGCACATAACCAAAGAACGGATGAAAGTCTCTTTGCCGGAGGAGAAATGCAAGAGAACAAAGATTCAAGGAGAGAGGGGGGAAGTTGAAAAGAGATGTGTGGGGTAAGTTTTTTTTACACAGGAGATGGTAGGTGTCTAGAATACATTACCAGAGGGGAAGTGGGAAACAGACATGGTAGTGACATTTAAGAGGCATTTGGGCTAATACAGAAATGTGAAGAGAATGGAGGGGATGGATCATGTGCGAGCAGATGGGATTAGTGTTATTTGCCATCATGGTTAGCACAGACATTGAGGGCTGAAGAGTCTGTTCTTAAGTTCAATAACAAGAAAATGCAGAGCACACAGTAAGGCTAGAACATTGTCCCCGATCTTTATTAAGCCATGGACCCCTACCATTAACCAAGGGGTCTGTGGCCCCCTGGATGCAGAGACGTGGATGGGCTGCATAAGGTTAAAATCTCCTGAGGTCACCCTCTTTGTGTGTAAATCTGTCTGCCCGGTTTGTATCAGACTGCACAGTTTGATTGCAGAAGGATTCTCATTTGTTGTTCATGTATATCGCCCTAGCAGTGCAGACAAGTCCGCTGAGCAGTGATTAGGAGCAGGCAAACAGGAAGAAACTCCCTTCTGTAAGCTTAATGTACTGGGACTAGGTTTTATAGTTGAGATAGCTAACTCTGTCTTGTCCTGTTATTGAAGACTGGGCTGATTATACGAGTCAGCTATTTAAAGCAAGACTTTCCAAGCCTGAAAAGAAAGCTGTTTACTAGTCTGCATCTCAGTTCCAGCAAAACCTAAATGGTTCGTGCTCAGCAACTTCTTTTTAATTTAGTTTCTTTTTTAATGGATTACTGAATATAAAGCCCAAGGCAACATTTTGGTCTATCCCAGATGATGCTGCCTGCAGCAATTCCTTCACGAATACCATTCAATCACTTGATACGCTATTGAACTCCTGCCAACTGCAGAAACAGCCTTCTCTCATTAGTGTCAGAGCTTCAATTTAAATAGTCCCTGTTGGAATTAAATCTACACACCAGCATTGGGAAAGGTAGCACTAGCTGTTTGTCTTTATGGGCCACACAAGACTGAGCCAAGGAACCTTGGATGCCACAGGCAAAAATGAACTCCATTAATTTCCACACATACTCAGTGACCACTTTATTAGCCACAGGAATGGAACTCGGTGTGGTCTTCTGCTGCTGTAGCCCATCCGTTCCAAGGTTCAACGTGTTGTGCATTCTGCATTCAGAGAAGCTCTTCTGCACACCACTGTTGTAATGCATGGTTATCTGAGTTACTGGCACCTTCCTGTCAGCTTGAATCAGTCTGGACATTCTCTTCTGACCTCTCTCATCAACGAGGTGTTTTCACCCACACAACAGCCACCCATAAGATGTTTTCTTTTCACACCATTCTCTGTAAATTGTAGAGACTGTTGAGCATGAAATTCCCAAGAGATCAGCAATTTTTGAGATACTTAAACCACCCCATCTGGCACCAACAATTATTCCATGGTCAAAGGAATTAGATCACAATTCTTCCCCATTCTGATGTTTGGACAACTAAACCTCTTGACCATATCTGCATGCTTTTATGCATTGAGTTACTGCCCCATGATTGGCTGATTAGATATTTGTATTTGCATATTTGACGATCAGGAGTACAGGGGTACCTAATAAAGTGTCTATGTTGTGTATTTAATCTGAGCCTATTCTGTGTTCTAGGTTTGACCTAAATATTTATGGAAAGCACAATAATGTTCCATGGACAGGGATGGTTCTCCTAGTGGCTTGGACCTCAACTTCTTGCTCATTTATATCATTGTGCATTTGGGACTTTCTGTGAATTAGTACAGTTCCAACGTTATTGGTATTGGTTTACTATTGTTACCTGCGTTGAGATAAGCTCATGCCATCCAGGCAGAATGCGCCATACACAATAAAAAGAAAAGAACAGAATCAGAATATAGTCCTGTAACATAGATATGGACCGTATTATATCTAGTATAGATATATTGTAGGATGGCACAGTATCATGGCAGTTAGCACAATGCCTTACAGCACGAGCAATAGGAAGAACGGTGGTTCCATTCCCATCAGCGTCTGGGTGCTCCGACTTCCTTCCCGATTCAAAACAGCAAGAAAGCAGAGCACCCAAACAGCATCTTTTGGCACCAGGGTAGATCAGGGGTAATAAGTTGTGGGCACGCTATATCAGCACCAGAATAGCGAGACTTGTGGGTTGCCACCAGCACATCTCTGGGCCATATTGGTCGTTGAATCATTTCACTATTTGTTTCAATGTATGTGTGATAAATAAGGCTAATCTTTTTTTTGTAAAGTCTTTACCTTTGAAAGCAATTGTCCAGATCCTACGTTATTGGTATTGGTTTATTCTTGAAACCTTTACCGAGATATGTTCAAGCTGGAATCAGATCTGTATCCTGCAAGAGTCATTATAAATGTGGTGTTCACACATGCCTGCTGCCCTTGTTTGGGAGGTGTTGTCCAAGTTGTCTAAAGTTGCAGTTGAAGATGATCTACACTGAGCTTGCTGTGTGACAGTGGTGGTGGGAATGTTTGGGCTGGAATGCAAGTCAAGCAGATTCCTTGTACTAGTTGTGGTTAAGCTTCTTAAGAATGCTTGCAGCTGCACACAGCGAGTCAGGTGTACATTTCTCCATCAGATTTATGCCTCATGGGTGGTGGAAAATCATCAGAGGTCAAGAAGTGAGTGACTTAGAAAGATTAGCTTCATTTGTCATGTGCATTGAAACATACAGTGAAATGTGTTATGTGCGTAAATGACCATCACCATCTGAGGATGTGCTGACAGTTCCCTACTAATGTTACCATGCTTCCAGTGCTAGCATACCATGTCCACAACTTCCTAATCCAAACTTATACGCCTGTGGAATTTGGGAGGAAACCAAAGCACTTGGAGGAAACCCATGCAGTAATGGGGAGAACGTGCAAACTCCTTAAGACAGCGAGGAGAATTGAACCCCATTGGGAATCGGTGCTTTAAAGGGTTACACAAACCTGCATGCTACTATGCTGCCCCCCTACCTTGCTACAAGTCTCTCAGACATCCCTCTGAAAAGTATTGCAATCAGTTTATTATTGTCACGTGGACTGAGACACAATGAGAAGCTTGTCTTGCATACTATTCATACAGATCAAATCATTACACACTACATTGAGGTAGAATAAGGGAAAACAATAACAGAATGCAGAATAAAACATAATAAATAGAGAGAGAATGCAGTGCAGGTGAACAATGAGACGCAAGCTTATAACATGGGAGATTGTGAGGTCAAGAATCCATTTTATCAAACTAGGGAATCATTCAATAGTCTTATAACAGTGGAACCGAAACTGTTAATCAAGTACAGTTCACGTTTATTGTTGTTCAACCGTATACATGCATACGGCCGAAAACGACAATGTTTTTCCAAACCGAGTACGTAAAACTCACACACAACACGAAGGTAATATTACCTCAAATAAAGTAACAACTAGTAAAATATATTCCAGGAGACTGACATTTAGCATCAGATGCATTTACGACACAAGTTAAAAAGTAAACAGGATAACGCTACTGACGCTTCATGTGCGATGAGACCTGAGTGGTGGGGGGGTCACAGTCTAAAGGAGAAGCTGTTTCCATGCGAGCAGTCCTTGTCCTAATCCTATGGTAACTCCTGCCCAGTGGTCATGGGAGGGTGTGTCAAAGCGACAATGGGACGGATGGGAGGGATCCTTGACAATACTAAGGGCTTTGCACACACAGCGCTCCTGATAATAATGTCAGATGGGTGGAAGACCCTGATGATCCTCTCAGCAGTCCTTGCAATCCTTTGTAGGGCCTTGTAGTCAGATGCCTTGCAATTCCCATAGCAGACAGTGATGCAGCCATCTGGTACCTGGGGTCTGGTTCCTCTTTCAGCTCTACTGTACATACTGTAGTATTTACGTGGCTGGAATAATTGAGTTTCTGACCTTAGGTCTCCACTGCTCAATGTGGAGCAGGTTGATGGAGAGTAATTCTGTTGGAACTGGTCATTGACTGATTCCCCTGTGGTACCAGACCTGAACTTCCTTTATTGTTATCTATCATTTATAAGCTTGAGGGTGAGTTGCCAAGGTCCTGCTGCACACAGCCATATGTTGTCAGATTTTCTGCAGAGCTGCTAATGGGATTGGGTATCGTGCAGTCATCAGCAGAATCCTCCCTTCTGACTTTACAATGAAAGGCAGGTCAGAGAACAGACACGTGCCAGATCTTTCCCTGTACTGTCATTTTTTTGCTGCATGTGTAACAATCAATCAATCTAATCATTGTAAAATGGACATCTGCAAGATTCACCCTACTTCTGAATTTATAATCATTCTGTGCTTCAGAGAATTAATGCGCTCACTGTTAAACTCCTATTGTCATTCTCACTGGTTGCGTCACTGTCCGGAATGCAGAGGCTAGGAAAAAGCTGCAGAAAGTTGTAAACTCAGCCGGCTCCATCCTGGGCACCAGCCTCCCCAGCATCGAGGACACCTTCAAAGGGTGATGCCTCAGAAAGGTGGCATCCATCACTCAGGAGTTCCACCTCCCAGGACGTGCTCTCTTCTCATTGCCACCATCAAGGAGGTTGTACTGGAGCCTGAAGGTACGCAGTCAATGTTCAAGGAACAGCTTCTTCCTCTCTGCCATCAGGATTCCGGGTGGACAATGAACCCATGTACACTACCTCACTATTTTTTCTTTATTTTTTGTTCTCTTTTTGCATTATAGTGTGTGTGTGTGTGTGTGTGTGTGTGTGTGTGTGTGTATTTATTTTTCTTATTGTGATTTTATTATGTACTGCCACCAAAAAAACATATTTTGTGACATATTCCAGTGATATTAAATTTGATTCAGTGTTTCAAAACTTCAATAATTCCAGGCCTGGCCCATTTTTTGCTGTTGGGCCTTGAACAATAAAGGCCCTTTCTGTCATGCTGGATCTCCTCATTACATATGTCATATTTGATGTAGATCAGGCTAAATGAGGGTAGAGAAATGATGGGTGGTGTGCTCATGTAGCGGTTGGCACAATCAGTTTGCATGCAAGCAATCACTGACTCTGGTTCGATTCCCACCACTGTCTGTAAGGGGTTTGTACATTTCTCCTCGTGACCATGTGGGTTTCCTCCAGGTGCTCCGGTTTCCTCCCACACTCCAAAGACATACAGGTTAGGATTAGTGAATTGTAGCCATGCTATGTTTGTGCCGGAAACTTATGGTGACCTTTGCGGGTTGCCCCCTACACCATCCTCGGACTGTGTTGGTCATTGATGTAAAACGATGTATTTATAGTTCAATGCACATGTGACAAATAAAAATAATCCTTTTAAAGCAAGGTTCACTGACATCATATAAATATCATTCTTAGTGACATGTGATTACAGAAAATGCCTACAAACCAAATTCCCACTCTTTATGCAAACTCTACTAACCATAATTAAGTTTAATATCACTAACGTATAGTGAATTTTTTGGCAGCAGTACAGTGCATAACATTTAAAAATTACTATAAATTACAATAATAAATAAATAGCGCAAAAGAAAAATCATGAGTAGTTTTCATGGATTTACTGTTCACTCAAAAATCAGATGGCGAAGGGGAAGAAGCTTCTCCTAAAACACTGAGTGTGTGACTTCAGGCTGTTGTACCTCCACTATGGTGGTAGTAATGAGAAGAGAGCATTTCCCAGATGGTGAGGATGGGTGCCACCTTCTTGAGGCATTGCCTTTAGAAGAGGTTTTTGATGGTGAGGAAGCTTTGCCTATGACAGTGCTGGCTGAGTCTACAACCCTCCACAGCATGTTGCAATTCTCTGCATTGAAGCTTCCATACCAGGCAGTGATGAAACCGGTCAGAAAGCGCTCCACAGAACATCTGCAATAATTTACCAGAGTCTTTGGTGACAGACCAAATTACCTCAAACTCCTCTGAAGAATAGCCGCTGGCTTGCCTTATTCGTGATTGCGTCAATAAGTTGGGCCCAAGATAGATCCTCTGAGATGTTGATGCCCAGGAACTTGAGGCCACTCATCCTGCCCGCCGCTGACCATTCAATGAGGACTAGAGTGTGTTCTCCCAACTTCACCTTCCTGCCATCCACAATCAATTCCTAATACTGTTTAAGCAATATACAACACTGAATTAATGTCAAGAAAGCACAGAGCACCATGGTACTTTACAGCACAGAAAGAAGATAATTGGCCCTTTGTCACTGGGCTAGCTCTTTCCCTAGAGCTCTGCAATTTATTTTCCTTTTCTAGTTTAAACCCAGTTCCTATCTGAACATTAATTTAGAGTCATTTGAGCACTGCATTTCAGTGTATAAAAACTGCTCCTAGGCCAGGAATATCTTCACACCTTTGGGTAGACTGTTTTTTAAAGCAGGGAGTCCCACAGCTTATGTGGAATCAAGATGACAATGAAAGCAAACCCTCTTTAATCATTTGATTGACGTATTGATTAGGAGTGCTTATGTTTAAAAGGGGTCTGTCATTACAATTATCTAATGGGATACTTGGGTCAGTTACCTCAGAAAATTAACAAGTAGCAGTGTGTGACAGTTTGTCAATATTGGAGTTGATCATGTTTAGCTCCGTGCTGTGTGGGGTGGGACGCAGGCATGCGTTTGAATAATTGGTGGAAGCAACGTCATGCACTTACAGAATGAATACTTCCTCTTTCAGAGGTGAATGTGGCACTTTATCTTGTTGTGTATTGTTGGATTGGGCTGCAGAATTGTTATCTTCCTTGTAGTTTAACTTTCTTATGCCTGTTCAAAGTTCAAAGTAAATCTGTAATCAATCAAGTGACGTACATGTCACCATATGCCACCCTCGGATTCACTTTCAAGCATTCACAGTAGGTATAAATATATACAATAGAATCAGTAACAAAAACTACACACAAACCAAGATGGACAGACGACTAATGTGCAAATGAAGGCAAACTGCAATTTCAAAAAATACAAATAATATTGAGAACATGAGTTGTAGAGTCCTTGAAAGTGAGTCCATGAGCCTATTAATAAGCCTGTTGTATTTTTATATACAGTACCTATAAAAGGTATTTACCACCCTTGGAAGTTTTCATGTTTTATTGTTTTACAACATTGAATCACAGTGTATTTAATTCGGCTTTTTTGACACTGATCAACAGAAAAATACTCTTTTGTATCAAAGTGAAAACAGAGCTCTACAAAGTGATCTAACTTAATTACAAATATCAAACACAAATTAATTGATTTCATAAATATTCACCCCCTCCTCCCCTTTAATATGACACACCAAATCATCACTGGTGCAGCCAATTGGTTTTGGAAGTCACATAATTAGTTAAATTGAGATCTGTTTTTGGAGACCTGTGTGCAGTCATGGTGTTTCAATTGATTGTAGTAAAAATGTGCCTGTGTCTGGAAGGTCCAATTGCTGGTGAGTCAGTATCCTGGCAAAAGCTACACTATGAAGACAAAAGGCACACTAAAAACTCTGCAAAAAAGTTTTTGAAAAGCACAAGTCAGGAGATGGATGCATGAAAATTTCCAAGTCACTGAATATCCTTGAAATACAGATAAGTCAATCATCAAGAAATGGAAAGAATATAACACAGCTGTAAATCTGCCTAGAGCAGACTATCCTCAAAAATTGAGTGACTGTGTAAAAAAGGGACTAGTGAGGGAGTCCACCAAGAGGAGTTACAAGCTTCAGAGGCCGAGATGGGAGAGACTACACATACAACTGTTGCCCAGGTGCTTCACCAGTTGCAGCCTTATGGAAAAATGGCAAAGACAAAGTCATTATTGAAAAAACTCACATGAAACCTTGGTTAGAATTTACCAGAAGGCATGTGGGAAACTCTGAAGTCAGCTGGAAGAAGGTTCTATGGTTTGATGAAATCAAAATGGAGCTTTCTGGCCATCAGAATAAATACTATGTTTGGCATAAGCTAAACACCGCACATCCTCAAAAATCCATCATCCCTACCATGAACTATGGTGGTAGCTGCATCATGTTGTGAGGATCCTTCACAGCAGCAAGCCCTGGAAGGCTTTTGACGGTACAGAGTAAAATGAATACAGCAAAATATAGGGAAATCCTGAAGTAGTCTGCAAGAGGAATGCAACTTGGAGATTTGTTTTCCAACAAGACAATGACCTCAAGCATAAAGCCAAAGCTACACTGGAATGGCTTAAAAACAACAAATTTAATGTCCTGGAATGGCCAAGTCAGAGTTCAGACCTCAATCCAATTGAGAATTTGTGACTGGACTTGAACAGGGCTGTTCACTCACGATCCCCATGCAATCTGACAGAGTTTGAGCAGTCTTTTAAAGAAGAATGGGGAAAAATTGCAGTCCAGATGTGTAAAGCTGATAGAGACTTGTCCATACAGATTCAAGGCTGTAAATCCTGCCAGAGGTACATCTACTAAATACTGACTTGAAGGGGATGAATTCTTAGGTAATCAATTATTTTGTGTTGTATATTTGTAACTAATTTAGATCGCTTTCTAGAGATCTGTTTTCACTTTGACATGGAAGAGTCTTTTTCAGTTGATCAGTGTCAAAAAGCCAAATTAAATCCATTGTGATTCAACGTTGTAAAACAATAAAACATGAAAAAGAGGGCTGAATGTTTTTTATAGGCACTGTAATTATCTGTGTACCTGTGATTGTTCAGAGAGTTTTTCAGTGATTGTGGTTGCCTCAGTGGTGGGTGTCACATTCCTTGAATGTGGCTATTAAATTAGTTAACTGTTATTCACTGGAATTTCAAAGGAATCAATATTCTAGTACAAAAAGATCAGACCACCTTTGTTCACTAAACATGAAGGCCTAGTCATTGGGTATACTTAAAGCGGAAATTGACAGGTTCTTGATTAGTAAGGGTGTCAAAGGTTATGGGAAGGAGGCAGGAGAATGGGGTTGGGAGGAATAATAACCCAGCCATGATAGAATGGCAGAGCAGACTTGATAGGTTGAATGGCTTAATTCTGCTCCTATGTTTTGTGATCTCTCTTGTCCTCTATGTCTCTCAACACACTTCTCCATTCGTCTTCTTTGTTCTTGTAACAATTAAAAACAATCACAGAAAACAAGTTTTATGCCTAAATCTTAATGAAGAGCCTTTGGATCACGAAAGCATTAGGACCCAACACTATTGTTTGATAAAGAAATGATACAAATCAGAAAGGATTGTCTGTGTTCCATACCCAAATCCGAAGAAGTAAGTGCTGTTTCATGCACAGGAGCAAATGGTTAAAATGGTATCATAATGCTTCCATATTTAAAGACCTCATCACCCAGGTTGTGCCCTCTTCTCTTTGTTACCATCACAGAGGAGGTGTACTCTTCCATCCCCTATCAAGAGGGCATTTTGTGTGTGTTGTGGGAAGCTTTAAGACCCATGGGTCTTAAAGCTTCCCACAACACACACAAAATGCTGGTGGAACACAGCAGGCCAAGCAGCATCTATAAGAAGAAGCACTGTCAACGTTTCAGGCCGAGACCCTTCGTCAGGACTTAAAGCTTCCCACTTCTTTCTCAATCAAAGAACCAACCAGTTCCTCTCCACTATAACCATCCTTCATCTTGCAGAACAGGTTCTCAACCTCAACAATTTTTCCTTCGGCCTCACACTTTATCCAGACTCGAGGGATAGGTGTGGGCACCCACATGAGCCCCATCTGTGCCTGTCTTTTCATGGGCTACGGAGAACTGTCCATGATCCAAGCTTTCACCAGTAATGCAGCCAGGCTCTTCCTCTGCTACATCGATGACTGCATTGGTGCTGCTTCATGCACCCATGCTAAGCTCATCAACTTCATCAACTTTGCCTCCAACTTTGACCCTTCCCTCAAATTCACTTGCTACATTTCTGAATCACCTTTTCCTTTCTTCATCTCTCTGACTCCATCTCTGGTGACAAAAACTGTCAACTGGCATCTTTTATAAGCCTACTGATGGGTACCTGGACTCTACCTCTTCCCACCCTGCCTCCTGTAAAAATAAAATGCTATTTGCTTTTCTCAGTTCCTTTGTCCCCACTGTATCTGTTCCCAGAATGTGGCTTTCCTTTCCAGGACATCAGAGGTGTCCTCCAACATATCTTTACCAGACCCCTCCCTCCGCTTTCCATGCATATTGCTCCCTGCGTGACTCCCTTCTCTATTGGTCCCTTCCCACTAATCTCCCTCCAGGTACTGAGAGCATCCCTGAAAGTGGCCAAACTGCTACACCTGCCCATTCACCTCCTCCCTCACCTCTATTCAAGACTCCAAGCCATTCTTCCATGTGAGGCAACACTTAGCCTGCAAACCTGCTGGGGTTATCTGTTGTATCCGGTGTTCCTGATGCAACATTGGTGAGACCCATCGTAAATTGGGGGACCACTTTGTCGGACACCTCTGCTCCATCTGCCAAAAGCAGAACTCCCCAGTGGCCAAACATTTTAATTCCGATTCCTATTCCGTTTCAATGTGTCAAGCCATGACCTCCTCGTGCCACAATGAGGCCATCCTCAGGGCGAAGGAGTCACACCTTATAGTCTGTCTGGGTAGCCTCCATCCTGATGGCATGAATATCAATTTCTCCCACTGGTAAGAAAAAGTCCCCCTCCCCCCCTCCCCTTTTCTATTCTCCACACTGGCCTCTTACCTCTTCTCACCTGCCTATCACCTCTCCCTAGTTCCCCCCCCCCCCCCGTCCCTTTCTCCTATAGTCCACTCTCCTCTCCGATCAGATTCCTTCCTCTGCAGCCCTGTACCTTTCCCACCCAACTGGCTTCACCTGTTTCCTTCTAGCTATCCTCCTTCCCTTACTCCCACCTTTTTATTCTGGCATCTTCCCCCTTCCTTTCCAGCCTTGAAGAAGGTTCTCAGACTGCAACATCAATTAACTTTTTGTTTCCACAGATAATGCTATGGAATGAGTCTCGGTAGGTAGGTAGGTAGGTAGGTAGGGTGTGTGTGTGTGTGTGTGTGTGTGTGTGTGTGTGTTTTTGAACTGTACCTGTGCCACAAAACAACAAATTTCACGGCATCTGTCAGTGATAATAAACCTGACTGTGTCTGGTTCCGCGTCTAATGCACTTTCTTAGTGGGCAGTGCTGCCATTTCAACATCACACCTTTGCTCTCGAAGCAGATGCTGCCTCATCTGTGAGCGTTCTCAGTAGCTTCCCTTCTCTATATCCCTGCAGGCCCTGAGGTTATAAAGTTGCCTGGTTCTTATCTGTCCCAGCTTGCGACTGCTAAGCCTGAGTTTGCAAACACTCACAGTTCAGCTGGCATATGCTTAGGGAGCAAACATGCCTGTTACAGGTAAAGCTCATTATTCAGACCAGCGAGGTATTGCAAGTTGAAAAGAGTCGAGAGAGGGACAAAGGGGGGTGGGGGCCACTGGGGATGTATTGTTAAGTAGAAACTTGCCTGCCGGACAAGAATTAGATTTAACAGTGAAAGTGTAAATATGTAGAACGGAAAGTTAAACAGGGGAAATAACATTCTCAAAAAATAAAATGAGCCAAGGCTGGCTGCAGAGGCAAGAAGATTGGCTGACTGACAGGAGACAAAGAGTGGGAATAAAGAGGGCATTCTCTGGTTGGCTGCCAGTAGCTATTGGTGTTCTGCAAGGTCCATGTTGGGAGCGCTTCTCTTCACCTCACGTGTCCATGATTTGGATAACATAAGTGATAGCATTGTGGCCAAGTTTGGGGATGATACAAAGATAGGTGAAGGGGCAGGTAGTGTTGAGAAAGCACAGAGCCTGCAGAAGGGCTTAGACAGATTACAAGAATGGGCCATGATTGAATGGTGGAGGAGACTTGATGAGCTGAATGGCCTAATTCTGCTTCTATGTCTTATGGTCTTAAGGACTAAGATGACAGGTCAATAAAATTCCCATCCAGAGTTCAAGTCCTGGAGTTTGGGGTCCTGTCAGTGCATCCTGGAGATGATATGAAAGATTGAAGCTTGAAGCTCAATCGGAAGCCCCAAAGTTGAACCCCACTGGCTGAAGCTCTGGGTCTGCAAGTCTGAGGAAGTCAGAAATCCATTGTCTGTGAGTCCAACGGAGGCACAAGTGGACCGACATGTTGGAACAGGAATAGGGATTGGAATTAAAATGTTCTGCCATTGGGAAGTTCTACTTTTGGTGGATGGAGTGGAGATGCTCGATGAAGCGGCCCCCCAATTTACAACAGATCCTACCAACCAACATGTCTTTACCTTCCTGACCCTCCTCCGCTTTGCACAAGGAGCGTTCCCTGCGTGATTGCTTTGTCCATTCGTCCCTACCCCCAATCTCCCTCCCGGCTCTTGCTCCTGCCAGCGGACAAAGTGCTACACCCGCTTGTCCTGGGGATGGAGGACTGTCTGTGTGTGTATGAATGGGTGGGTGACTGGGAGGGAGGAAAGGGGCTGTTGTTGTGCTGAACATTGTGCAATGCCATGCTGGCACTAGAATGTATGGTGACACTAGCGGTCTGCCCCCAGCACATCTTTAGTTTGGCTCTTAACACAAACGATACATTTCACTGCGTGCTTTAATGGACATGTGATAACTAAGTGACTCTGATTCTAAATCTGAACCTAAATGTGATGCTGATTGTGTGAGCTGCCTGAGGAGAGTGCCCAAGTTATGATGATTGGATAAAACTTTGCCCCAAAGGCACATGACTAATTAGCAAACTGCATCGATGAGAATGTTGTTGGATTTCTGGTGGACATTTTGCTCCTTTAAAACCACCAACATTATTAACCTGGTTCAGGTCTTTATTTCTCTCAGGGTGCAGTTCCCCATGAACTACTGTTGCTCATCAGCTAATGCGCCAGGTAGATCACCAAAAGATTTATCATTTGTTTGTCAGTAGGAACTTTCAAGATGTAATAAGATTGAAAGAGTACAAAGACAATTTACAAGGTTGTTAACACAAAATACACTGCAGATGCTGTGGTCAAATCAACACATACACACAAGTTGGATGAACTCAGCAGGTCGGGCAGCAGCCGTGGAAATGAGCAGTCAACGTTTCGGGTCGAGACCCTTCGTCAGGACAGAGGGTGTTGCTGGGACCCAAGGGAAAGATTGAATAGGTTAGGACTTTATTCCCAAGAATGTAGAACATAGAAGATTGATTTGATAGAGATATACAAAATTATGAAGGGTATAGATAGGGTAAAAGCAAGCAGATTTTTTCCACTGAGGTTGGCTGAGAATAGAACTAGAGGTCATGGGCTAAGGGGGAAAGGTGAAATGTTTAAGAGGAACATGAGGGGAAACTTCTTCAGTCAGAGGGTCATGAGTTTGTGGAACGAGCTGCCAGTGGAAACAGTGGATGCGATTTCAATTTCAACATTGAAGAGAAGTTTGGAGGGTACATGGTTAGGACAGGTACGGAGGGCTATGGTCCAGGTGCAGGTTGATGAAGCAAGACAGTTTGAATTGTTCAGCACAGACTAGATGGGCCAAAGGGCCTGTTCCTGTGCTATAGTTTTCTATAGGTCAATGAGTCTGATTTACCTGAATTAGGGAATAGTTGGGAAGATTTAATTAATGCTCCAAATAACTGAAATACCTCAGTAGTGGTGTAGATCAGTAAAATATTAAGCAGTTTATTGTCAAGTGCACTCTGTATACAGGAAACATGATGCAGAATATATACAGCATTGTTTTATAAAAATAGAACTTCAGTGTTTCTTTTAGTCATGAACGTTGTGATTATAATGAATTTCTGATGCCTGGCTTTTGTCCATCTGACTCAGCTATTTGAGTATATTCAGTTCTAGATCCCTTTCTCTGTGAACAGCACAGTTAATTTGAAATTTTGCTATATATATCCCATCCCACACTCAGCTCCTCTTTCCATTTCTCTGATTCCACAATAAATTCCAGCTCTGGATGTGCCATATGCAAAACCTCAAAGGCCTGGGACGAAGCTGCTGAACTGATCAGTGCCCCGTCTGCCACTTTCACCTCTGGTACACAGGAGAGGGAGCAAAGAGACCTGCCAACAGTGATCAGACAAACTTGGATTTGTGTTTTTTTTTGGAGCTTTGGAGTCTGAAGGCAGATCCAACAGAAGTACGAGAGGCATAGAAAGGGTAGAGAGCCAAAATCTTTATACCAGCACAGCAATGTTGAATATTGGTGAGCTTAACTCTGAAGTAAGAGGAAGAACCTTTGAAGGGGATGTGTGGGGCAGGCTATTTACCCAGCGGGTGGTGGGTGCCTGGAATATGCTGCTAGGGGTAATGGCAGAAGCAGGTACAATAGTGGGATTCAAGGGGCTTTTAAGATAGGCACATGAATATGCAGGGATATGTATTATTTAGTTATTTTGTTTTATTTAGTGATACAGTACTGAGTCAGCCCTCCCAGCCCTTTGAGCCATGCAGCCCCAACAACCCCCCCAATTAACCCAAACCTAATCATGGGACAACTTACAATGACAAGTTAACCTTTCCAGTAGGTCTTTGGTGTGTGGGAGGAAATCAGAGGACCGGGGTGAAGCCCGCGCCTTCCACGGGGAGGACGTACAGAGACTCCTTACAGAACGTCGCCGGGCTTGAACTCTGACGAACGCCCCGAGATACAGTAGTGTTGCGCTAAGTTAAAGGCATGCCCCAGCCTCATGCTTATAACTCCCCCCTTCACCAGGAAACTCCTGATGAAGGGTTTCGGCCCGAAACGTCGTCACTACCTCCTCCCATAGATGCTGTCTGGCCTGCTGAGTTCTGCCAGCATTTTGTGTTTTTATTTATTTCCAGCATCCGCAGATTCACTCGTGTTGCAAGTGGAATATTAACTTTATTTATCACATGTACATTGAAACATAGACTGAAATGGGTCATATCAAATCAGCAGGGATTTTTCAAATGTTGCCACATTTCCAGTGCCAACGTAGCATACCCACAACTCACTAACCCTAATTGGGTGTTTGGAATGGGAGACGAACCGGAGCATTGGGATGGTCATGTGGTCATTGCCCCCCCCATACTTTCCCCCAATCACTTTAAAATTAGCCATTCTGCCCTGAGAAATACACCCCTTTACTTTCCTCCAACCACCTTAAAATTATGTCCACTGGTATTACCGCCCTGGAAGAAAGTCCCTAGCTATCCGCTTGATATATGCCTCTTATCATACACCTGCATCAAGTTATCTCTCATCTTCCTTTGCTTCAAAGAGAAAAGCCTTAACTCATTCAACCTATTCTCATAAAACATGCTCTCTTATTCAGGCAGTATCTCAATAAATCTCTGCACCCTCTCTAAAGATTCCACATCCTTCCTATAATGAGGCGACCAGAACAGAACACAGTTAGTTCAGGTGCTGCTTCCGTTGTATAGGAAGATGAATCCCAGTGAGATTGGAATCTGGCTGCAGGAGTCAAGTGTCAAATGCAAAACCATATATTGTCAAGAATGTACTCAGCTTCTGCACAGGAGAGGGGATGTGTGGAAACCAGGGCAATCGTTCAGCTGAGTGCCAGCAGCTCTGATTGGAGCCAGTGCCAAACATTGACCAGGTTTAGCCCACAATTCTACTGTTGGACTCAAGTGCAATAATGTGGAAGAACAAACACAAAACGCTGGAGAGGCTCGGCGAGTCCGGCAGCATCTGCTCAGAGGAATGATCAGTTTGTACTTGCCAGCTTGTACTCCGTCTTTCACCCCAGCATCTGCAGAGTATTTTGTGTTTGTACTCCTTCCATTCCCCCGTCTTGGTATTCTGGCTTCTTCCCCCATCATTTCAGACTGAGGTTATTGGCCTAAAATGTCAACTCTTTAGTCCTCTCCATAGATGCTGCCTGGCCTGCTGAGTTCCTCCGGCATGTTGTGTGTGTTGCTCTGGATTTCCAGCATCTGCATAACCTCTTGTGTTTATGGAGTGCAATAACGTGCTTATGTCTTGGAGTGGGCCTTAACCTTTTAATCCCTTTAATGAATCAAACTAGAGGAAAACTGGGAAGGTTGTACAACACTCCCAAAACATTCACTTTAAATTGATAGCTAAGGCAAATTAGAAAAGATTATAGGACCCAAGCGTTACCTATAAATGATCAATCCTCAACCCCACTCCAGATAAGGTTAAGATTCTTGTCGTTTTTCTGCAAAAGCTGGTTCAGGAGCAGATCAGATCTTCTGAGGAGCAGGCGGTTTGTCAAAGGTAATTGAACTGAGAGTTATCTGTGTTAATCCATCAACTCTTACACAGTCACTAGCCGCATTACCATTTAGTGAGCAGAAACAGTTTTGCTGGAATAAATGAGGGATAAAGACGAAGGAAGACAAGATTATGTGGGCAGGAAGCCAAGGATATCAATGCAGCAGTAGAAAAGAACATCTGCTAATTGAAGTAATTTGAACCAGTCAATCAAATAAGTGGCTATTGAAGTGTTTAACAGAATCACAACGAACAAGTTGACGGTGCCAGTGACAATTTTGATTAACCCCATTAGCTGTGGAGCTTCCAAAAAGATAATTAGATATTTGGGATTGAAGTCCAATGGGGAGACAGGACAGTTGCTGTGAGACCCAGTTTGGGTGGTGGAGCATGGGGGAGAGGGAACGATTTGACCATCAGTAATCAGTCTGCCTTCAGGACTTGGATGATGAGGTGGCACAGTAGCGTAGTGGTTGATAGTCCAGGTGATCCGGGTTCACTTCCTGCCACGTCTGGAAGGAAATTGTACATTCTCCCCATGACCACATAGGTTGCCTCTGGGTGCTCCAGTTTCCAAAGAGGTACAGGTTAGGGTGAGAGAGCTGTGGGCATGTTAGGGCACCGGAAACCTGGTGACTCTTGCAGACTGTCCCCAACAAAATCCTTAGCTTGTGTCATTGACACAAATGACACATTTCACTGTATGTTTTGATGTACATGTGACAAATAAAGCTAATATTATGTTAATGTTATGTTCATTTTTCAGAGGATTGTTGGGGGAGAAAGAGTGCAGAGTTTGATGTTCGTCGGGAAGAAGGTCCAGGGTTTTGGAGCTTAGGGTTTCCATCATGGTTTGGGGAAAATACAAGGCTGGGGGTGATATTGGTGTTGAAGGGGAGAGGTGTCTTTGGGAGAGAGGTACCACAGAAACGTGAGGAACAATGGGACCTTCTGAGTGGTGTCCCAGTCCAGTGAGGCACAAATAAATTGTGAGTGATCCGGACCTAATCAACAATGGGCATTTTCTTGCACAGGATTTAAACTATAAGGCTGATTTGAGACACAATCAGGGACAAACTCTTGATGTTTCTGTAAGATTGTTTCATTGTTTAGTGTCATTTCTAGTGAACAAATGTTGGTTGGCATCCGTCCGTCTCAAAGGACAATGGGTGATGATGATCATCTTCACAAGCTTGGGCAGAAGGTATGGAGATCCTGAGACGCCCAGTTGTCAAGGTCCCCCTCTCAGCTTCACCAGTGTAGTCTAAAGGAAGGCTTGGCTGCAGGAGTTCAATGACGTCCAGCCATTTTAGGGACTCCACTCTGGATTTGCTGTCTGAGTTTACTCTCATAGCCTTCGTCTCCCGAGGCTGCTCACTAGGCAGTGGGGCTATTTACAAGTGTAAAGGAGAACAAAATATTAGTTACTCTGGATCCAGAATAGAGCAAAAAAACACAAAACAAGGTAAAGAGCCAAATAAAAAACACAATAAATATAAACACATATGATAGCGTGTGTGTATATGTGTGTATATGTATATATATATATACTGACTCTATAAAATGTCCATAAAATGACACCAGCAACAGGAGTGTCTGTACATAAGGTTACTGACAGGAAGTGATAATGTAAGACCATAAGACATAGGAACAGAATTAGGTCACTGGACTCATCGAATCTGCTCCATCATGGCTCCCACAATCCCATTCTCCTGCCTTCTCCCCGTAACCTTTGATGCCCTGACAAACCAAGATCCCATCAGCCTCTGCTTTCAATATCGATATTGACGTGGCCTCCACAGCTGTCTATGGATTCACCACCCTCCAGCTACAGAAATTCCTTCTCATCTTCTAAATGGACATCCCTCTATTCTGAGGCTGTATCAAGTAGTGGTGGTGTGGAGAGGAGGGGTGGGTTAGTTGGTGAAGCTGTTGATCAGCCTTACTGCTTTGGGAAAGTACCTGTTTTAGAGTCTCCTGGCAGAGATACTGTGTAGTCTACTCCCTGATGGGAGTGGGACAAACAGTCCATGAGCAGGATGACTGGTCTCCTTTATGATTCTGTTGCTCCTTTTCCAGCACCTTTCTGAATATGCCCTTGATAGCGGTAGGCTGGTGCTGGTGATTTATCAGCCAGTTTTGCTGATCAATTATTAAAGTTCAAAGTAAATTTATTATTGAAGTATATGTAGTACCTATAAAAAGTATTCACACCCCCCCACCCCGGAAGTTTTCATGTTTTATTGTTTTACAACATTGAATCACAGTGGAGTTAATTTGTAAAAAACACAAAATGCTGGCAGAACTCAGCAGGCCAGACAGCATCTATGGGAGGAGGTAAAAATGACGTTTCGGGCCGAAACCCCTCCCATAGATGTTGTCTGGCCTGCTGAGTTCTGCCAGCATTTTGTGTTTTTTATTTATTTCCAGCATCTGCAGTTTCAGTCGTGTTGCCATGGAGTTAATTTGGCTTTTTTTTTTGACACTGGTCAATAGAAAAAGACTCTTTTCATGTTAAAGTGAAAACAGATCTCTACAATGTGATCTAAATTAATTACAAATATAAAACACAAAATAATTGATTGCAGAAGTATTCACTTCAAGTCAGCATTTAGTAGATGTACCTTTGCCAGCAATTACAGCCTTGAGTCTGTGTGGATAGGTCTCTATCAGCTTTGCATATCTGAACACTACCATCTTTCCCCATTCTTTATAAAACCACTCAAGCTCTGTCAGATTGCATGGAGATCATGTGTGAACAGCCTTTTTGAAGTCCAGCCACAAATTCTGGATTGGATTGAGGTTTGTAATTATTTTATTTTACAACTCAATTATTTTGTGTTTTATCTTTGTAATTAATTTAGAATATCTTGTAGAGATCTATTTTCACTTTGACAAGAAAGAATCTTTTTCTACTGATCAGTGTCAAAAAAGCCAAATTAAATCCACTGTGATTTAATGTTTTAAAACAATAAAATATGAAAACTTCCCAGGTGGGGGGGAGTTGAATATTTTTATAGGTACCATATATATCATCATATACAGCCTTCAGATTCATTTACTTGTGGGCATACCATAATAGAATTAATAAAGGACCTCACCGACTTGGGTGTTCAACTAGTGTGCAAAAGATACAAACATTGCAAGTGCAATGAGAAAGAAATAGTAATAATAATAAATAAGTAAGCAATAACTATCGAGAACATGAGATGGAGAGTCCTTTGGTTCAAGAGCCTGATGGTGGAGGGATAATAACTATTCCTGAATCTGGTGGTGTGAGTCCTAATACTCCTGTACCTTCTTCCTAATGGCATCAGTGAGAAGAGAGCATGCCCTGGGTGGTGGTGGGGAGGGGCTGGTTCTGATGATAGATGCTGCTTTCCCAATGACAACATTTCCTGTAGGTGTGCTCAGTAGTGGGGAGTGCTTTACCCATGATGGACTGGGCTGTATCCACTACCTTTTGTAGGATTTTCCTTTCAAAGGCTTTGGTGTTTTCTATTGGTTCAGCTGGTCAATATATTCTCCACTATGTATCTATGGAAGTTTGTCAAAGTTTTAGATGTCATGCTGAAGCTTTGCAAACTCCTAAGAAAGTAGAGGAGCTGCCGTGCTTTCTTCGTAATTGCTGGGCACAGGACAGGCCCTCCTAAATACGAATACTGAGGAATTTAAAGTTGCTGACCCTCTCCACCTGTGATCCTCTATTGAGGACTGGCTCGTGGACCTCTGGTTTCCTTCTCCTGAAGTCAATAATCAACTCCTTGGTCTTGCTGACATTCAGTGAGAGGTTGTTGTTATGGCACCACTCACCCAGGATTATTAGACAGACAAGTGAAAAGATGAGGAGTTCTTGATGGAGGTATGAAATTATTCTAGAGTTGAGAGCCATAAAACTTTGTGTGGTTGGGGTCACCTCTTGCTTATAATTTTTCCATGATAATGATATAAAAGGAGTCAACCTTGAAGTCTCTTAATTGTTTCTAATGTAATATCATAAGTAGTTTTAAATTTATGCTGTTTTAGGAAAAAAATCTAACTAAAGCAGCATACACAAATACTGGAGGAACTCAGCAAGTCAGGCTGCATCTATGGAAATGAATAAACAGTCAACATTTCAGGTCAAGACCCTTCTTCAGGACTGGACAGGATGAGGGAAGATGCCAAAATAGAGAGATGGCAGTGGGAAGGGGAAGGAGGAGAGCTGGAAGGTGACAGGTGAAGCCAAGAGGTTGGGAAAGTAAAGGCTTTAGAGGAAGGAATCTGTTAGGTGAGGAGAGTGGACCATAGGAGAAAGGGAAGGAGGTGGGGACCCAGGAGAAGGTCAGATGTAGGTGAGGAGAAGCAGGAAGACAGAGTGGGGAATAGAAGGAGAAGGGAGAAGGATGGAATTTTCTTTTACCAGGAGGAGAAAGCGATGTTCATGCCATCTAACTGGAGGCTATCCAGATGGAATATTTGGTGTTGTTCCTCCACCCTGAGGGTGGCCTCATCTTGTCACATGTCGGAATGCCAAAAGGGTTACCTAAGATTAGTATTCAGCAAAGAGAATATAAAGGAGTAAGCAAATGCTGGAATTACAAAATTAAAACATGCACAGAAAGAGAAACTGAACTAACATTTGAGGTTAATAGGGGTGAAATTACTAGATTTTTTTGAAACTTTGAAATGCTTTGAGACAATAAAGAGGGGAAAGTTATGGACAGTTTATGAATTCATGATAAGGAGTCTGTGGAGGTCTTGGCAGAAATGGCATTCCCATGGGATTTTTTTTTTTGTTTTTTGAGGAAAGGTTAGAGTTGCTAGTGTTGTCCCAGCCTTGGTATTCTTGCCTATCTTGGTGAAAGAGCTCATGCTGGAAGCAATGTTTATAAAGTGAACCTTGATGTATATCTGCTATAAGTACTAGGGTACCAGAAGACAAGCTGGTGGACGTTGACATTATGCCAATGAATCAATCCATTTTCATCTGAAAGAGGTCACAATCAAAATCAGGTTTATTATCACTGACGTATGTAATGAAATTTATTGTTTCCCAGCAGCAGCAAAGTGCGATACATAAAAAAGATTTAAACAACTCTTCAGAAGCCATCCTATTAGGTACACCTATACGCCTGCTCATTAATGCAAATATCTATCAGCCTATCATGTGGCAGCAACTCAATACATAAAAACATGCAGACATGGTCAAGAGGTTCAGTTGTTGTTCAGACCAAACATCAGAATGGGGAAGAAATGTGATCTAAGTTACTTTGACTCTGGAATGATTGTTGGTGCCAGATGGGGTGGTTTGTGTATCTCTGAAACTGATCTCCTGGGATTTTCACACACAATAGTCTCTAAAGTTTACAGAGAATGGTAGGAAAAACAGAAGATATCCAGTGAGCGGTAGTGGGCAAAAATACCTTATTAATGAGCGAGGTCAGAGGAGAATGGCCAGACTGGTTGAGGCTGACAGTAACTCAAATAACCACATGTTACAACAGTGGTGTGCAGAAGAGCTTCTCTGAATGCATAACACATTGAACCTTGAAGTGGAAGGACTACAACAGCAGAAGACACACACACACACACACACACATGTATAAGGCACTCCAGATTTTTTTTAATATGGTTTGAAATGTTATGGCCTACATAGAGCCCTGATCTGAACATCATCAAGGCTGTCTGGGATTACCTGGAGACACAGAAGCAAGTGAGATAGCCAAAATCTGCAGAAGAACTGTGCCAAGTTCCCAAAGATGCTTGGAACAACCTACCAGTCAATTTCCTTATAAAACTGCAAGACAGTGTACCTTATGAGAATTGATGTAGTTCTAAAGGCAAAGGCTGGTTTCACCAAATATTGATTTGATTTAGTTTTATTTTACCATTTACTGCTCTTTATGGTAATTTTTTTATATCTATAAACTTTTCTTTATTTTAGAAAGCATCTTCATTTTACAGAATTTTTCTTATATGTGCCTTGGACATTTGCACAGGTGTGTGTGTGTGTGTGTGTGTGTTATATAAATTTTTATATATATATTATATAAAAATTTTGCTACATTGAACATGCCTATTCCACCTTGTTGGATTGCTGCCAAACTATTAGCTGCACTAGAACTCGTGTGAAATTAATGATAGCAAAGAGCATTTCAATCAATATGTGCTTGCAGTCATTGAAGAGTAAGCCTATTTTCCCATGTAAGATCTTGAAATGAGAGGTGACATCAAAGTGACGTATTCAGTAGCCTGTACTATAAATCCAATCACATAAGCTGATTCATTTAATATTGCCGTCAAAATGTGCAGCTGTCCATATGAAAGAGCACAGTGAAAATTTACAGGGATGTTGCCAGGGCTTGAGGACCTGAGTTATAGGGAAAGGTTGAATAGGTTAGGACTTTGTTCCATGGAGCATAGGAGAATGAGGAAGATTTGATAGAGGTATACAAAGTTATGTGGGGTATAGATGGTGTTAATGCATGCATTTTTTTTTCCACTGAGGCTGGGTGAGACTTAAAATAGAGGTCATCGGTTAGTGTATAACGTAAAATATTTAAGGGGAACTCCTTCATTCAGAGAGTAGTGTGGGCGTGGAACAAGGGGCTAGTTGGAGTGGTAGATGCGGGATTGATTGCAACATTTAAGAGAAATTTGAATATGTGCATGGATAAGGAGGGGTATGGAAGGCTATGGTCCAGCTGCGGGTCAATGGGATTAGACAGGATAATGGTGTGGCAGTGCGGAATGGGCCAAAGAGCCTGTTTCTGTGCTGTAGTGCTCTGTGACTCAACAGTTGTGAGCAGTTGTGAGCACAGAATGCAATGATTTTAGACGTGTAAAGATTTGCGCTTCAAATGAAACAACATGAGCAATTAATCTGTAGCACTGAATTTCATTTGCATAGTTCTCCTAACATAGCCAAACCTCCAACACAGATGCGAAAATCAGTGCCTAGCAGTGATGAGATCATTGTTAGACTAAGTGAAGATCAGTGATGAGATCATTGATAGGGGAGCTGACCAAAGATTTAAGAGATGGGAGGAAATAGAATTGGGGCAGCATGCTGGTGCAGCAGTTAGCGGGACGCCATTGCAGCATCGGCAACCTGAGTTCAATTCCCGCCACAGTCTGTAAGGAGTCTGTTTGTTCTTCTCATGATCACATGGGTTCCCTGTGGGTGCTCTGGTTTCCTCTCACATTCCAAAGGTGTACCAGTTATTAGGTTAATTGGTCACCATTTGGTGGGTGTAATTGGGTGGCGCAAGCGGAAGAGCCTGTAATCCCGCTGTATATCTCACTAAAATGAAAAGCCAGAAGAGGTACTGGGAGAGATGTGAGCGGGATTAGCAGGTTCATGCAGATCTGAAGGGTTTTAAAGAACCTGCAGGTAACTAAACCAAACAAGTCACTAAGTGAGAATACTATCTTACTCGAGTTGTGGTTGAAGAGGCCACGGAGGAATGGGAGAGTTGGACTTGGGAACATCTGTTGCCTATTCACCTCTTTGCTTTTGCTTTACTGTTGGTTCATCACTGATCTAGATCTCCTTCATATCCTCTCTGCATTTATCTAACAAATTTGCATATGACTCTTGGGTTTTCTGTGACCCCTTGACGTTTTTGACTTCTCCTCCTAAATAGCTCAGCCCCAGCTTTAAGCCAGTATCTGTTCATTCATTATTTCCCTCATTAGAACCAAGTACAGCTCAACACAGTCCTGACCTTGAAACCTTCTTTAAGATCAATCTAACCTTTCCCTCCCACATAGCCCTCCATTTTTATTTCATCCAGGTACCAATAAAACCATAAAACATATGAACAGGATTAGGCTATTTAGCCCTTCAATTCTGCTCTGTCATTCCATCATGGCTGACTTATTATCCCTTCAACCCCATTCTACTGCATCTTCCCATTACCTTTGACTCCCTTCCTAATCAAGAACCTTTCAACCTCCACTTTAAATATACCCAGTGACTTGGCCTCCACAGCCATCTATGGCAATGAATTCCACAGATTCACCACCCTCTGGATAAAAATATTCCTCTTCATCTTTGTCCTAAAGGGACATCCTGTGTTCTGAAACCACGGTCTTGGGTTCTAGACTCCCCCACTCTTCCCTATGTAAGAGTCTTTTAAATGTCTCTAAAATATATGCCTCTGCCATCAATCCTTTCAGCACTTTCTATGCACCAACTACTTCAGTGTCAAAAAATTAACTCTGACATCCCCACTATGATTTCCTCCAAATCATCTTAAAATTATCCCCCTCGTATTAGCCTTTTCCACCTTGGGGATAAAAGTCTCTGGCTGTCTACTTGCTTAATGCATCTTATCATCTTGTACACATCTATCAAGTCACCTCTCATCCTCCCTCACCCCAAAGAGAAAAAAACCCAAGTTTGCTCAACCTATCCTCCAAAGACACGTTCTCTAATCCAGTCAGTATCCTGATAAATCTTCTCTGCATCATCTCTAAAGCTTCAACATCCTTTTTATAAATGAGGCAATTAGAACTGAACACAGTACTTAAATTGTGGTCTGACATTCCAAGTTTTATAGAGCTGTAACATTACCTCAAAATTAAAATACAGATTGGAGGTGTTTGCTGTTCTGAGGCAAATCAGTATAGATAAAGCATTAGGGCCTGACAAGGAGTTGCCTCAGATCCTAGTGTAGAAATTGCCAGGGCCCTGGCAGTGATATTTAAATCATTCTTATTGACATGAAAGGTACCAGAGGATTAGAGGATGGCCAGTGTTGTTCTACTGTTTATGAAAGGCTCTAAACATAAACCACAAAATTATAGGCCCGTAGTCTGACATCAGCAGTGGGAAAGTTATTGGAATGTATTCTAAGGGACTGGATATTAGATTAGATTATATTCAACTTTATTGTCATTGTGCCGAGTACAGATACAAAGCCAATGAAATGCAGTTAGCATCTAACCAGAAATGCAAAGAATAGTGTTATTTACAAAAAAACTGCGAATAAAAAGTGCTACAGCACACAAATATAAAAGTACTGAGACAGTAAAATATAATATAGAGTAATACAATAATATAAGTATTCAGATAGACATTGACTGATTAAAGATATTCAGCATGGCCTTGTGCATGGTAGGTCAGGTCTAACCAATCTTAGAGAGTTTTCAAGAAAGTCACCAGGAAAGTGGTTGAAGGCAAGGCAGTGAATGGTGTCTACATGGATTTTAGCAAGGCATTTGACAAGGTTCCGCATGGGAGATTGGTCAAGAAGGTTCAGTCGCTCACCATTCAAAATGAGGGATTAAATTGGATTTGACGTTGGAGAAGCCAAAGAGTGGTAGTAGATGGTTGCCTCTCTGATTGGAGGCCTGTGACTAGTGGAGTGCTGCAGGGATCGGTACTGATTCTGGTGTTGTTTGTCATCTATATCAATGATCTGGATGATAATGTGGCTAACTGGATCAGCAAATTTGCGGATGACACCAAGATTGGGGGTTCAGTGGACAGCGAGGAAGGTTATAAAGCTTGCAGCAGGATCTGGATCGGCTGGAAAAATTAGCTGAAAAATAGCAGATGAATTTTAAGGGAGGCAAGTGTGAAGTGTTACACTTCAGTAGGGTCAAATAGGGGAGGTCTTACACAATGAACACTAGGGCACTGAGAAGTGTGGTAGGACAAAGGGATCTGAGAATAGGGGTCCATAATTAGTAGAAAGAGGTGTCAGCTAGATAGGATCACAAAGAAAGCTTTTGGCACATTGACCTTCATAATTCAAAGTATTTAGTACAGGGGATGGGATGTTATGTTGATGTTGTATAAGACACTGGTGAAGCCGAATTTGGAGTGTTGTGTGCAGTTTTGGTCACCTACCTACAGGAAAGAAGTAAATATGGTTGAAAGAGTACAGAGAGAATGTTGTCAGGACTGGAGGACCTGAGTTAAAAGGAAAGACTGAATTGGTTAGGACTTTATTCCTTGGAACGTAAAATGTTGAGTGGACATTTGTTAGAGGTATTCAGAATTAGAAAGGGTATAGAGAGGGAAAATACGAGCAGGCTTTTTCCACTGAGGTTGGGTGAGACTGGAACTGGAAGTTAAGGGTGAAAGATGAAATGTTTAAGGGGAACATGAGGGGAAACTTCTTCATTCAGAGGTCATGAGAGTGCAGTACAAGCTGCCAACTCAAGTGATGCATGCCAGCTCAATTTGAACATTATGCGAACTTTGGATAGGTACTGGATGGTAGGGGTAGGAGAGCTGTGGTCCCGGTGCAGGTCAGTGAGAGTAGGCAGTGTAAATGGTTCTGGCATGGCCTAGTTGGATGGAATGGCCTGTTTCAGAGCTGTATTTTTCTATGACTCAATAATCCAAGTAAATTTATTATCAAAGTGCATATATATCACCATATACCACCTTGAGATTCATTTTCTTGCTGGCATTCACATTAGAACAAATAAATACAAATAGAATCAATAAGAAACTACACACAAAGACTGACAAACAACCACTATGCAAAAGAGGGCAATCTTTGTAACTGCAATAATATATGGTAAATAAATCAGTAAATAGGACTGAGAATATGAGTTGTAGAGTCCTTGAAAGTGAGTTGATAGGTTGTGGAATTATTTCAGGGCTGAGCTGAATGAAGTTATCCACTCCGGTTCAGGAACAGTTATTACCCTTCAACCATCAGGCTCTTGGACTCAATCCTCTAACTAATGAAGACCAACACACCTTTTCAACTTGTATGACAACTTTGTGGGATTAATGGCAGCAATTTCTCTACATTTAAGCCTGTTGAATTATTTTCCAATTTCAGTCAGCTCAGTCATTATCAATCCACCTTCCAGCAGGCTGGATGGTTATCTGGAGTTTTACACTAATCGTGGTGCATTAGGCTGGCAGTGCCAGTGTCCTAGATGAGTATTTCTGCAGTGAGATGGATGCTGACACACTGCTGAGATAACATTAGGCAGTCCAGGTGCTGGGTGTGAGGTTTCAAATCAAGAGAGTGAAATAGGACAGCAAAGTTAATCAGACGTTGATTTATGCTGTGAAATTATCTGGACAAAGAGGACAAAACTGGTAATCTGGACAATATTTTGTAAAGGTTAAAGGTTACTAAAGTTCACCACCACTGGAACTGCATGAGTTTTCTCCATATCCTGTATGATAGAACACTTACAAGCATAACACCCATAGGTTAGGACTTTATTCCGTGGAGTGTAGGAGAATAATAAGAGATTTGATAAAGGTAAATAAAATTATAGGGAGGGTAAATACAAACAAGCTTTTTCCACTCTGACCGTGTGAGACCAGAACTAGGGGTCATGGATTAAGATAGAAAGGTGAAATATTTAGGTGGATTCTTCACTCGGAAGATCGTGAGATTATAGAGCGAGCTGCCAGCAGAAGTGGCTGATGTGGGTTCATTTGCAATATTTAAGTGAAGTTTTGGTAAGCAGACGGTTGGGAGGTCTATGGTCCAGGTGGGGGTCTATAGTACTAGGCAGAATAACAGTTCAGCCTGGACTAGATGGGCAGAAAGGGCTCTTTCTGACTGTAGAGCTCTATCACTCTAGGCACTATACATTTTGTCATTTTTTTTATGAATGGAAATAATTATCACTGATCTAAATTACAAATCTGGACAACACATTAATTGTTGCTGTGGAATTTATGGCCACCTTTGCAAAGTGCCCAGTTACAATAGGAATGGAGTTGGATGGAGAACAGAAACAGGTATTCAGATCAAACAGCCTCACTGAGCACTCTGACTACCTCCACACTCTTAGCAGGAAATTAACATCGTCCTAATAACCTTCCGAGAAATGCTAAGTGCAAAATTAATTTTCAGGGCCAGTCAATGCTGCAAATGAAGGGACGTACAAGTTATAAAGTACGTCAGACTGACAATTAAGGTCATTGGATAAGTTACAGGGCAGCAGACAAAAGAATGAGCTGGCACGCTTCCAGCTATGAGGTCATGGAGTCAGTGGCTGCGCGGAACAAGGCACACAGACTTGGCTGCCTGCCCTGCCTTAGCAGCGTGGTTTGCCGTGCTGCGATGGCTTGTGCGATAGCACTAGTGCCACACATTCCCCTTCTGTCAAGAGTGCTGATGGCTGACTGTTTATGTATAGCCTGCCAGGAGAGGTTATTTCAGTTAGTGACATTTTATATAAGGTTCTCTGTGGCATGTGCTTCGCCAGCTGATCTACCTTGGGTAGCTGTAGTGCAGCTATAATAGGCTGCAGCTCTTTTGAGATTGAGAGGAGAATTAGAAATCCCAGCAGGTTACCTGCTCCCTTATCCTATCAGCAGCGAGAAAGCATGTGTAAACGTCTGGAGAGAACAGATGGAGCTCAGGCACCAGAAGCCGTCTAATAGTTTACTGTTTAGGCTTGCGCACAAATCGTGATCACTTGAGTAACACCTTGGTGCTCTTGTATCTCCAGTATGGGTCAGTTCCACGCAAGAAATGGAAGGGCAAATCTTTATTTCACTTCCCAAACCCGAGTCTGCCTGTCCGTCTGTCTATCGAAGTGTAGGCCTCTGTTAGTCTCAATAGACCATGGATTTGCACATTGGAAAGTTTCCAGGGCACAAGCCTGGGCAAGGTTTTTTTTAATAGAAGACAGGCAGTTGCCCAAGCTGCAAGTCTCCCCTCTCCACACAACCGATGTTGTCCAAGGGAAGGGCATTAGGACCCATACAGCATGTCGTCACAGAGTAATGTGTGGTTAAGTGCCTCGCTCAAGGACACACACACAGCCTCAGCCAAGGCTCGAACTAGCGACCTCCAGATCACTAGACGAATGTCTTAACCACGCACTAACATTGTCTATCTAAAAGATACAGCATGATAACTGCCCTACTAACCTATAAGACAGACAAACAGACATGCTTCATTGATCCCGAGGGAAATTGGGTTTTGTTACGGCCGCACCAACCAAGAATAGTGTAGAAATATAGCAATATAAAACCATAAATAATTAAATAATAATGAGTTAATCATGCCAAGTGGAAATAAGTCCAGGACCAGCCTATTGGCTCAGGGTGTCTGACACTCCGAGGGATGAGTTGTAAAGTTTGATGGCCACAGGTAGGAATGACTTCCTATGACGCTCAGTGTTGCATCTCGGTGGAATGAGTCTCTGGCTGAATGTACTCCTGTGCCTAACCAGTACATTATGGAGTGGATGGAAATCATTGTCCAAGATGGCATGCAACTTGGACAGCACCCTCTTTTCAGACACCACTGTCAGAGAGTCCTGTTCCACCCCCACAACATCACTGGCCTTACGAATAAGTTTGTTGATTCTGTTGTTGTCTACTACCCTCAGCCTGCTGCCCTAGGACACAACAGCAAACATAATAGCACTGGCCACCACTGGACTCGTAGAACATCCTCAGCATCGTCCAGCAGATGTTAAAGGACCTCAGTCTCCTCAGGAAATAGAGACGGCTCTGCCCCTTCTTGTAGACAGCCGCAGTGTTCTTTGACCACTCCAGTTTATTGTCAATTCGTATCCCCAGGTATTTGTAATCCTCCACCATGTCCACACTGACCCCTTGGATGGAAACAGGGGTCACCGATACCTTAGCCCTCCTCAGGTCCACCACCAGCTCCTTAGTCTTTTTCACATTAAGCTGCAGATGATTCTGCTCGCACCTTGTGACAAAGTTTCTCACCGTAGCCCTGTACTCAGCCTTGTCTCCCTTGCTGATGCATCCAACTATGGCAGAGTCATCAGAAAACTTCTGAAGATGGCAAGACTCTGTGTTGTAGTTTAAGTCCGAGATGTAGATTTTGGAATTTGGAATGTGGGAGAAAACTGGGACACCCAAAGCAAACCTATGCAGTCAATGGGGGAGCATTCAAACTCCTTACAGACAGCAGCGGGCATTAAACTCGAGTCGCTTGTGTTCCAGCAGTGTCACACTAACCACTACGCTACCGAGAATAGGGTCAGTCCCTTGCAAGGAATGGAAGTGAGAGCCTTTATTCCACTTCCCACGCCCTACCTCCTTATCACGAAAACTTATCAACCTGTCTGTCTGTCCGGACAAGCGGATGGACAGAGAGATAGATAACTTTTATGTAAGGAGGTAAGGTGAGGGAAGTGAAATAAAGGTCGATGTAGGTAGATAAATGACAACTGTGAAGCCCTGTTCTCTCCAGACATCGACAATGCTGTGTCTGTCTTATCTGTGTATCTATCGATGAGTAACTGGCCTTTCTGGCCCAACAAGCCTGCATTGCCCGTGTGACCAATTAATCTACTAACCCATATGAATTTGGAATATGGGAGGAAGCCTGAGCATTTGGAATAAATCCACGTTGTCAATGGGAGAGCATACAAGCTCCTTCCAGACAGCAGCGGGAACTGAACTCTGGTCACTGGCACTATAATAGCGTTACACTAGCTGCTACACTACCGAGAATTTGATTGCCAATATGGGTCATCCCTGCAAGGAATGAAGGTGAGAGCCTTTATTCCACTTCCCACATCCTACCCCTAGTTCTCACGGACATTCTAGCACTATGTGCACTGGCATCCAGTTTATGCTTCAATAGAACAGGCAAGAATTTAATCAATTGCCTCTTACCTGAGGCAGTAATGACAGGCACATCATCTTCATCATAATCCACTAGGGGACGGACATAGAGAACAAGCACACATTCCACAGTTACATCCAGTGGCCACTTTATTAGGTACACTTGTACACCTGCTCATTAATGCAAATATTTAATCAACCAATCATGTGACAGCAATTCAATGCATAAAAGTACGCAGACATGGTCAAGAAGTTCGGCTATTGTTTGGTCCAAACATCAGAATGAAGAAGAAATGTGGCTTTGACTGTGGAATATTTGTTGGTGCCAGACAGGGTGGTTTGAGTATCTCAGAAATTGATGATCTCCTGGGATTTTCACACACAATGGTCCCTAGAGTTTGGAAAGAGTGACGTGAAAAACAAAAAAAAAACATCCAGTGAGTGACAGTTCTGTGGACAAAAGCATGAATGACAGAAGTCAGGGAGAATTTGTCAGACTAGTTTAAGCTAACAAGAAGGTAGCAGTAACTCAAGTAACCATGCGTTACAACAGTCGTGTGCAGAAGAGCGCCTCCAAACACTCAACACACCAAGTGTTGAAGTGGATGGACTACAGCAGCAGAAGACCTCAAACATACACTCAGTGGCCACTTTACTAGATACAGAAGGTGCCAAGTACCTACTGAGTATAAATCCTTATACCAGGCAACGTTACAAATACATTCATAATTGGTAACTACAATATTACAGATTAGGCTATTTAAAATATAGTTGCTAGTTTTTTAAAGATTTATTTTATCAACCATTAAGCCTTTTACTTCTGGGTGACCGTTTCTTGAACAGAGCCATTTTAATATCTGTCTTAATTGAATATTGTTAAATAGAAACTGCCTTCAATGGCATGCTTAGGTTGAAAATTTCTCTGGCACCCTTTTCTTTCTTTAAGCAGCGAATGCTGTAGCTCCTGTCTGCAAAAAGCAGGGACAAAGAGTTACAAGTCTCTTCCTCTTCAAACGCGCCTCCTGCTGGTGAATGAGCAAACAGCATGTCCAGTCAATGAAGCTAAAGATTATAGGGAGTACGACACACACACAATGCTGGAGGAACTCAGCAAGTCAGGCAACATCCATGGAGAGGAATAAAGAGCAGGCATTTTGAGTCAAGACTTTCAGGGTGTTACTCTCGATTTCAAACATCTGAAGAATGTCTTGTGCTTAAAAATAAAGATTAGCTTTATTTGTTGCATGTGCATTGAAATGGACAGTGAAATGTGTCATTTGCATCAAATCAAATCAGCTAGGAACAGCTCGCAACTGTCACCAAGCTTCCGGTGCCTACGTAACATACCCACAGCCTATTAACCCTAACCCTAACTGTAGGTCTTCAAGCATCTGGAGGTCATGGGGACAATGTAGAAACTTCTTACTGGCAGCGGTGGGAATCGAACCCTGATTAGTGATCATGGTGCCTTAAAGTGAGTGTTCTAACCTCTACACTACAATGTAGCAGTTTGTGGAGACTGCATCCCTGACAGCAGTAAAGGCACAGAGTGGCAGAACCAGGTGGCAGATGAAAAATATTGGTGAGAGATTAATGTTATTAGCTTTGCCGAGATGTACTTACACATTGTGAACAGATCGAGCATAGTTAGTCTCATGTTCCTGGCAAGCCATGAACGTAAGATTGAAAGCAATCTCTCAATGGGGTATTTAGAACAGATGTAGAGAATTGAATTGTTATTGGGTGAAAATAATCAATAAAATGATCAATGAAGAAGGAATAGATTTTACTTGTTCACCAGGCAATTGCAATGAAAGTGCCTTAGGCTTTTTCATGTTCTGTTTAACATGAATGCTGCACAGATGTTTTGATGTACATGTGACACATAAAGCTAATCTTATAAAGCTGATCTCTTTTGCTGAACATGAGAGGGAGCCCACTGCTCTTTTGGACAGAGGTGAAAATTAGAACATAGAACACAACAGTGTAGTACAGGCCCTTCAGCCCACAATGTTGTGCTGACCTTTTAGATCAATCTAACCCTTCCATTTAGCCCTCAATACTCCTATCTCTATGTGCCTATCTAAGAGTTTCTCAAATGATCCTAATGCAGGTATTCCCAACCTGGGGACCACTGTCACCTTGCCTAATGATATTGGTCCATGGCATGAAAAAGGTTGGGAACCCTTGCCCGAATGTATCTGCCTCTAACACCTCCCCTAGCAGGGCATTCCATGGACTCACCACTTCTGTGTAAGAAAGAAATCACCTCTAAAGCTCCCCCTATACTTTTCTCCAGTTCCTAGACATCTTGGGATTAACTATTGTGATTTACATTTGACATGTTGAGAAGTTTGCCCATTGCTGGTTAGATTAGGTAAGAAGGGAAACCCCCAAAGTTTCTTTGAATGCACGATAATTAATTTAAATTCAAGTGAAAAAATGCCGAGCCCTTGGGATTCCACTCAGTGTTCTCAATTATATCTGTTGCGTCTGTATTGGACAACACATTCATCATCATAAGTAGACTATGCGAAAAACTTGCTTTGGAGAAATATCGCCACCCTTTGACTTGATAAAGTGCTGGATCAAAGGTTCTTGCAGAAAATGAAAGTGAACGGGGTTGAGGTAACACACAGACATGGGTAGGCAATTGAGTGAATAACAGCAAACTGGGGAGGTAGAATGGATCTTGGCAAAGTGTGCTACTAGGGTCACTGCTGTGGCTTATCTTTTTACAATTTTGTAAACCTTAATGAAGACACTCAAGGTATGATTGCTAAATTTGCTGGTAATACAATTTAGCTAGGAAAGTAAGTTGTGATGAGGGTATAAGAAGACAACAAGGAGGTATAGATAGGTTAAGTGAATGGGCAAAGATCTGGCAGATGAAGCATAATGTGAGATACTTATGAAGTTATTTATTTTGACAAGAAAACTAAAAAAAAAATGAGATAATGCAGAGCCTTGAGATGTAGAGGGACCCCAGAGATTCTCTCTTCTCCCCTCTTCCATCTGGCAGAAGATACAAAAGTCTGAAAGCACATACCACCAGGATCAAGGACAGCTTCTACCCCGCTGATATAAGACTATTATATAGTTCCCTAGTAATATAAGTTGATTCTTGACCTCACAATCTATTTATAAATTTATTTTGAACATGTTTCGCAAAGAGATATAATACAGGTACTGAAGTAAGGAAATAAGGAAAGTTAACAAAATGTGATTGCTGGACAGAATGCTTCAGTTCTGTAAAATATAGGTAGAAGCCACATCTGGAGTTCTGATCTCCCGTAAGTAAGGATAATAATTTATTGTATGCAGATCAGAATAGGTTTACTCTACTAATACTGGGAGTATTTGGGTTACTCTGAGGAAAGTTTGAACAATCTGTTGTTGTATGAGTTCTGAAGAGTGAGAGGGCACTTCAATGAAAGACGTAAGTGATCTTGAGTGATCTTGATACAATGGTTGTGGAGAAGATGATTTCTCTTGTGAAGAATCTGTAGGGGTCATGGTTTAAAAACAAATGCTTGCCCACTTAAAGATGAGGTGAAATTGTTTTCATGGAAGATCTTGAGCGTTTGAAACTCTGATCAAAGGATAGTGGAAACAAAGTCTTTGGATAATTTTAAGGCAAAGGCAGATAGGTCCTTAAGCTGTATTAGCTGTCTGATGGTGAGAACAACACACACAAAATGCTGGTGGAACACAGCAGGCCAGGCAGCATCTATAAGGAGAAGCACTGTCGACGTTTCGGGCCTAGACCCTTCGTCAGGACTAACTAACAGTTCCACCAGCATTTTGTTTGTGTTGTTTGAATTTCCAGCATCTGCAAACTTCTTCGTGTTTGATGGTGAGAACGCTGACCATAAGGCATACAATGAAAGCAGGATTCAGCCATTCAGTCCATTGAGTTTGCTCTGCTATTCTATTTATTATTCCTCTCATTCTCATCCTCCCGTCTTCTTTCTGTAACATTTGATATCCTTACTAATCAAGAAGCTTATCAACCTCCAGTTCAAATATACCAAATGATGGCCATTTGTGGCAATGAATTCCACAGATTCATAACCCTCTGGTTAAAGAAATTAGCCTTCATCTCTGTTCTAATGTGATGTCCTTGTATTCAAAGGCTGTGCTCTCTAGTCCTAGACACCCTTGCTATTGGAAACATCCTCTCCACATCCATTCTACTAGGTCTTTCAATATTCTATAGCAGGGGCTCTTAACCTGGGGTCCATGGTCCCCTTGGGGGTCCATGAACTCAGATGGGAAAAATTTACGTCTTTATTTTCACTAATCTCTAATTGAAATTTAGCAAATCCTTCAATGGTGAAGGTAGGCAACAAACCACAGTACTATCAGCAGTACCCGTGATGTTGTCACCAATGGAAATCACAGACATTTTCACATCACATTGCAGTTGTTACAGATATCTCAAAATAATTGTTTACTGCACACTCATCATGACTTCAAAATATGTTAGTTACCAGACCCATCGCTAGATCGAACATGATCACAGTCTTCCTGTCTGCAGATGCTCGTGCAATGTAATTGGCCAACTATCGGGCAGCCCTGTGATTGGATGTTCAACATGATATGGGTGTGGCTTTGTCAAAGATCACCCCACAGTTCAATGTTCTTATTCAAGTGAAGGAATAATGGCATTCACACAGATATGTCTTTGAAAAATAAAATTCAATTTTAACTTGCCTGTATTTTAAATGGATGGCCTAGTTATTTGATGAGTTAATAAAGAAGCAGATTTGCTTTTTTTTATTCTGGTAACAGTATTTCAATACAATTGGTTTCTTTTGTAATCTTATGTATTTTATTTTATATACTTAAATACATTATTTTGAGAAGGGTCCTTAGGCTTCACTGGACTGCCAAAGGAGTTCATGGCATAAAAAAATTTAAGAGCCCCTGTAGGACTTTCCCCCTTCCTTAAGTTGTGCTTATAGTCATATCGGACGTAACCTTACTGAATTGCAGAGCAGGCTTGAAGATCTGTTGGGGCTTTCTCCTCATTATAAGTTCATACAACAATGTAACAAAAAATAGACCTGGTGAAATGTTTCCAATGTGTCTAATATTTTACATTTTGCTTCAGTTTTAGGTGATAATGAATTGAATTTGGAGGATGCCCTCTCCGACGATACCACCTTGAGGCCAAGTAAGTTCAGAATTAGAGATAGTGTGCCTCGATGTTTTTGTGTGAGCGTCACGTGGATTTTCACAAAGATGGAGAATCAAACTTGTAGATCTACATAATTCTAAGTTCGCTTTCAGAGTTTCAAAACAACGCAACAGTAGCTATACTTGATTTTTTAAAAAATGATTTTATTTATAACAGTCCCTTCCGGCCCAAAATCCCACAATGCCCAATTATACCCATGTGATTGATTGATCTACTAACCCGTATGTCTTTGGACTGTGGAAGGAAACTGGAGCACCGAGGGAAACCCACACAGTCATGGGAAGAACATGCAAACTCCTTAGAGACAGCAGCAGCATCAAACCTGCGTCTCTAGCACTGTTATAATGTATGCTAACTGCTACACTCCAGTGCCCACGCCTTCCATTGAAATCCTTGAATACTAATTTTTGTAACAATATAATGCACAAGGAGATCGAGTCTAAGCTGGGTCTCAGACATTTTTCAACACCATCAGAGATTGCACAGAGTGTAGAATGGTCTCTGCAATAAATTAATTAATAATGGTCAGACATAGCCCAGCAGAGCAGAGCTCCATCTGTATCAGTGTTGTGGTTGCAGAGTTAATCCATTATCCCACCGAGACTGTAATCTGAATGTGTTATTATGTGTGTACATAAAGAAATGCGGTTCCCAGTGGGTGGTTCACCCGGAGCCGGAAGTGACACTGGGGTGCTGATCACCAGCGCTTATTTCCAGCTGAAGCCATTTCTGGAGCGTCCTGTAAATCAAATATGTGTTAGCGTTTCACACTGTTTGTCTTTATTAACACTGAGATCTGCTGTGTGCAGGTGGGCATTCCTCAGAAGAGGTGGGATTATCTAAGAATTAGGTAACGGGGAAGATCTGAGGCTGCTCTGGGATATTGGCAGAAGTTTAGGAGGCCAGAGATGTTGCTGGGACGAGGTTCTGAGTTATAGGGAGGTCAAATCGTTTAGGATCTCATTCCCTGGAGCGCAAGAGAATGAAAGGAAATTTGACAGAGGTGTACAAAATTACAAGTGGTATAGATAAGGTAAGTGCAAGCAGGCTTTTTCCACTGAGGTTAGATGAGACTAGAATCAGAATCAGATCTACTTTCACTGACATATGTTGTGAAATTTGTTGTTTTGTGGCAGCAGTACATTGCAATCATAAATCATGCTATAAATTACAATAAGAAATTATATTTTTTTTAAATGTAGCGCAAAACAGAGGACAACCATAGTGAGTGTGTTCATGGACCAGTCAGGAATCTGACGGCAAGGGGGAAGAATCTGTTCCTAAAACATTGAGTGTGTGTCTTCAGGCTCTTGAACTTCCTTCCTGAAGGTAGTGATGAGAAGAGGGCATATACTGGGCAATGAGGGTCCTTAATGATGGATGATGCCTTTTTCTGGCATGGCTTAAGGGTGAAAGGTAAAACATTTAAGGGGAAATTGAGGAGGAACTTCTTCACTCAAAGGGCAAAGAAGTGAAGTGATGGACGAGGGCTTGATTTCAGCACTGAAGATAAGTTTGGGTAAGTACATGGATTGGAGAGTTATGCAAAGCTAAGCTCGAGGTTCAATGGTACTGGGCAGAATAACTGTTCGGTGCAGACTATATGGGCCTGTTTCTCTGCTGTAGTGCTCTATAATTCTATGAGTTGTCACACAGCCAAAAAAGATTAAAATAATCTTTTTTCAGGAAACTTTGTAAAGGCAAGTTTCTTTGAATATGGATTTAATTGATAATAATCTAGTAAATAACATAAACTGGAATCAATATTTGTGTTGGAGAAAGAAATTCTTTAAAGCCAAACCTTAATAAAATGTCCTGAGCTTCTTAATCAGTCCCAGGCCTCGGCTCCTCTCTCCAGTGCTAGCTCTCTCACACCATAAACGGCTGGATAATCTTCTGCCAAAATCAGTGGAAGAAGCATCAATGGAAAAGGTAAAAAGTCCCACTCCAATCCCAAGAGATGATCAAACACATTCTGGAAATCACGTCCCACAGAACACTGGCTGTGGTTCGCATAGTGCGATGTGAATCCAGCTGGAAAATCAGCCGGCTTTCCTTGGAATAGTAGCAAAGAATCCACTGGAGCGAGCAACTGGCAACAGACTCCAAAGGTTAATGACCAGTGAAAAAAAAAATTCTCCTGACATCTAACCTCACATGTTATGTGCAATTCCCCTGATCCTTCAGAACCTCAAATAACACACCCGCGTGGACTAGATCTAATTCTTCTGTAATCACACAGATATCAGTCAGGTCCCCCTGAGGGTTCATGCTATCCCAGTGCAATAATAAATAGCTCTTCATCCCCGCTATTTTAAAACTTACAAAAGGATTCAATTTTTACATTGAGGGAGCTAATCAGATTGAGTGGTTTGGAAAGTAGAAAGAAAAATTAGCTGAAACTTTTTAAATAAAAGCGGAAAATGTTGGAACCCCTCACAGGTCAGGCAGCATCTGTCAAAGGCACTTTGTCCTGAAAAGTTTAATTGATTTGCTTTCCACATTGGCTGCCTGACTTGCTGGGTATTTCCACAAACTTCTGCTTTTATCTCAGATTCAAAGCCCAAAACCTTCAAAGTAAATTTATTATCAAATTATGTATGTGTCACTGTATGCAGGCACACACAACAACTGACAAACAGTCTAAATGCAACGGAAGACTAACTGTGCAAACAATAAATAAATAATACTGAGAATATGAGCTGTAGAGGCTTTGAAAGGTTGTGGAATCAATTCAGAGTTGAGGTGAGTGAGGTTATCCACACCAGTTCAGGAGCCTGGTCGTTAAGTGGTAATAACTGCTCCTGAAGCCGATGCTGTGGGACCGAAGGTTCTTGTGTCTCCTTCCCGATGGCCACAAGTGAGAGGAAAGCATGGCCAGGATGATGGGGGTCCTTGATAATTTCCTGTGGCCCACTCCACAGTATCTGCAGTTCTTTTTTTATTTCTTAACTCGTACTTTCTTTGATCTCATTTCAAACTCCAGTTTAAGGAACTCCACTCTCTTAAATCTGGTGATTTCTGCCTAAACCCCTAGCTAGGATATTTTATTTTTCATTCACTAAGATGAGTATAAAGCTAAATCCAGTATTCCATTTGAGATCTTAAAATAAAGCACAGTCCTTGTAGCATTTTTAAGATAAGGTGAGTTTTATGTGTCATATGTGTATCAAAACATACAGTGATCTATGTCGTTTACATCAACGACCAACACAGTCCGAGGATGTTTTCTCTGTCCCTCTCCCTCTCCCTCCATCTCCCACCCGCTCCTCTCCCTCCCTCCTCTCCCTCCCTCTCTCCCTCCCTCCCCTCTCCCTCCCCTCTCTCTCCCCCTCCCTCCTCTTTCTCCCTCTCCCTCCCCTCTCCCTCCCCCTCTCTCCCTCCCCTCTCCTTCCCCCTCTCTCTCCCTCCCCCTCTCTCTCCCCCTGTCTCTCCCCCTCTCTCTTTCCCCCTCTCTCTCTCTTTCCCCCTCTCCCTCCCTCCCTCTCCCTCCCCTCTCTCTCTCCCCCCTCTCTCCCTCCCCCTCTCCCTTCCCCTCTCCCTCCCCCCTCTCTTTCCCCCTCTCTCTTTACCCCTCCCTCCCTCCCCTCTCTCTCCCTCCCTCCCTCCTCTCCCTCATCTCCCCCCTCCACTCTGGTGCCAATATCATATGTATACATCTTACTAAACTTAATCTGTAGGTCTTTAGAATGTGGAAAGAATCTGGAGCACCTGGAGAAGACCTCATGGTCACAGGGAGATTGTACAAACTCCTTACAGACAGTGGCAGGAGATTGAACTGCTTCACTGATGCTACAATGCCATCCTGTCTTGTATTCTGTTGTTCATGCAAAACAACAATAAAAATTTCCATTTATATGGTACAGGTAGTACTGCTATAAAGCAATAATTGTGTTTCTAAGAAACCTGGCTTAATAGAAAGCCAGGTTATAGTATAAGAGGCTGTAGTTTCCTTTGAAGCATAGATTGAAATAGGTTTTCCATATTGCGATAGAATTAAAATCAATGCAGCCCATATAATGCAAATAGTGTTCCCTAATCTATCAATCATGTTAGGATTTGCATTACAGCAGAACTACCTGTACATTTGATGGAACAAAAACAGCTGAAAATGCTCACAGTCAAAATTAACATCAGTGACTTTTACATTTACACCATCGGACTTTGGTTTTGAGGAACATCTGAAAAGAAGAAAGATAGCTAGAGGGTCAAGGGAGGGAATTTCAGAGATTGAGGCCCCTGATGCTGAAGGCATGGCCACAGGCAACAGGCTCACTAAATTTAAAGATGAACAAGAAGCCAGAATTAGAAAAGTGTCAGATCCTTAAGTGAGTTGAAAAGTTGGAAGAAAATGTAAAGAGATGGGAGGAACAAGAAATTTCAAATAGTGGCTTGGCTTAACTGGGATTTTATAGAGGCCAGTAAGCATAGAGTGCTGGGTGAACTGGACTTGGTTTAACTGAGGATGAGGGTGGCAGATTGATGTTCCCGCTGTGTGTGATGACATAATAATATAGAAATATTCAGTAACGACAAGAAGCAGCAGTCAGTGAGCCTTGGGGAAAACAAGATGTCAGGATCTCTGCTGACAGGACCCAGCTTTGTTTTGTCCAAAGATGTCTCCTGCTGCCCAGGATCTTTATGTAAACCCCACAACAAAATCAACCAATATAAGATTGTAGGTTAAAGGTGGAAGGTGAAATGTATTTAAGAGGAACCTGAGCGGGATCTTCGTCTCTCACCGGCAGTGCCGGTGTGGAACGAGCTGCTAGAGGAAGTGGTGGGCACGGGTTTGATTTTAACATTCAAGAGATATTTTTTAAAGAACATACATGGGAAGGGTGTGAAGGGTTTTGGTCCAATGGGAGTAGGCAGAAAAACTGGCATGGACTAAGGCTGCAGTGCTCTATGACTCTATAACTGGAGTTTATGGAGAGCCAGACCAGAGAAGTAGTCAGGAGTGTGTTGGGTCCATTTCTAATGTTATCCTATCTTTGCATTATTGAGGCTCACAGAGTCATAGATTCACAGTATAATACAGTATGGAAATTGGCCCTTCGGCTCAACTCATCATTCAACCCTGGTGCCCACCAAACTAATGTCATTTGGATGCATTTGGCCCATATCCTGCTAAACTTCTCTTATCTATGTACTCACCCAAATGTATTTTTAATGGTTGGTCTGTGCTGCTGTAAAAATAATTAGAGAGAATGTTGTTGATTATGCTGACCTGGACTCTTAGCATGAATGCATAGTTGGGAAAGCAGATAAAATCTGCCACAATGAATTTGAAGGTGTTACCTTTTAGTGTGTTCAGTTCTGGTCACCGCGTTACATGAAGAGTGTAGAAGCGTTAGAAAGGGTGCAGAGGAGAGTTACCAGGATAGTGCCTCAACCACTTCCTCTGTCAGCTCATTCCACACATGTACAATTTTCGGCCTGAAGAAGATATCCCTCAAATTCCTTTTGAATCTTTGACATCTCACCTTAAACCTGTACTCTGTAGCTTTTAGTTCCCCTAAAGCAGGGTTTCCCAATCTTTATTATTCCATGGACCTCCACCATTAACCAAAGGGCCCATGGACCCCAGGCAGGGAACCCCTGCCCTAAAGGCTGTGTACATACACCCTATCTCTACCCTTCATGGTTTAAATCACCTGGCATAGCCTCTCTCTATAACTAGGGCTTTCAAATCATGGCAACATCCTTGTAAATCTTCTTTGCACTTTGCACTCTTTCCTGCTTAAAACTAAAACTGTGCACAGTACTCCAACTGCAACCTCGCCAATATTTTCTACAACTGCAACATAACATCCCAACTCTTATACTCAGTGCCCTGACTGATGAAGGCCAGCACGTCAAGTACCTTCTTCACCACCCTGTCTACCTGTTATGCCACTTTCAGTTGAATATGTATCAGAACTCCTAGGTCCTTCAATTCCACATTTCCCACGGCCTTCCATTTACTGTATATGTCCTACCCTGGTCCAATACCTAGCATATATCTTTTTGGCAGTTTCTTGCATACTTAACCTAGCTGATCAAAATGTCCCTGTGATTTTTGTTACTTATCCATACCTGACAGCATCCACATAAAGCACCCTTGTATTCTTTTCAGTTGTCTATCCTATAACAAGTATGGTCTCAACAAAGTTTGTACATCTGCAGCATAATGTCCAATACACTAGCTCTTTTTTTGTACAGCTCTTTTTTTGACACTGCATTATCTGTAAATACTTGGGTTATCCCCACACATACATAACACTAAATTTATCTACCTATACATTAACTGACCTTTGCTGAATGCCATCCTCCTTTTGAGTCTAAATCATTTTCTAATCATTCCATCTCATCCATGGATAAAACTCTAATGCTATTCATTGCTTTGAACATCAAGAATCTATTTAATTGTTCAGAGTAAGGAAATACACTGACTGTTTAATGGATCAAGACATATTACCCCTATTTATAATTTAACACTCCAACGTACATGCATTCTTATTAGATGACTATTCCATTGTGAGCTCATTGGAATTCTGCCCTTTTACATCAAATAAAGCAAGTTGATTATCGTGGTTTCCTCTAAGTTGCATGGGAGCATGGCTGCGCAGTAACTCAAATGCTCCCATGCACATAACTTTTGTTGCTGCGGAGCTGGGATTTTGATTTATATAATATTAATATAATTTTGAAATTATGCTAATATTATTATGAAATACCTTGTAATTAATTATGTGTTAATGAATATAGAATCACAGAAAACCTACAGCACAATACAGGCCCTTCAGCCCACAAAGCTGTGCCGAACACATCCCTACCTTAGAAATTACTCGGCTTACCCATAGCCCTCTATCTTACTAAGTTACATGTACCTATCCAAAAGCCTCTTAAAAGATCTTATCATATCTGCCTCCACCAGCATCACCGGCAGCCCATTCCATGCATTCACCACTCTCTGAGTAAAAAACTTACCCCTGACATCTCCTCTGTACCTACTCCCCAGCACCTTAACCCTGTGTCCTCTTGTGGCAACCATTTCAGCCCTGGGAGAAAGCCTCTGACTATCCACACAATCAATGCCTCTCGTCATCTTATACACCTCTATCAGGTCACCTCTCATCTTCCGTCGCTCCAAGGAGAAAAGGCCGAGTTCACACAACCACTAATTTATGGATTATCATATAATCCATAAACTTTCTAAACAATAAATGTATCACTACCTTTGAAACATTTTAGAGCTTCAACATATTTACATTGTCAGTGTTTCAATTTACAACACTGTTACAAATTGTAACAATAAACACAGAATGGAAGTTGTAGCTCATTGTTAAAAAACCCGTTGAATGCCAATGCCATCTAGTCAAAACATTTTATTTTTGCCATTGTGCCAGTCAGTTGTTTCCACTGCCTGACATCGTTTACTTGAGTTGTGAGTTGTGCTTTGTGTTTGTTTAATGTGCACATTACATTAAAAAATACCTAAAGTGTTTTTACTTTACAGATTTAAGGCTGTGTAAAAATGTCCTGATCAGAGTAATGGTTGATCACCTAAACTGTAAAAAAAAATTAAAGGAAATGTTGTTGATTATGGCGATGCAAGCTATTAGTATGAATGCTTTGTTGGGAAAGCAGATAAGAATCTAGCACAGTGTATGTGAGAGTGTTAACTTTTATTGTGTTCAGTTCTGTTCACCTCATTATAGGAAGCTTTGCAAAGGGTGCAAAGGAGATTTCCAGAATACTGCCTGGATTAGAGAGCATGTCTTAGAGGGAAAGGGTGAACGAGGTAGAGCTTTTCTCTTTGCAGAGAAGGAGAATGAGATGTAATATGATAGAGGTATACAAGATGATAAGAGACATAGATTGAATGGACAGCCAGGGACTTTTTCCCAGGGCAAAAATGGCTAATGCCAAGGGATATAATTTTAAGGTAATAGGAGGAAAGTATGGGGGGGATGTCAGAGGTAGGTTTTATGCACAGAGTAATGGGTACATGGAATGTTCTGCCAGAGGCAGATATATTAAAAGCATTTAAGACATCCTTAAATAGGCACATGGATGATAGAAAATTGGAGGTCTATTTAGGATGGAAGGGCTAAATTGATTATAGACTTGGTTAAAAAGCCAGCATAACATTGTGGGCCGAAGGGCCAATACTGTGCTGTACCATTCCATGTGCTTATTGCTTCTGTATTTATTGTAATTGAATCATTGTTGGGGGTTGGTGGAGTGAGTTCAAAGTTCATTGTTATTATGCCAAGTCGACTATCCATTCCCATCCCTCAATTGGAAGTTGATGAACACAGTCTCGTTACTGAAGTGCTGTCTATGTGACACAAAATGCACAAACATACCTGTCTCAGTGTGTCTCCAGGGCTGAGTGCATCAGTGTGTAATGCTAATAGAGCCATATGTTGCTGTAGCTTAGGAAGTCCAGTGCGAAGTTGCAAAAAAACAGGAGTTCTTCATTACTGATTAACCTCCTGGCATTCTCATTTGGCAGGGTGGTAGCAAAATATTGCTGGAGACTGAGCCTAAAAGCGATCATTCAGGAGGTGGCTGACACAGCTGCCAGCACTGGATATTTTCATATGCAGCCAAGGTCATTCGACGGAGCCAGCAGCCCATGTTAGTGGAAAAACAAATTAACAAGAAATGAGGAAACAAGTCCAGTGTGTGTAATGTCTAGGATGTACATGGCTGCAGCTTGAAGATACAAGTCAGAGACAAAGCTGATCCACTCGTAGAGATGCACTTCTCTCTGGCAGTAAAACTGTGCTTTCAGCTGGATTCTGTCCAGCACTCAATAATTTTGCAATGGGAGCCTTAAGTCTTTAAAACACTTCCTTTACTGCAGTTTAGCAATGTCCAACCAAACCCTCCACTGCGCTTTTATTACACAAAGAGTTGCTTTCTTGTTCGCCCAAATGCCCCCTTCCCCTGCCCTGTCTTCACCCCACTCCCCATCTCAATTGTCCGTATAATTATACAGCTCAGATGCTTTTTGGAAGTGCCAATTTCTAAATTCATTTGATTGATGTCCTCACTAAGGAAACTACTTACACAAACACGAGAAAATCTGCAGATGCTAGAAATTCAAGCAAGACACACTAAATGCTGGTGGAACGCAGCAGGCCAGGCAGCACCTTACTTAGCTTTGCAAGTTGCTGAATTCCTTCATTTTCCCCTTCCCCCTCTTTTACCCTAAATTGTCAGAACCAGGTTCATTATCACTGACGTTCACCCATTGGCCACTTTATTAGATATAGATAATTGTTAATGCAAATATTTAATCAGCCAATCATGTAGCAGCAACTTAATACATAAACCATGTAGACATGGTCAAAAAGTGCAATTGTTGTTCAGACTAGACATCAGAATGGGAAGAAACGTGATCTAACCCACTTTGAATGTAGAATGATCGCTGGGGCCAGACAGGGTGATATAAGTATCTCAAAAATTACTGATCTCCTGGGATTGTCACACATTACAGACTCTAGAGTTTACAGCGAATGGTGAAATAAAAACAAAAACTATTCTGTAAGCAGCAGATCTGTAGATGAAAATGCCTTTTCAATGAGAGAAGTCAAAAGAGAATTACCAGACTGGCTCAAGTTGATAGAAAGGTGACAATATCTCAAATACTGTTACTACAGTGGTGGGCAGAAGAGCATTTCTGAATGCACATCATGTCAAATCTTGAGGTGGATAGGCTACAGCAGGAGAAGACCACGAACATACATTCAGTGGCCACTTTATTACCTACAGGAGGTCTCTAATAAGGTGGCCTCTGAGTGCAGGTCGAGAAGTTGTTGATTTCAGGACAGTAAGCAAATAAGTCATGATTGCAATGGAGTCTGAGCTATCCCAGCATTCATTGCACTAGGAAACCCCTCTATTAGAATTACAGTGCTATGTATTTACACTAGTGCTTCACAGCTGTTTCACATCTAGGGCTTTGTTGTGTATTACTTTCTGTCCCTTGAGAGCAAGAGAAAATTCTTAGGAATCCCACAGCAAGGAGCAAAATAGATGAACAAGATATTGGCTCTCCCCTGTGGTCCATGTGACAGACAAGGCTTGCTGCATTTAACCACACATTTGTTCTTGTCCCCATGGCAATAGCTTATACTTATTGCTCATGATCTGAAATCTCACATCTACATATTGTTGAGCACAGGCAACTTTGTCAGAACATCAAGCTGTCTGCTCTGGACGCTAATCATAATGCTATCTGAAATTAGTGAAGATGCTTCTACGTGCCTACAAGGTCACAGAAACATGGCACTTTGGTAGAGTCATGCAGTCATAGCACAGAAACAGGCCCATCAGCCGATCGAGTCTGTGCCAAGCTATTAATCTACCTACTCCCATCAACCTGCACCCAGACCATATCCCTCCATACCCTTCCCATCCAGTTACCTATCCAAACTTAAGTATTGAAATTGAGCTTGCATCCACCACTTCCACTGGCATCTCATTCCACACTCTCACCACCCTCTGATTTTCCCTTGAACATTTTGCATTTCACAATTAACCAATGATCTTCAGCTCTACTCTCACCCAGCCTCAGTGGTAAGAGCCTGCTTGCATTTACCCTGACTGTACCCTTTGTAATTTTGTATACTACTTTCAAATCTCCCTCATTCTCCTACACGTCATGGAATAAGGTCCTAGCCTATTCAACCTTCCCCTGTAACTCAGGTCCTCAAGCCCTGGCAATAATACAGTATAGAATTAAAATTGAAAAACTTCATTTGATGGAATTCTGAAATAAAACTGGAAATATTGAGACACCAGAAACTGCAAATGCTGGCAGCTCATACCACATTCTCAACACACTTTGAAAGAAGTTCTGCCATGTATTGCAGAAAAAAACTTAACAAAATAAAACTGTTAAATGGAGTTCTTTGTGAATATCTGGTAGCAGTCATATAGGGCTGATTCCTTGGTCCTGGACACAGATTCACCACCCTATGGCTAAAGAAATTCCTCCTCATCTTTGCTCTAAATCTACATCCCTCTATTTTGAGGCTGTGCCCTCTAGGCCCAGACTTGCCCACCAAGGGAAACATCCTCTTCACATCCACTCTATCTAGATCTTTCATAATCAATAGATTTCAATGAGATCCCCTACCTCTTATTCTTCTAAATTCCAATGAGTACAGGCCCAGAGCCATCAAGTACTCCTCTGTAAAGGCTCTCTCCTCAGAGAGCCTTTCATCTCTGGAATCATTTTTGTGAACCTCCTCTGAATCCTCTCCAAAGTCAGTACATCTTTTCTTAGATAAAAGGACCAATACTGCTCACAATACTCCAAGTGAGACGTCACCAGTCCCTTATAAAGCTGTAGCATTACACCTTTGCTTTTATATTCTAGTTCTCTTGAAATGAATGATAACATTGCATTTGCCTTCTTTAGCCAGAAGGTGGTGAATCTGTGGAATTCATTGCCTCAGGAGGCTGTGGAGGCCAGGTAATTGGGTATACTTAAGGCAGAGTTTGATATGTTCTTGCTTAGATAAGGTGTGAAAGGTTACGGGGAGAAGGCAAAAGAATGGGATTGAGAAGGACATGGATCAGCCATGATGAAATGGTGGAGCAAACAGAATGGGCTGAATGGCCTAATTCTGCTCCTCTGCCTTCTGGTCTTATGGTCCTGTGCAGTCAGCCTATGGGTGAAAAAAAATCTCCCACCCTTACATCCACTCTAACTCCCATACTCCTCACCTTAAACCTAAACCATTGTGTCGCAGGGGAATGTTTCTCACTATCCACACTATCCTATATTTGTAATTTTATCTCTCAGGTTACTAATTATCCAAACCTATCCCCCACTTCCTTCACATAGCCTCCTGTGCTAAAAGAAAAACAAACCCAGTCAATCCATTTTCTTAAAACTCAACATTTCACATCAGATAATTTCCTGATGAATCCTCTCCAATGCCATCATATCTTTCCTCTTGTGTAGTGACCAATACTCCAGCTGGAGTCTAACCAAAGTTCTATAAAGTTGTACCATAACCTCCATGCTGTTCTACTCTGTGTCCACTACTGAAGGCCAGCACCCCATAGTCTTCTTCATCACCTTATCATCATTGTATATTGTTATCAGGTTTATTATCACTAACGTGTTGTAAAAATTAAGTTGTGAGAAGAGGCCATGTCCCAGATGGTGAGGGTCCTTCATGGTGGATGCTGGCTTCTTGAGGCACTGCCATAGAAGAAGTCCTCAATGGTAGGGAGAGTTGTGCCCTTGAGTCTACAATCCCCTACAGCTTTTGCCAATCCTGTGCGCTGATGCCTTCATATCAAGTAGCGATGGAACCAGTGAGAATGCTGTCCACGGTACATCAGGAGAAATTTGTTAGAGAGTTTAGTGACATGCCGAATCTCTCCAAACTCCTAATGAAATAGAGCCATGGATCTTATCTACTTATCCTGCCACCTTTGGGGATCTATGGACTTGTACACTGAATCAGCACATCTCTCTGTCAATATTCAGAGCGGCTCAGTAATTCATCGTGTGCCCTACCTTTTATAATCCTTCTAAAGATGCATGTTTTCACTTACCCAGATTCAATTCCAATTCTATCAGTCTGCCCGACTTGCCTTTATGCCGGCTAACACTCCCCTCATCAATATCAATAATACAACCAAGTTATTGGGTCATCTGCAAACTTCCCAATTAAACTTCCACATACATGTCCAAATCATTAAAGTCATCGCGCTCATATCTGTGGTAAACCACAGCTTTCAGTCATGAAACAATTTGCCTCCCTCATTCCCTATCAAGCCAATTTAGGATCCAGTTAACCAGCTTGCATTGGATCCCATGTTAAACTTTAAGACCAACCTTCCAGGTGGGAACTTGTCAAAGGATTTATCACAGGAGATTGATGTGGGCTACATCAATCTCACTGTCATCATCATATCTTTAGGCTTCTTCAAAAGAACAATCAGATTAACCAGACAGGATCCATCATTAAAAAAGATCCTTGCTAACTATCCCTGGTCAACCCTACATTAAATCTGCCCTCAAGTTTACTGGCATTAGAGTTATTGACTTGTAGTTTCCTGGCTTATCCTGGTGCAGCTTCTTGAGTAAAGGTACCTCATTTGTTGTCCTAATCATCAGGCACCTCATTTAAAAATTTCCATTAGAGCCCCAACCCTTTGCTTCCTATGGATTTGTCTGTCTTTATGCCTTTTAAGGCATTTAATACATCTTTTTAAACTGTTAACATGCTCTAGACTATTCCTATTTCCCTCCCTGACATATGCACCTACAATGTCTTCCTCTTTAGTGAATGCAGATGAGAAAGATTAATTTAAGACCTCACAACATCCTCCAACTCCACGCACAGATTGTCCCTCAGCACTACTCTTTCTGTGAATACACTCTGGCTCTTAATATACATTTAAAATGCCTTAAGATTTTCCTGAAGATGCCCTGGGAATATCCATAAATGTCCTGGGAATTTGTTTAATATTTCTTGAGATTTATAAGAAACAGTGATTTTTTTTTAATGTGCTCAAATCCATCAGAAAATCCTTCCAGGTCTGTACCGAGGAAGAGCTCAGGATTAAAAGATGCTGTACAAGTCCCAGAGGCTAAGAAAGCAATAGACTTTTGTTTGGTCTGTCACATATCAGCATCCAAACTGCAGGACCAATGAGGTGGAATCAACTGTTCTTAAGGGCCCGCGTTAAAAGGCTTTCTCCCTTATGGACTGATGTTATTAGCAGAATGATTCGTGAAACTCCAGCCTCTGCAGTTGCTTTTATTGTCCTCTGCCTCTTGTTAAGCCTCTAATTGGAATCACATTTCGACTTGCCCTGGTTCAGCCAACTGAAAAATATTCTTCATTAAATCCTGTTAAGCTTCCAACCAGCACACCAGTTCCACCTGTGAAACCTGCAGTCATTAGGAGAGCATTTGTTATTCAACAGGCAAAGAGACAGCTGCCAGCAATTGTATTTAATGTTCCAACAGAGGCATGGTGTGAAAATCTCTCTGAAGCCACCTCTGTCATCATTTTGCATACCTGGGAGTGTGTAGGGAGAGCAGGCATAAAGGAGCAGAGCACAAGTAGTACCGGCAATCAGAATAGCACACACACAATGCTACATTCCTCCAGCATTTTGTATGTGTTACTCCGGATTTACAGCATCTGCAGAGTCTCTTCTGTTTAACTAATTTCCCAGTGGTTTCCTCAATGAATTTTCAGAAATGAATGGTTAATTCATTGTGGGCCAAATGGTCTAAGGTGTGGAGCATAGTAGCCAGGTTTGACAGAAACCTGTTACTGTAATTGACAAATCGTAAAGAGGACTGCACTGTGACACATTCTTTGGACATCCACTACTGCTTGAATTTTCTCAGCACACTGGTGTAATACCATTGCAGGGGCATAACTTTGATGTGTTTGGAGGAAAAAGTCAGGGGGATTTGAGAAGCAGTTTGTTTCCACACCTGGAAAGGTGGTAGGGATGAGGAATGCTCTGTCGGGGGTGGTGGTAGAGGTGGTAGAGGCAGATACATTCAGGACATTTAAGAAACTTTAGATAGAACGTTACAGCCCTTCAGCCCACAATATTTTAAACGAAAAGGCCATGCGCCCTTAAGACATGAGAGCACATTAGGCCACTCAGCCTATTGAGTCTACATTGCTATTCCATCAAGGTTGATTATTATCTCTCTCAACCCCATTCTCCTGCTTTCTCCCTGTAACCTTCGTTGACCTTATGAATCAAGAACCTATCAACATCCACTGTAAATGTACCCGATGACTTGGCCTCTGCAGCTGGCTGTGACAATGAATTCCACAGTTTGACTATTCTCTGGCTAAAGGAACTCCTCCTCATCTCTGTTCTTAAGGGACATTTTTCTATTCTGAGGCTGTGCCCTCCTGCCCTAGACTCCCCACGATAGGTAACATCTTCTCCACGTCCACTCAATCTAGGCCTTTCAATATTTGATAGGTATCAATGAGATTCCCCCTATTTCTTCTGAACTCCAACGAGTACAGACCCAGAACATTCAAATGCTCCCCATATGTTAACCCGTTCATTCCCAGGGTCATTCTCATGAACCTCCTCTGGACCCTCTCCAAAGCCTTTCTTAAATAAGCAGCCCAAAACTACTCATAATGCTTGCAGTTCTCCTGTCTCCAATTTAAGAATTCCTTAAATATTGAAAAACAATCTAGTGCTTTTCCAGCATACATGATGAATAAACTCTTCACAGGCTTCCAGCTGACTACGGGTATTAATTTTAACAGACATTTCGATGACAAACTCTGTCTAGTCCTGCGGTATTTATACCCCTGTCGTCCATCCATCCTGATTGTTTAGTCCTCATCCAATCAGGTTTTCTCTGTCCCACCTTGTTTACAATCGAAACCTAACAATGAAGAGGAACCCATGACCACGGTCTGTCTTCCCTATATTTCCATGGTTTCTGGAAGGATCACCAGGATCCTGAAGAAATAACGGATTAATACCATCTACAAACCTATAAGGAAGCACAAATCACAACTTATGTGGGTCAAAGATGACCCGGGACTCAGGATGACTGGCATTTACAGGATTCCCTGTAAATGCCGAGCAGTATTTATCAGCCAGTCGGGATGTACAGTGGAAACGTGCATCAAGGAGCACGGGAGGTGTATCCGTTTGGGTTACCCGGCGAAATCGGCGGTAGCAGAACAATGGCCACAGGATTGACTACTGTGCTATGCTATAGGCTTGGTGAAGGAAGCCATTGAAATAAAACTGGAGGAAAAGAATTTTAACCAAGACAAAGATCTTGCTCTAAGAACTGTAATTCAATTGTAAACAAGGTGGGACAGCGGAAACCTGATTGGATGAGGACTAACCAATCACGAGGGACGGATGACAGAAGTTGAACATATATACCACCAGACAAGACATGCCCAGCCATCATCCCCGATGAAGATGACAGTGTTTGTCATCAAAATGTCGGTTAAAATCTATACCTCTACTCAGCTGGAAGCTCAAGAAGAGTTTATGAGTCCTTAAGTATTCATGATGAGCACATAGATGAAAGAAAAAAGGAGGGGTCTGTGGGAGGGAAGGGTTACATTGAACCCAGGGTAGGTTAAACATTTGGCACAACATCGTGGGCTGTACTGTGCTAAAAGAATAAACAGAATGGAAATTTTTCATTTAGTGAAACAAGGACTTTGAGCTGGAGCTCCTTAAAGATTATACAAGGGTTCAACAGAGTGGAAGTATGAAGAACGTTTCTACCTGTCAGAAATTCTGATGAATACAAGGCACTGGAGTGTGCTGTGACACATGCAGGCTTCTCCCATTACTTCCCTGGGTTGTAAACGCAAGCATGATGTACGTGTGATAAACGAATTGGAATCCGAAGAGCTTCTAAGCAATCCAACAAGGAAGCAAAGGGAAATTCCTTTACTTGGAACAGAGGGCAAGTGCTGAACTTGCTACCACAAGAACTGGTTAAAATAATTATTTGCCTTTTCTGTGATCTCCAGACCACCGCGTACTTTGAAGCTGAAAGATTCTCAAACTCACAGCAGCCATTTTCTGTAAAGCTAAAACAGATGGGTGTAATAACTTGCAGAAGCTGAGTGAGAATGAAGATGAGGCTGAAGATGACTCCACTAGTTTTCTTTGAAGGATAGAACAGTACAACACAGTACAGGCCCTTCTGCCCAGAATGTTATGCTTTTAAGGTCAATCTAACCCTTCCCTCCCACACAGCCCTCCATTTTTCTATCATTGATATGCTTATCTAAGGGAGTCTCGGGCAAGGTTTAATTGGTGCAGTTTGTGTATTGGACTCACTTTTAGAGGACTCGGTCTCTGGTTATTCCTTTTCTCGTTGCAATTTTGTGTGACTTTGATGTGGGAGGACTGGTTCTGCAGCCTGCAGTCAACAAGTGACACAGCGCCAAATTGAACTGAACTGAACATTCCTAGACTGTTTCAGGCTCTCTGCAGTTTGATGTTTAATATTCTGTGTGTTATTCGCTGGTTTTTGGCCGTTTGTGCGACTTTTTCTTTTTTTTTTTGCGTGTCGGGAGTCTGATGTATTGTTTGAACGGGTTCTTTGTAGCATGGCTGTCTGCAAGAAGGCGAATACTGCATACATACTTTGATAATAAATGTTCTTTGAATCTTTGTATCAGTTTCTACTACCACTGGGAGTGCATTTCATGGATGTACTGCTCTGACATGGCCCTATACTTTCCCCAATCACCATAAAATGATGTTCCTTTCTATTATCCATTTCCACCCTGCGGGGAAGGGTTTCTGGCAGTCCACTCGATCCAAGCCTCTTATGCTGTACCATCTTTTGTACTTGTAAGAACAGAAAGGTTGTTGATTTAACATATCTACTGGAAGGTGGTGCTGTTGTCTCCCAGTGACTTGCACTTTCGGCCTTCCACCTTAGAGGCTGCTAGGGTAGGCTATCAACTACGACACAGATGGTGAGGCAGTTAAGGAAAATAGGTGTCTTCAAAAGTAAATTAGAAGAGAGAAAAAGGGGATAGAAATGATGGAAAGCAGGGATGAGGCAGATGAAACAGGAAGAAACTGTGGTATGCCTGGCACGTGCCTTCATTTCACTGATTCCATTACCCTTTATTCTAGATAATTTTTTCGATCTTATTGTCTCAACCAGAATAAGAGCCAATATCATAAAGGGCAACAAATGCCATCAAACTATACAACGAAAGAACAGACAAGTGAACAAAAAGGAAAGGGAGAGCACTCGAACGATGCTTGTGCCCATTCTTAACTTTTAGAACATAGAAACATTACAGCACAGTACCGACCCTTTGGCCCGCAATGCTCTGCTGATCTTTTAATCTACTCTAAGAACGATATAACCTTCCCTCCAACATAGACTTTCTTTCTTTAGCCAGTGAATAATAAATATGTGGAAGTCATTGTCACAGATGGCTGTGGAGGCCAAGACGTTGAGTATATTGAAATTGAAGGTTGATAGGTTTTGATTAGTAAGGGTGTCAAAGGTTATAGGCAGAAGGCAGGAGAATGAGGTTGAGATGGAATGTAAATCAGCCATAATTGAATGGTGAAGCAGGCTCGATGGGCTGAATGGCTTAATCCTGTACTTTTGCCTTATGGTCTTTTCACTAGCTTCCTGGGTCTGATCGTTGAAATGCTACAGAATTCTTTCCCCTAACTGCAGAATCAAAAACCCTGTTCAAGGTGCCAGAGAGCTACAAGCATAGTTAAGCTCCAAAAACAGAAAGTGATTTCTCTGCTTTGGGGGTTTTCCACTCCCTCCAGATGCAGGTCTCCTAATGAAATGTCAACCATTCCCCTCCCTCCACAGTTGCTGCCCGACCTCCTGAATACCTCCGGCAGTTTGCTTTTCACTACAGAATCCAGCATCTGCTATCTCCTGTACCTCTATTGGTTTTATAGTTAGTTACCAATCTCCACCTTGTGGCAGTAACTCCAAAACCTGCTGAACTAGCTCTCACAGACAACCTTGGATTATATGTGTGTATATATAGGCAGAATTGAGGAATGCTTTAATTTTAAATAAGATCACTCAAGTCCTCAATACGCGCCGATAAATACTTTGATATTGTTGCTCAGTATATCTAAAATGACCACGCTTTTAATTTATATGAAATCAATCTCCACAGGACCACCATTGTAAGGTATCTTGGCCAGAATTTACCTTGGTGCCAACAGAGGTGTATTAAGTGGTTACTGGTTGCTGTGCCAACATCTGTTTTTAATTCCAAATCACCCAACAATGGGCACAAAATTGCTCTTTAATAATGTCACTACCTGGGTTGGCTCTCTTGGAACACACGTTGCAGCAGATTGCATGAAGGAGGTTCCTCGGAAGTCACCTAGGAGGCGTAGATCTTGTAATGATAGCCCTTTTAATTTTTAAAAAAAAATTTTAATTCCAAGATAGGGCATGATAACACGACCTACCATCCCAAGGAGTCCGCACCACCCAATTACACCCATGTGACCAAATAACCTACCACGTCTTCGTAATGTGGGAGGGAACTGGAGCACCCAGAGGAAACCAACATGGTCACAGGAAGAACGTGCAAACTCCTCACAGACAGCAGCCGGAGTTGAACCCCGGTCGTTGGTTCTGGAAAGCGATGTGCTAACTGCTATGCTACCCTGCCATGCATTAGATGTTCAAAACAATTTTTAAAAAGGCAACCAACACACACTATTGTAAGGAGAACAAAGAAAAGAAAACAAAAAAAAAAGTTTTGGTCATCTTATGCTCAAAAAAAGTAGCTCATTAGAGAAATAAGACACATTCCTGTGATAAGAGGTGGCCTATGAAATAGCCAGATTCTGTGGCGTGACACAGGCTACGAAGAAACTTCTCGAAAAATACAGAATCAGCTTTACTGCACTCACTGAAAATTCACTGAAAAATTACACACAGGTTATTATATAAAAAGTCAAACACAGGATACTTCAATTACAATGAAAATAACAATTCCACACTCTAGTCCCAGAGCCCACAACTGGGATGCTGGGGAGAAGGTACCAGAGGTGTGGGGCGGAATGCCATGGATTGGGAGCTGGTGTTGGCCTGAGGATCAGCAGCTGAGGATTAGTGATAGTGGGAGACGGGGCTGCTTTATTGCTGGTCATCTTTGAGGGTCTGTCAGTTGAGGTGTTTGGGATTGGGCAGCTGAGGAGGGAGGGGAGTGTAATGTTTGTGCAGCTGTGGTGGGCAAACCAGAGTAATGTCAGTTTATGGAACTGGAAAAAACAGAAGTGCCTTGTGAGGGTGAGGTGGTAGGTGGGGTTGGCAGACGGGTGTAATTTGAGTGCTGTGAGGGAGCTCACCAAGGCAGTGATCATGAACTTGTGTTATCCTGAGACAAGAAAGGGTGGAATCGGGAACATGACATCACAGTACAGGCTCCTTGGTTCATGGCGTTGTGCCAACCTTTTAACCTACTCCAAATCAATCTAACCCTTCCCTCCTACATAACCCTTCATTTGCCTATCATCCCTGTGCCTATTTAAGAGTTTCTTAAATATCCGTGGTACATTGGGAATCAGCAGCACTGTCTTTTGCTTGATATGTTAAATGAACTTCCTATTATCAGTTCTCACAAGTATAAAACATCAAATTGACAGCCAGAGACATGTTCCCAGGGCGGAAATGGCTAATACAAGATGGTGTAGCGGTGTGCTACACGCAGCGCTAAAATTACGACACGGAGTCGGTAACTGCAGTCGAAGGAAAAAACTTTATTCGAAAACTTCAGCCTCACTTTTAAGCCTCTGTCAACCGGCCCCCCATGGCGAAGAGGCTCCAAAGCTCTGTGCTCGCAAACCCCCGTAGGCTATCTAATTGTGAGTCGGTTCGCATACACTAGGAAATGAGCCGCCACAATGGCATAATTGCAATGTGATTGGAGGAAGGATCGATCTAACCCCTCTCTCCCACATAGGCCTCCATTTTTCTATCGTTCATGTGCCTACCTGAGAGTTTCTCAGAAGATTCTAATGTATCTGCCTCCACCACCATCCATTCCACACCTGTATGATTCTCTGTGTATAGAACTTACCTTTGACATTCCCTGTATAATAGGGGTGCCCAACCTGGTGTCCACAAACCCCTCAGTTAATGGTAGGGGTCCATGGCATAAAAAAATTCTGGGAAGTACTGCTCTATACTTCCCTCCAGTCACCCCAAAATTATGCCTCCTGGCTTAGCCATTTCCACCTTGAGAAAAAGTCCCTGGCTGTCCACTCAGTGTGTGCCTCTTAGCATCTTGCACTCAGCATTTCTCTTTTAAAAACTGGTATCTGAACAATGACTTCTCTGAAGGACGTAGCTTTGGCTGGAAGTTGTTCAGGTGGGAAATGAATGTAACTCTAGCACAACCCATGAACCATTCTGTGCTGCAGGTGAATGTCACTGCTAATGGGTGATAACAGTCATGTTCATCTTGTTATGATGCAATGCTTTCCACAAAACTAACACAGTTTATTTTCTCAACAGCTCCTGAGAAACCTCGCAACCCTTCAGGTGGGGCAGGTACTGGTAAGTACTTCACCCGTTATACATATTTTAATACCTGAGGAAGTGAAAAAGTCATAAAATTGAATTTATATTCATATGTTCAAATGCATGTAAGCACTGGGGTGCAATGAAAAACTTGCTCACTGCAGCGTTACAGGCACATAACATTAGAGACACGAGAAAAATATAAACTTAAATAACATTATACCAGAAGGGATACAATTAGAACAAAGAAACAAAGCCCATTGCGGCAAAAAGTGGCCATAGTTTTACTGTACAGAGGGAATGATTAAGGTTGTGCCCCGTTGGTTCAAGAACCAAATGATTGAAGGGAAGTTCTTGGACCTGGTGGTGTGGGATTCAGGCTTCTGGTCCTCCTTCGCGATGGTAGCTACAAAAAGATGGCATGAATGGAAGGATTCTTTGATGGATGTTGCCTTAGGCCAGGGGTTCCCAAACTTTTTATATGCCATGGACCCCTACCATTAACCGAGGGGTCTGCGGACTCCAGGTTGGGAATCCCTGCCTTAGACCATAAGATATAGGAGCATAATTAAGCCATATGGTCCATCAAGCCTGCTTCACCATTCCATGATGGCTGATTTATTATCCCTCACACCCCCATTCCTGATAATATTTGACTCCCTTGCTAATCAAAAACCTATTATCCACCATCTTATATCTGTTATGATGTGGCAACAATGAATATAGAATTGAGACAGGTATTTTATAAACAAATAAAACGTTTATTAAACACTGCTCAATAAAAATGAAAAGTAAACAAATGACTAGCTTAACCAGAAGTTAACTGCTGTATGGCAACTCGAATAGTTCTTAAAATGATAAATGCGAACACAGTTCTTGAAGCGATAAATGCAAAAGTCCAAATGATTTACACAGTCAATTAGGAGAGACTTTCCTGAAGTAACGAATTCCTCGACGGCGTGATGTTACTGCTGATCACAGCTGAAATATGCCTTGCCCGAAGGACTTACGGCAAAGGAAATAAAAATGGCTTAAAGGAACTGACCTTCCTTGGCAAATAACACTGCACCCAGCCCTTTCTGCTTTCACAATGCAGAGGATATCCCGGATGCAGGTTACTACTTCCTTGAACAAAGATTAAATAAGGTCGATCCTGTATTACCACTGGCGACTCCACCTTTACTCGATCCTTCAGGTTCCCGTACTTCGATAAATTCTTCACTCTCCGACTGGACTAAACTGGCAGCATTGTGGCAAAACTGCTGGCAATAACCTTTGAGACTTAAGATAGAAAGTAAAACTCCACTTTAAAACAAAACTGCGTCATGAGACGAATACATAGCATAACTGAGTAACTGACGAATTAAACCACGAACTGAGCTGCGTCACAGCAAGGCTTTCCCCTTTTATACCTGTTGAAACAGGCCATCACATGACCTCTCACTGGTGGGAAAATTACATCATGTGGCCTCACACTGGTGGGAAATTACATCACCCCACCATCACAAGACCATTACATCATGCTCAGAATTACATCATGGTCATAAGACAGTCACAAGATACCCATGGGGTATGTAACATATCCAATGACTTGACCTTCACAGCCAGCGATGGTAGTGTTTCATGCAGATACTACTGAGGGTGGAGAGGGATGTGCACTGGACTGAGTGCACTGCTCTCTTCAGCTTCTGAATTTCCTGAGCATTCAAATGGCGTACCACACCACAATGCAACCAGTCAGAATACTTTCAACAGTACAGTTGTAGAAGTTTGTTGGACTGTTGGGTGGCAAACCATTCGAAGAAACTTGAGGCACTGGTGGGCCTTTGTGATTGCATCTAGGTGCCTGATTCTCTCTATGTTCATTTTCAGAACCTTGTTTGGTTCATTTAGAGATACAGGCCCTTCCAGCTCAACAAGTCTATGCCATCCAGTTACAGCCACGTGACCAATTACCCTGCTAATCTATACATCTTTGGAATGTGAGAGGAAAAAGAAGCATCTTGAGGAAACCCACTCAGGGAGAGAACATTAAAAACTCCTTACAGAGGGAGGCAGAATTGAACCCGGGTTGCTGGCACTGCAGCAACGTCATGCTAACTGTGTGCTGCCATGGCTAAATCTGAGCAGGAAGTGCTTCTGTGTAGGCTGTGAGTTAAGTATAATTTTTTGCAGGTTGTGATCTGGCTTTTCTTATCAGGAATCGTGGGGAAAGCAGAGAAGAAAGGAAGTGGCTGAAAGTCTAGTAAATGAAATGGGCGTAGCACTGGTTAAAGAGCGATAGGCCCAATGGCCTGTTCTCTCACAATATTATTCAGTGCCATCCAGGGCCAGACTTAACTCAAGTTGCAGAATGGATTAATATTCTGATTCAAATTAATTTATTTATCACATGAACATTGAAATATACAGTGAAATATGTTGTTTGTGTTAGCAGCCTAAGGACGTGCTGGGGACAGCCTGCAAGTGTTGCCTCACGTTCTGGCACCAACATGGCGTGCCCAGCGTGTTCAGCAAAAACAACACAAGGAACAACAACACAACAGCAAAACCAACCCCCTTCCTCCCTCCCATCCACTCAAACATAAAGACAGTCCTCCAACCCCAAGAGAGGACCCTCATACCTGGTACCTCTCTCTGTGAAAGGAATTGGGATATTTTTTTCCACAAATAATAACAGTATATCATCACCATTAGGTGCCATATTGTAAGACGTGGGCGATTTATCCATGATTGGTCTTGGCAAATTTTTTCTACAGAAGTGGTTTGCCATTGCCTTCTTCTGGGCAGTGTCTTTACAAGACAGGTGACCCCAGCCGTTGTCAATATTCTTCAGAGATTGTCTACCTGACATCAGTGGTCACATAGCCAGGACTTGTGATACACACTGGCTGCTCATACAGCCATCCACCACCTGTTCACATCCTTCACGTGACCCTGATCTGGGGGGGGCGCTAAGCAGGTGCTACACCTTGCCCGAGGATGACCTGCAGGCTAGCGGAGGGAGGGCACCTTATACTTTGCCACCCAGATATACAGTATCTGATTCAATTATAATGGTGAAAATGCTGGATCTGGAAATAATGTTGTCCAGAAAGTTCTTCTGAAGTGAAGAATGAGGCACGTATCTTGTGGTTACAGTCCTTTTATTAAATGCTCACAACAAACCAATAATAGTAAACCACAGCAGGTAGCTAACTCTCACTCTACTGTAAGTAAGGAGGAAAGAATGAACGAAGAGCCTCACCTCGTACTTCAATCACAGGACCAGAAGTCAGATCCCATTGGCCAAGGCTGAGTACAGGATTAGAGGGCTGTACCGGTGTGTCGGTGGGTGGGGGGAGAGGGAGGAATGGGGCTTGTTTTGCTGTAGGTGGTTCATTGCTAGCTGTGTCTGTGTTACTTTGCCCGGCACTATGGGCATGTTATGTTGGCACCAGAATGGGTGGCGGCATTCGCGGGCTGCCCCCAGCACTTCCCTAGGTGTGTTGGTTGTTGACGCAAATGGCGTATTTTACTGTTTGTCTTTGTGTACCTAAGACATAGGAATCAGGGAGTATACGATAAATAAATCTGCATCTGAATCTTGATATTGAAGACTAGTTCAACTGGATAGCTGAGGAAATTCTTTTGTTGAGGACAGCCTTTGAGACAATAAAGACATCTTTGATTTACTTGTGCTGCCATGACGTCCCAAGCTTACAGACAAAGAAAGTACAAGAATACAGGACCAACTGTACCTCTCATTACTGAGAATCCACTGAGCATTTACTCACAAACCAGTGATTATGCAAACACACTAGCAAGCACAAAGAAAGTCAAACTACAAGTAGAATAATGATTTAAACCCTAATATAACTGATATAAGATGAAGGCGAGAAATTGTGCAGATACTGGAAATCCAAAGCAACTCATACAAAATGGTGGAGGAACTCGGCAGGAGGTGCTGTTGTCGTAGAGTGCACTGACCTTTGCCTTGCTGACTGCAGAAGGCAACTCTCAGACACATCCTTATATCTGCCCCTGGAAAAGGGCCATACTCCAGACCGTCAGAAAACTGTATCCAACTCGATAACTGTCCTCATCAGCTCTGGAGTACTCCCATCCACTGCCACCAAACTTATAGTTATCTTCCAAGAGGAAATCTGCTGGAAATCCAAGCAACACTCACCAAATGCTGGAGGCCAGGCAGCATCTATGGAAAAGAGTAAACAGTCGATGTTTCCGGCCGAGACCCTTCATCAGTCCTGAGGTCATACACTGCAGAAGGAAAAATGAAAGGGCAGATTATTATTTAACTGGTAAAAAAAAAATTTCAGCATGCTGCTGTACAGAGGGACTTGGGAGAGCTTGTGCATGAAACACAAGAGGTTGGTTTGCAGGTGCAGCAGGGTATCGAGAAGGCAAATGCAACGTTGGCCTTCATTGCTAGAGGGATTGAATTTAAGAGCAGGGAGGTTTCGCCACAACTGTTCAGGGTACTTGGGAGGCCGCACCTGGAGTACTGCATACAGTTCTAGCCTCCATACTTGAGGAAGAATATACTGGCTTCGGAGGCTGTGCAGAGGTGAGGGGATTCCAGAGATGAGGGGATTAGACTGTGAGGAGAGATTGAGTCGCCTGGGACTGTACTCACTGGAATTCAGAAGAATAAGAGGAGATTTTATAGAAGCATATAAAATTATGAAAGGGGTAGATAAGATAGAGGCAGGAAAGTTGTTTCCACTGGTAGGTGAGACGACAACTAGGGGATGTAGCCTCAAGATTCAGGGGAGTAGATTTATGATGGAGATGAGGAGGAACTGCTTTTTCCAGAGAGTTGTGAATCTGTGGAATTCTCTGCCCAATGAAGCAGTGGAGGCTACCTCAGTAAATAAATTTAAGACGAGCTTGGATAGATTCTTGCTTAGTAAGGGAATTAAGGGTTATGGGGAAAAGGCAGATAGGTGGAGACGAGTCCATGGCTAGATCAGGCATGATCTTATTGAATGGCGGAGCAGGCTCGACGGGCCAGATGGCCTACTCCTGTTCCTATTTCTTAGCCTCTTACATATTCCATCTGGGTAGCCTCCAACCTGATGGCATGAATATAGATTCTGTCCCCTTCTCTGGCCTTTTAACCCTTCCCACCCTGCTATCTCATCCCTCTGGGTCTCCTCCGACTTTCCTTTCTCCTATGGTCCACTCTCCTCTCCTTTCAGATTCCTTCCCCTCCAGCCCTTTACCCTTCCTACCCACCTGGGACTCCACCTAACATCTTCTGGCTAGCCTCCTTCCCTTCCCCCCACCTTTTTATTTTGGCATCTATCCCCCTTCCTTTCCAGTCCTGAAGAAGGGACTCAGTCTGACATGTCGGCGTTTATTCATTTCCATGGATGCTGACTGACCTGCTAAGATATAAGATGAAGCCGCTTTAAACCCTTTAGCCGCAAAGCATTTGATTTTTACAAGTTTTAGTTCTGAACTGGGAAGTTGTAAAGAAAGGTGAGAGTCATGTGAGATGCCAGGTGCTGCCATCAGTAAGTCATGGGCCAATCTGCTGAATCAGTAGTGATACTAGTTTTGTGCAAATGCCTTTTGGAAGGCAGCAAGATTCAATCATCAATCAGATATCGATTAGCTTCCTTAAAGATCATACTTGTGCCGTTCTGAAAATTAGTTTCATTCTTTAGACCTTAGAAGCATGGGAGGAGATCTCATGAAAGCATATAAAACTTTTAAAGAGCTCAACAAGTCAACTGCAGAGAAGACTTTTCCTCTGACTGAGGACCCTCAGAAGAGGGTGGATTAGATGCATAGGTTTGAGAAAAGGGTACATTTCTTCACTTGAAAGGTGGATGGAATTCTCTGCTACAAATGCCCAAGGTTCAAAACAAAGATAAATTGATTTCTGGATATTAAGGGAATTGGGGGATATGTGGTGCAGAACGTTACTAAGAGAGAAGGTCAGTTTATGTTTTGATGATTGGTGAAATAAGCTGTAGGGGCTGGGTAACACAAAATGCTTGGGGAGCACACAAGTTCGACAATTCAAAATAAATTTATTATCAAAGTACATACTCATTATTAACTTCTTAATTTGGACATAAAGTTCCAAAAGGTGTGGCGACCTTTTCTTGAATATTTTCATAATTCCTGTTTAGATTAAGGTTGCCTCCATCCCTGTTTTTCTTTTGCATTTAAATCCCTTACTTGCAGCTTCTTACGGTTAAGATTTATGTTTTTTTTTAATGTGTAAACGTAATATAGTTCAGGTAGTAGGCAATATACCTTTTTATAAATACAGATCTGTGGTGATAGAGTTCTGATTAACTTTTTTATATATCGTAAGGTTGGCTTGGAGTTGGGTAGTGGGAGGGTGGGGTGGTAACTAACTTTATACGATTCTACTATGGGTGCTTTTCTTAATTGTTATGGACTGTACTTTTGGTATGTTTGTTTTGCACTGTATAAACTTTTTTACTTTTTTTTGGTTTTGTCACATTGTAGAAACTCGTAAAAAATTAATTTAAAAACTCAAAGTACATATATGCCACCTTGAGATGCATCTTCTTGTGGGCATATTCAGTAAATCCATAATAAAATAATAACCATGCTAGAATCAGTAAAAGACTACATCAACTGGGTGCTAAACTAGTGCGCAAAAGACAACAAACTGAGCAAATACAAAAAGAAAGAAATAATAATAATAATAATAAATAAATAAGCAATAAATATCGAGAACATGAGATGAAGGCTCCTTGATAGTGAGTATGTAAGTTGTGGGAACAGTTCAATGATGGAGCAAGTGAAGTAGAGTGAAGTTACCCCCACTGGTTCAAAAGTGTGATGTTTGAGGTGTAATTACTGTTCTTGAACCTGGTAGTGTGAGTCTGAGGCTCCTGAACCTTCTGACTCAGCAAGTCAGGCAGTATCTATGGTACGGAATAAACAGTCGACATTTTAGTCTGAGACCCTTCATTAGGATTGGAAGGGAAGGGGACCAAAGCCAGCCCCTACAATAAGGAGGTAGGGAGAAGGGAAGGAGTTCAAGCTGACAGGTGATATGTGCGAGTAAATGAGGGTGAAGGTGGGGGTGGGGGATGAAGTGAGAAGCTGGGAGCTGATAGGTGGAAGAGGTAAAGTGCTGAAGAAGATGGAATCTGATAGGAGAGGAGAGGGAAAATAGGGAAGGAAACGGGGAGCCAGAAGGAGGTGATGGGCAGGTGAGCTGTAGAGAAGGGGCGAGATGGTAACCAGAACGGGGAATGGAAGAAGAGAGCAGAGGACGGGTGAGAACTTAATAGAAAAATTGATGTTTAATCCATCAGGTTGGAGGCTACCCAGAGAGAATATGATGTGTCGATCCTCCAATCGATTTTGGCCTCATCATGGCAGCAGTGGGGGCATGGATAGACATGTCAGAATGGGAATGGCCTCTGCCCCCCCCCTTCCTTTCCAGTCCTGATGAAGGATCTTGGCCTGAAACATTATTCCTCTCTATAGATGATGCCTTTCAACCTGAGTTCCTCCAGCACTTTTTTGTGCATGTGTTTCTCGAGATTTACAACATCTCTTGTTTTAGAGATGTCAGGTATTTAATGTCAGTCAGGTAGCTGACTCCTGCTCCTAATTCTTATGTTCAACTGATCAGGTTATTTAAATCCAAATTACCAACCTGTCATAGTGTAAGACAAACTTGTGATCTTCATACTGGTCAACTCAACCCCACTGAGCCTACAGCTCAGGGTGTGGACTATTCTGTTCAGTCCTAACTACAAGGAGAAGCAGCCTTTAACTTTACAAAAAAAATGTCAGAAATCAAACTGCCTGTGTACTTTATTCAGAATCTTGCTCATTAAATGAAGCAATTTCTCCTGAGCTATCCGCACAATGTCAATTTTTGTGCGTTTCCACGCTGAGATTTGTTAATGGGGGAAATCAGACTTTCGTCTTATTTGCAACTGATTAAGAACTGAGTCTAGGGATTCCTCTGAAGAGACGTCTGTTTAAGGCTGAAATTTACACCCGCAGGATACATTCTTGATCAGTAGTATCAAGACTGCAGCTAACACACACTGTTTCCATTTTAGAATATTACTGTGCAACGTCATATGACAAGTTTCTGCTAACGCTAGTTATACAATTTTGCAATTCTACTTGATAAAAATCATTGTTTAAAGAAATCTGCAGGCTATTAATCAAAGTTAAAGGATGTTTTTTTCTTATGGCTAAAATTGAAGAGAATGTTCCACATTATTATACACAAAACGCTGGAGGAACTCAGCAAGTCAGGTAGTATCTATGGAAGGAAATAAGCAGTCTATGTTTTGGGCCGTGACCTTTCATCAGGACTGGAAAGGAAGGGGGAAGAAGCCCAAATAAAAAGATGGGGGAAGAGAATACAAACTGGCAAGTGATTGGTGAGACCAGGTTAGGGGGAGATGTAGGTGGGTAAGGGAGTGGGGTGTGAAGCAAGAAGCTGGGAGCTGATAGGCAGAAGAGGTAAAGGGCTGAAGAAGAAGAAATCTGATAGGAGAGGACAGTGGACCATGGGAGAAAGGGATGGAGGATAGGCACCAAAGGGAGGTGCAGGTAAGTGATGAGAGGAGAAGAGAAAAGAGGGGATCCAGAATGGGGGATAGAAAAAGAGAGAAGGGGATGGGGGAGAATTTACCAGAAATTAGAGCAATTGATGTGCCTGCCCTGACAGAAAATGAGTTGTTGCCTCTTACAACTTGAGTGTGGCCCCATTGTGGCTGTAGAGAAGGCTATGGGCCGACGTTTCTGAGTGGAATTAAAATGGTTGGCCACCAGGAAATCCTGTGTGTTACAGACGGAGCAAAGGTGCTCCACATTATCTGTGCTTTGTCCAAATGGGGTAGAAGTTACTTCAGCTCATTGACAGCCCTGAAGTTGCAAAGCTGTATTCAACCAATCTGATCCTTTGTAGGACATTTATTGTCAGGAAAATTCCACTTACTGTAGGATCGCAGAAAAGCTATCCTGTGTGGTCATGTTAAACCTCACTACCCTATGAAACATTCCATCAAGATATGAAGATAATCTACCAGAGATATACTCAATACATCCAGGAGTGGACAGCTCTGGCAATATCACTCATGTCTTGTGAACATATTGAATATGTTTCTGCTGGGTCCCGATGAACTGGACCAGCGGCCAGCATGACAGCTAACCAATCAGAACAACGAGTCAGACCAATTCAAACGTGAGCGCTTGGCAGAAACAATGCTCAGCTGCACACTGAAGATGGCTCCTTGACTGGTGATGAGACGTTTGCAACCTAACCAACAGCCTCGGCAGCCAACCCGACCAATAAGTCGCCAAGCTACCAACCTTCTCTTTCATTTCATATTAAAGATATACTTTCAAGCACAAGATAATTGATTACGGGATGCAGGAGGAATTCAGTGGATCAGGTACCAGCTATGGAGGAAAACAGTCTGTCGACAACTTGGGTCAAGACCCTTCATCCAGTCAGGAATTTACCTCCCCTCATTGTGTTTATGTGCATCGTCGTGGCTATCCCTCGAGGTCGAGGATTATGGTCTTCATTCCATTTCCACAGAGCAAAGACGCCTGTGCGTGTATTTGTTTAACGTGTGCTTGATGTTGCGCTCCAAGAAGCACACAATACTTCACAAATCAACCAACTGATTCTAATGGCATGGAAACCATGACGATTGGAGCTGATGGATTTGTTGCCGCCTTCATCCGCCTTCACAGCCGTTGAGTTCGAAGTAACTTCGTCCGCCTGTTCCACCGTTGAGGTCTTGGTTGGATTGTTCTTTGTCAGGGACCTCACCCTTGACCTTACCGCCATGGGTGACCCTACCAGGAGCATAGCTCCAGACGGCATCGCTCTCGGGACCTCAGGACCACACAAGCTTCTCCACCTTGACAAGGTGACAATCCACGGAGAAGATTACATAGAAGAGTACAGCACAGGCTCTTCAGCCCATGATGATATGTCGAGGCTTTAACCTGCCCCAAGGTTGTTCTAGCCCTTCCAACTCACATAATCCTTCATTTTTCTTTCATCCACGTGCCCATCTGAGAGTCTCGTAAAAGTCCCCAACGTACCAGCCTGTACTGCCATCCCTGTCAGCATGTTCCATGCACTTACATTCTCTGTGTGAAATATTTACCTCTGACATTCCTCCAGTCATCTTAAAATCATGCCCTCTCAAATTAGCCATTGTCCCTTTGGGAGAAAGGTGCTGGCTGTCTAACCAACCCACACAAAATGCTTGAGAAACTCAGCAGGCCAGGCAGCATCTATGGAAAAGATTACAGTTGATGTTTCAGGCCGAGACCTGGCTGTCTACCCTATTCATACCTCCTTTCATTTTATACACCTCTATCAAGTCATCTCCTCCTCACCAAGGAGAAAAGCCCTAACTCACTCAACCTTTCCTCATGAGGTGAGCTCTAATCCAACAGATAAATTTCTCCTGCACCCTCTCTAAAGCTTCCACATTTTTCTTATAATGAGGCAACCAGAATTTCTGTGCTTGTTGTAATCCTACATAACTCCCATCATTCTGCTGTGGAGGTTTTCCCACCTCAACCGCTCTGGCTCTTGAACCAGAGGGGATAACTTCACTCACCCCAGCACTGAACTGTCCCCACAACCTATGGACTCACTTTCAAGGACTCTTGGTCTCATGTTTTTGGTATTTATTACTTATTTATTTATTTACTCTCTTGTATCAGCACAGTTTGCTGCCTTTGGCAAATTGGCTGTTTGTCCATCCTGTTGAGCACAGTCCTTCACTGATTCTATTGCGACTTTTAGATTTACTGAGTACGCCCGCAAGGAAATTAATCTCAGGATTGTACGTGATGACATTTATGTACTTTGATAATAAATTTACTTGGAACTTCATGACATTGATTATCTCAGCCTGCTAAATGAAGTGCGTCTACTTTATTCTTGGTTGGTGCGACTGTAACGAAACCCAATTTCCCTCGGGATCAATAAAGTATGTCTGGCTGTCTGTGTCCGGAGAGTGTGAGGAGCTTCTCGTTGTGTCAGTATCACCCCTGCTTGGGACTGAAGAAACAATACATAGTAAACACTTATCTCTTCAAGCAGAATATTCTTACCACTGAGCAGCACGGGGACAATCTCCCGGGGCACTGGTTTGCCTATTTTAATGGTTGGAGTAACATTAATTCATCCAGTTACTGCAGTTTTGAAAATAGAAGTTAGAGAACATGGAGAAATAGTTTATTCCCTTTGAAGAAAACAGTTTTTTTCTTAAAAGATGATGAAAAAACAGCAGAAATCTCAGTTATTACCCCTCAACCATCAAGCTCTTGAACCAGGAAGGATAACTTCACTCAGCTTCACTGACCCCAGCACTTATCTGTTCCCCATCCTACGGCTAATCTATGGACTTATTTTTAAGGACAACACAACTTCTTCTCAATATTCTAAAAGCCTACTTTTTAAGTTTGGACTACCTATTGTTCATATTGATTATATTTTTATAATTTGTTATATTCAGTTGCATTTTATTCTATATCATGCTTGTCATCACTTATGATTTTTAATTTTGTCTTGTATTTTTATGATTATATTTATTTATCTTTACACTCTATGTAAAGCACTTTGAGCCTGCATGAAAAGTGCTATATGAATAAAGTTATTATTTATTGCTTATTTATTCTACATTATTATTATTACAATTTTTGTATTTGCAGAGTATATTGTCTTTTGCACATTGGTCTGTATTCATTGTGAACCTGTTTCATTGATTCTGTGATCGCAGCAAGGTAGCTGCTCTGCTACTTATGAAACCCTGAGCTCGAATTAGGTCGTCTGCGAATATTTTAGCACTGGGTTCCCCACGAACATTGGGGGTGCTAAACAGGTTTAGAGGTGGCGCCCATCTGTCCGCGTTCCAGGCCGGTAGCAACAGCACTCCTCGCCGGCCGTGCGAGGCGGCTGGTGATCCGAGACCAACCAGTGATCCCCGGCACAAGGGTATCACTGCGCTTAGCCGACTGATGACCTCGTGTGGGTAATGACCTCACGTGCGTTCAAGTTCAACAGTGGGCGTGGCAGGAAATGAGGAAAGGTGCAGCTGACTTATATCGTTTCATATCGCCAAATCATATTGTTTCCTCGTGGCCTGATAGCACATGCTTTGCGGCCCGGTACCGGTGGTTGGGAACCCTGATATTGTGCTTCTGCAATTTTACTGTGAATGCCCACAAGAAAATGAATCTTGGTGTAGTGTATATGTAAGTTGATAATATATGTACTTTGAACTTTGAGAATATCACATAGAACAGTACAGCACAGTTCAGGCTCTTCGGCCCATAATGTTGTGCCAACTCATATCAACCAACTCCACAGTCAATGTAGCCTTCTTTCCTATACAGCCCATAACACTTCGTCTTTCTTATATCCATGTGCTATTTAAGAATCTTTTAAATGTCTCTATTGTATCAGCCTCTCCTACCACCCCCAGCAACATGCTTCCAGTCCCAACCACTTTCTGTGTAGAAAACCTACCTCTAACATCTGTCCTAAACTTTCCTCCACCCACCTTAAATGGATGTCCTCTGGTAATGGTCATTGTTGTTGTTGAGTGCCGTCGAGTCACTGTGGACTCACAGTGACCCTATGGATAGTGTAGTTGTCCGTAGGGTTTTCTTGGAAAGTCCAGTGCTGATACCACTACACCTGCAGAAAAGGTGCTGCCTATCTTTCTATGCCTCTCACCACTGCACGAAATGTGCTTCTGGTATTGATTTTGAAGTATCAGTTATCTAATAACGTCTGTAGGTTAGGCTGCAAACTGCAGGTATCTTCCATTTTATTTTTCTGTGAGTCTGGTGGAAGACTCCAAGTAACGAAGAGGCATTTCTTTAGCCAGAGGGTGGTGAATCTGTGGAATTCATGCAACAGACAGTTGTGGAGGCCAAATCATTGGGTATATTTAAAGCAGAGGTTGATAAGCTCTTAATTAGTAGGGGTATCAAAGGTTTCTGGAAGAAGGCAGGAGAATGGAGTTGAGAGGGATAATAAATCAGCCATGATGGAATGGCAGAGGAGATTTGATGGGCTGAATGGCCTAATTTTGCTCCTATGTCTTATGGTCTAATCTCTCTGGCATTTTTACTGGTTGCTAATAAAAGGGAAAACCATCCACATTTGAACCCATAAACTCTACTTATTCTTGTTCTCTTTTTGCTCCCACAAAACAACAAATTTCATGACACACGTCAGTGATAATAAACCTGATTCTGATTCTTATTTCCTTCTCCTCTATCAATTTTCAGAACAGCTTTAGGATCATCCTCAATAGTAACACAACCCATTTTCTCCAGCCTCAGAATCTCGTCATCTTCTGTAGCCACGGTCAAAAAAGCCAAGGAGTTCATTAATTTCTTGTGAAAAAAGTTAACGGTCGATATTACTGTCCCAGCATTATGTTTGCCTTGCTTTTCTTCACCATCACCCTGTCTTCCCAGATCGATGCATTATTTTATTTATTCCATTATAGATAGTAATTTTTTAAAGTATTGCACTCTACTGCCTGTGTTTGGCCCATAGCCCTTGAAACCTGTCCTATCTATGCACTTATAAATTTAAGAACCTTTTCTATCCATCTACTTATTAAAGTCAAATATTGCTAACGTGCCTGCCATCATCATCATCATCATTATGTGCCATGTCCTGTGACTTGGGCAATCATGGTCTTCCATCTGAGAACTTCTAATAAGTTCTTCAAAACGTTTGCCTGTCCATCCCCTTGATATTACTCTTGAATGTCATGAAATGTTGACCGGGACTTTTTCTTTCATCAATCAGCAAGCTGTTTGAGCTTCTCTTTCCTCAGTACATCTCCCAGATGTTTCGTGATTGATGGTATCAGGTCTCTTTTTATTCTGGCTTTTTGCAACACTTCCTCATCTGTTACTCTGTCCTTGCATGATATTTTCATTTTTCTTCTCAAATAACACATTTCTGCAGTTTCAGGTCTTTGATATTCTCCAACATTCATTTCAATATGATAGTGTGTGCCTCAACCATGATTTCAAATACAAATACAAATGCTTTATTGTCACCAAACAATTGATACTAGAGCATACAATCATCACGGTGATATTTGTTTCTGCGCTTCACGCTCCCTGAAGTACAAATTGAAGTAAATATAATAAAAATTTAAATTGTAAATCATAATTAGAAAATAGAAAAGGGAAAGTACGGTAGTGCGAGTCTGGTCCGGATATTTGGAAGGTACGGCCCAGATCCGGGTCAGGATATTCCACTCATTTCAAATGTGCACCACCCTTTGGAACTGGTGTTTGTTATCATTGTCATCTGTAGCAAGATACAGTGAAAAGCTTGTAATGCATACTGTTCATACAGATCAACTCTTGACTCGGTGCAGTAAGGCAGACAGTAACAGTACAGAACAATAACAATACAGTAAGAAGTATAAAAGCTGCAGAGAAAGTCCATTGAACAATAAAGTGCTAGGTCATAACAAGGTAGATGTGAGGTTAAGAGTCCATCTTGGTGTAAAAGAGGTCCATTCAGGAGCCTGATAATAGCAGGATAGAAGCTGCCCCTGAAATTGCCGATGCGTGCTGTCAGACTTTTAAATCTTCTGCCCGATGGGAGAGGGGAAAAGAGAGAATGTCTGGGGGGGGGGGGGTGGTGTCTTTGACTACACTGGTTGCATTACTGAGGCGGGGAGTCTAGTTCCAGTGATGTGCTGAGCTGTGCATGGAGAGCAGTTGCCCATACCAGACAGAATGCTTTCAATGGTGCATCAATAGAAATCTGTAGGTAAGGGTTGACGAGGACATGCAGATTTATTTAGTCTCCTGAGGGAGTAAAGATGTTGCTGAACTGTCATGGCTGTGACACCAGTGTGGTTGGACCAAGACAGGCTAACGGGCATATGTGAGAAGAGGCTACCCCCGATGTCCCTTTCACCTTTGATCTTAAACCTATGTCCTGTTGTTTTAGCACCTCCTCCCTGGGATCAAGACTGAGCTTTCAACTGTTAATGCTTATTCAGTCTACACAGCCTCTGCCTGACCAGCCAAGGGGTTCCAACATCTTCTGTCTCTGGATCAGATTTCAGGCTTCTGCCATGTTAAAGCAGACATGCAGAGAATGTTTCCAATAGAGGGGCAGTCTAGGACTACAGAGCACAGCCTCAGAATACAAAGATGTCCCTTCCAAAAGGAGATTAGGAGGGATTTCATAAGCAAGGGGGTGCTGAAACTGTGAAATTCATTGCCACAGATGGCTGTGAAAGCCAAGTTATTGGATGTATTTAAAGTGGAGGGTGATAAGTTCTTCATTAGTAAGGGTGTCAGAGATTACAGGGCGAAGGCCAGGAGAATGGGGTTGAGAGAGATAATAAATCAGCCATGGAATAGCAGAGCAGATTCAATGGGCCAAATGGCCTAATTCTGCTCCTGTGTCTTATGGTCTTATAGTCTAATGTCTCTGCACTGTTATTTGCAATGAACATCTTACATAGAATTACACAGGGACTGTATTCCCAAAGCTGGTTATTCCGTCTAAGTGGCCTCTGTTAGTGAAGATAAAAGAGACTACAGATGCTGGTATTGGGAACAAAAAAAAACAATACTGGAAGAACTAGGCATCTGTAAGAGGGGGATTTTTTGTTGATATTTCTAACAAGTTGCCTCTTAGGGGCATTAACTCAATCCAGGAAAGATGTCACATATTCAGTACTATAGTTGGACCTACTCCTGGGATGTAATACGGCCATGAACAATACACAGCAATGAAAGGTAGCATACATAGAGGTCAAAAACATAAGAAGATTTTTGTTCAGTGCAAGTTCCAACTGCTTAAGGATTAGATTGGCTCAATGGTGTAGCTCAGATAATTAGCAGCCTGAACACAGATGAGAAAGGATCGATCTCAAGCCTCTGATATGGGTTTCATTTAAATTGGAAGATGATTTTTAGATGGGGTTTTAGTGCCTGCTGGAATGGGACATGTTACCACTTGGGTGTGGAACTTTTCCACCCCATTTCAGCTCTTAGCTCTCCAATTACGAAAGCGGTTTAGGAATAAAGTGTGTTTTCTCAACCAGACTGGCAAGGTTAACCCCCAGAGCTCTCAAAGGAACAGCGTCGTATAAACAAAAAGAACACTTTGTGTTCCCTCACTGACTGTGACCAGTACTTCTGTATCTTTTAGATAAAAACTGGCACTCGTGTTTCAGACAATCTCTCTTATCAGTTGTGATCTGTGCAGAAATGTGCAGGATACAGCAGTTCAAAGTTAGGCAGGCCTTTGGGTTGAAAGGCTGGAGGGAGAAGACATGGAGAGGCTGTTTCCAATAGTGGGAGACTTACGGAGCTCAGGGAGAAGCCTCAGAATAGAATTACTGTACGTCTCTTTAAACTAGAGGTGAGGAATTTCTTTAACCAGAGTGTGACAATGATGGTGACAGAGATGAAGACAAGTTTGTTCACCCAGAGGATGATGACTCTAAAGACATGGTGCATACATAGTGGTCAGTACAGGACAGTGGCCTTGAGGTACATGGTCAGGCACAGTCTCCTTGGGTGGTAGAGAACCCAGAACGTGTAGTACCAATTTGAACAACGTCACCATCCATTCCTAGAGACACATAGCTGGATGTCAAATTTATCCAGTGATTTAAATTAGATTGCACATTAAAATATATATACATTTCATATATTATATAATATATATTACACACACACACACACGTCATTTAAGCCCATATGGCCTGGCGCAAGGATAATATCTCACAGGTATTTTCAATAGGTGGCCGTTTAGCAATATGTCTCTATAAAAGGAGGTTTAAGACACTCCTTCCCTCCACTAGCCTGCAGGTCACTCTTAAGCAAAGTGCAGCAATTGCTTAGCCCCCCCCCCAAAAAAATCAGGGCCACGTGAAGCCCTGGGAGCAGGTGGTGGGTGGCCATATGAGTAGCTGGTCCATATCGCAAGTCTTAGTCGTGCAACCACTGGTGCCAGCCAGATAATCTCTGAAGAGTATTGATAATGGCTGAGGTCACTGTCTTGTAAAGAAGAAGGCAATGGCAAACCACTTCTGTAGATAAATCTGCCAAGAACAATCACGGTCACCTATGTCATACAAGACGGCACATAATGATGACGATGATGATGCACTGTCAATATCTGTGGTAAAAGTATCCCAACTCTTCTCACAGAGAGAGGTATCAAGTGTGAGGGAGGGACAGGATGAGGAAGCTGGACTGAAATGTGCCCAGGTGGAGGAGATTTAAGGAGGGGTGTTCAGAGTATGTCCTGGATAGCTAAAGGCATGGCCACCTTTGATTGAGAATGAAGCATGGAATGGAGGAGATAAAGACTATCAGATAAATGGATTGAGCTCAGGTTGTTTTAGTAACCGAGGTAATTGCCTTCAGTCTTGTCACTTTAGCTATTCCTTCCATCCCTGGCAGGCTTTACAGATTGCAGCGAGACATGTAGTGGTAGCGGTAATTGAACATGCAGTGAAGCCACCTCATTTCACATTTTTGTGGAGAAAGATCACTGGAGACACTATTAAACAAGTAATACTTAACATTAATGACTTAATCCATAACTCACATGTTGCAAAGATGTAACCATATTGCAGGCTGGGCTTGAATTATTTTCTTTCATTGATTTCTGGATGAATATTAATAGTGCCTATGAATATGAGCCTTTTATTTTGATAAAGATTGTCCTTTTCATATTGCTGATTGATTTGCAGTTTACGCAATGCGATTGCCACTGTTTGCTCTGGTTTGCTTCAATGGTCCTGTTCACTGCATCCTACGCCAAGCTGATCTCCACTAAATGGCTTAGTGTGGTGGAGGAAAACTTGCCATGGGGATAACTTGTTGAGAGACCAATGCGTGTACTTTGTGTCTGATTTCCAGGGCCTTGGCAGCTGGAGGCAGAACTGACAAAGGTTTTGGAGGTGGAGCGATTAAATTTGAGAATGAAGAGTTGAAGGAGGACAGATGTCCCAGAGAGTCTGTGTGGTTCCTGAGGATTATTCCAGCAATGAAGGGGTTAGCATATGAGAAGCGTTTGGCAGCTTTGAGCCTGTACTCACTGGAATTTAGAAGAAGGTGGGTGGGGGGGGGCGGGAATCTCATTGAAATCTACCGAATGTTGAAAGGACTAGATGGGGTGGATATGGAAAGGATGTTTCCTATAGTGGAGATATCCAGAACTAGAGGGCACAGCTTCAAAATTGAGGGGCAACTCTTTAGAACAGAAGTAAGGAGGAATTTTTTATCCTGGAGTAGTGAATCTGTGGAATGCTCTGCCATGAACTGTGGTGGAGGCCATGTCTGGGGGTATATTTAAAGCAGAAGTTGATAGTTTCCTGAATGATCAGGGCATCAAAGGATATGGTGAGGAGGTAGGTGTATGGGGTTGAGTATCTGGGATCAGCCATGTTGAAATGGCAGAGCAGACTCGATGGGCTGAATGGCCTAATTCTGTTCCTATGTCTAATGGTCTTATGGTTATAAGAGATTGTAGCACTTTTGAGGGCCATGGCCTGAAGGTGTTCACCTTTCTGTCTTCTGAATCGAGGGACCATGTTATCCAAAGTCATTTTTTTCATTGCTTTACCATCTAAAGGAAAGGTCATGAAGAAAGTGACTAGTATTCCTTTGTGGTTTTGGTGGGTTTGGATGCCTTTATGGATTTATGAGGAGATTTAGTAGTTTGAGGTAGATCATCTGTAGAAAGATAGGTCAGATCAGAACTGATCAGCTCAGATTCATTTATATATGTCACGTATATCAACACATACAGTGGAATGTATCATTTGTGCTAATAATCGACACAGTTTACTATGTATTGGGACAGGCCACAAGTGTCGCCACACATTCCTGAGCCAACATAGCATGTCCAGTAAACAACAACAACAGCAAAACAAGTTCTGTCCCTCCTTCCTACCACCCCCACACACACAGTCCTCTAACCTCAGGACAGGCTGTTGTCAGCCTCCAATCTCCAGTGGACTTGGGCTCACAGACTTTGGGCCTTTGACTTCCACAGTGAACTCACAGACCCAGGACTCTGGCCACCAGGCCTCGACTTCCAGACTTCCGATTGACCGTTGGGCTTCGATTCGAAACCAGTTTGTTCAGGATAACCACGTTTGTTACCAACATTGCTCAACATTGAAACTTAGGACTTAAAGGTACATTTTCAAGAAAGTGACCAATTAACTTACTAACCAGTACATCTTTGGAATGTAGGAGGGAACTGGAGCACCCAAAGGAAATTCATCCACTAATGGGAAGAACATGCAGAGGACGCTGGAATTGAACTCTGAACCCCAAAGCTCTGAGCTGTAATAGCATCGCGCTAACCGCTACTCTACCATGGCTCCTAATTTCTTGAATATAATTCCTTGAATTCTACAACCAACTGAATACTTTTGAAGAGCTGGCTTTAGTGCCGTAAATATGGATTTGACTCCAAACTACTGAAGCAGTCATATCTCACTTCCACTGTAAGATTGTGTACATCTACAAATTTCTACCTTTTGCTCGGCACGTACATAGCTAAGCCTGCAATGTAACTTCCCGATGTAACTGTTCCACCACTGGAACAGTCAAGCCTAAAAGAACATGAACAAAGTTATCAAAAATTATAAGGGGGATCTTGGTCAGCTAAGTAAGTGGGTCAGGGTTGACAAATGGCAGTTCAATCGAGAGAAGAACCAGGAGTTTGACTAGCGTAGGACTTGTACAGTGAATGGTAAAGCCACAAGGAATAGAAACACAGAAAAATAGAAAACCTACAGCACAATACAGGCCCTTCGGCCCACAATGCTATACCAAACATTTACTTATTTTAGAAATTGCCTAGGGTTACCCATAGCCCTCTATTTTTCTAAGCTTCATGTACCAATCCAGGAATTTCTTAAAAGACCCTATCGTATCCACCTCCACCACCATCGCTGGCAGTCCATTCCATCCACTCACCACTCTCTTGTATAAAAACATGCCCTGACATCTCCTCTCTGCTTACTTCCAAGCACCTTAAAACTGTGCCGTCTCGTGATAGCCCTGGGAAAAAGCCTCTGACTATCCACACGATCAATGCCCCTCATCATCTTATGCACCTCTATCAGGTCACATCTCATCCTCCATCACTCCAAAGAGAAAAGGCCAAGTTCACTCAACCTCTTCTCATTAGGCATGCTCCCCAATCCAGGCAACATCCTTGTAAATCTCCTCTGCACCCTTTCTATGGCTTCCACATCCTTCCTGTAGTGAGGTGACCAGAAATGAGTGTAGTACTCCAAGTGGAGTCTGACCAGGGTCCTATATAGCTGTAACTTTACCTCTTGGCTCTTAAACATAATCCCACAGTTGATGAAGGCCAATGCAATATATGCCTTCTTAACAACAGAGTCAATCTACATAGCAGCTTTGACTGTCCTGTGGGCTCGGACCCTAAGATCCCTCTGATCCTCCACATTGCCAAGAGTCTTGCCATTAATGCTATATTCTGCCATTATGTTTGACCTACCAAAATGAACCACCTCACACTTAATTTGAGTTAAACTCCATCTGCCACTTCTCAGCCCAGTATTGCATCCTATTGATGTCCCACAGTAACCTCTGACAGCCCTCCACACTATCCACAACACCACCAACCTTTGTGTCATCAGCATATTTACTAACCCATCCCTCTACTTCCTCATACAGGTCATTTATAAAAATCACGAAAAGAAGGGGTCCCAGAACAGATCCCTGAGGCACCCCTTCCATACAGGTGACCGACCTCCATACAGACTATAACCCATCTACAACCACTCTTTGCCTTCTGTGAGCAAGCCAGTTCTGGATCCACAAAGCAAGGTCCCCTTGGATCCCATGCCTCCTTACTTTCTCAATAAGCCTTGCATGGGGTACCTTATCAAGTGCCTTGCTGAAATCCATATACACTACATCTACTGCTCTACATTCATCAATGTGTTTAGTCACATCCTCAAAAAATTCAGTCAGGCTCGTCAGGCACAACTTGCCTTTGATAAAGCCATGCTGACTATTCCTAATCATATTACAGCTATCTAAAAGTTCATAAATCTTGCCTCTCAGGATCTTTTCCATCAATCTACCAACCACTGAAGTAAGACTCACTGGTCTAACATTTCCTAGGCTATCTCTACTCCCTTTCTTAAATAAACAAAAATCATCTGCAAATCTCCAATCCTCCAGAACCTTTCCTGTCCCCATTGATGATGCAAAGATCATAGCCAGAGGCTTAGCAATCTCCTCCCTCACCTCCAACAGTAGCCTGGAGTACATCTACAACTTAACCAACTTGATGCTCTCCAAAAGCTCCAGCACATCCACTTTCTTAATGTCTACATGCTCAAGCTTTTCAATCCACTTTAAGTCATCCCTAAAATCGCCAAGATCCTTTTCCATAGTGAATACTGAGGCAAAGTATTCAATAAGTATTTCTGTTATCTCCTCTGGTTCCATACACACTTTTCCACTGTCACACTTGATTGATCCTATTCTCTCACATCTTATCCTCTTGCTCTTCACATACTTTTAGAATGCCTTGGGGGTTTCCTTGATCCTGGCCACCAAGCCCTTCTCGTGGCCCCTTCTGACTCTCCTAATTTCATTCTTAAACTCCTTCCTGCTAGCTTTATAATCTTCTAGATCTCTATCATTACCTAGATTTTTGAAACTTTCGTAAACTTTTCTTTTCTTCTTGACTAGATTTTCAACAGCCTTTGTACACCACGGTTCCTGTACCCTACCATCCTTCCCTGTCTCATTGGAATGCACTTATGCAGAATACCACGCAAATATCTCTTGAACATTTGCCACATTTCTGCCGTACATTTCCCTGAGAACATCTGTTCCCAATTTATGCTTCCAAGTTCTTCTCTGATAGCCTCATATCTCCCCTTACTCCAATTAAATGTTCTCCTAACTTGTCTGGTCCTATCTCTCTCCAATGCTATGGTAAAGGAGATAGAATTGTGATCACTATCTCCAACATGCTCTCCCATTAAGAGACCTGACACGTGACCAGGTTCATTTCCCAATACCAGATCAAGTACAGCCTCGCCTCTTGTAGGCTTAGAAACATAGAAAACCTACAGCACAATACAGGCCCTTCGGCCCACAAAGCTGTGCCGAATATGTCCTTACCTGAGAAATTACTTGGGGTTACCCATAGCCTCTATTTTTCTGAGCTCCATATACCTGTCCAGGAGTCTCTTAAAAGACCCTATCATATCCACCTCCACCACTGTCGCCGTCAACCCATTCCACACACTCACCACACTCTGCGTAAAAAACTTACCCCTGTCCTTACTTCCAAGCACCTTAAACCTGTGTCCTCTCATGCTAGCCATTTCAGCCCTGGGAAAGAGCCTCTGACTATCCACATGATCAATGCCTCTCATCACCTTATCTACATATTGTGTCAGGAAACCTTCCTGAACACATGTAACAAACTCCACCCCATCTAAACACCTCGCTTTAGGGAGACGCCAATCAATATTTGGGAAATTAAAGTCTTCCACCACGGCAACCCTGTTATTATTATTGACCATGTATTTACGATCTTCACCAATTAAGCTAATTTGAATGTTAATCAATCTTATTTTGCTATTTCATTAATTTAGTTTTGTTGTTTTGTTATCACTATAAGACCGTCCATCTTTGCTGATTTCATAATAAAGGATCAAACATACTACTTTTCTCATTTTTATTTGCAATTGTCTCCCTGATCTGGCTCCTCCCTCTTCTTGTCATATTCTTGTGGCCTTTGAATTCCTGTGTAAGATCACCTTTATATAAATCAACCTCAATCTTTGTTTGATAATGCTGACAAGAACTACATGGATATATTCTGTGAAATCGGCACATAAATAATTTCCAGACTATGTTTCAGAAATCCATCATAAGACCGTAAGATATAGGAGCAGAATTAGGCCATTTGGCCCATCGAGTCTGCTCTGCCATTTCATCATGGCTGATCCATTTTCCTCTCATCCCCAATCTCCTGCCTTCTCCCTTTATCCCTTCATGCCCTGACTAATTAGGAATCTATCAACCTCTGCCTTTAAAATACCCAAAGATTTGACCTCCACAATTGCCTGTGACAACAAATTCCTCAGATTCACCATTTGTGGCTATAAAGAAATTCCTCCTTATCTGCATTCTAAAAGGGTGCCCCCTAATCTGAGGCATGTCTTCTGGTCTTAGACTCACCCACCACAGGAAACATCCTCTCCAAATCCACTCTGTCGAGGACTTTCAACATTCAATAGGTTTCACCCCTCATTCTTCTGAAGTCCAGTGAATACAGGCCCAGAGACTTCAAACACTCTTCATGTGACAAGCTTTTCAATCCCAGAATCATTTTCATGAACCTCCTTTGAACCCTCTCCAATGTCAACACATCCTTTCTTAGATAAGGGGCTCAAAACTGCTCACAATACTCAAAGTGAGGTCTCACCAGAGCTTTATTAAGCCTCAGCATTACATCCTTGCTTTTATATTCAAGTCCTCTTGAAACGAATGCTAACATCGCACTTGCTGACATCAAATCCACCATAGATTACTGCAAAATGCAAGCAAACGGGACTAGTTTAGATGAGCATCCTGGTTGGCAGGAACAAGCTGGGCCTTCTTCCATGTTGTATTACAATCTCCCACCCCATCTTTATTTTATCCACACTTTCCCCACTTTTGCTGCAAGAGAAAATGACTGTATTTTGTGTCCATTGTCTGAAAGATGTTTTCAATGTGTGGGAAGCATTTTCCAAACTTTTTCTTAACCATATACTTCCTACTCCTCAACAGAAACTCCCACCCCATCCGGTTCCATTCACCAGCATCCCCTCCCAAGGAAGACGTCAGTGTTGAAAGAGTTTTCAGGCCATTGATGTATTCCTAATATGCTTGACTTCTGTGAACATTCTATTCCCGCCGTTCTAGTTTAATTCCAGATTTACATATATTTTCTTCCAGGGAACTTTAATATCGAAGACATGTTGGACTTTAACACCCCTACAGACAAGCAAACAACCAAACCTCCCAAGAGAGTGACAACCACCAAAGCACCAAAGAAAGGAGGGGGCGATGGTAAGTCAGTCAGATTGACTTGAACTTGAAAAGATTGGGGCAACAAGCAAAGTGATGGAGGAGCTCAGCAGGTCAGATGCTCCTTGTCTCATTGACTTCCAGATTCCTGTATTTGAGTCTCTTGTGTCTCCATCTTGAATGTAATGGACTGAGCTTCTAAAATCTCCCTGGTAAAGAAAAATAATGTGAGCCAATTTTCTGCTTCTCCACTCCCTCATCTTTCCAATTTGTTTATGCAAGAGTGTTAACATAGTAAAATGCCCCAGAAGCACCATCAAATAAAATCTGACACTCCACCATATAATGAGATATTGAAATGGGTTGTGGGTTTTCACAAATAAGACAGTGGAGTAGGTTTATGTTTGGAAATTAATGAAGCAATTCACTTACTGAACTCCAAAAAAACTGAACACAAAGTGCAGTAAAAGTCCTTTACGTAATTAGCTCATCACTTCAGACCAGCCTCTTAACATGAACCCCAACTGTGGTTGTGAACATTACAGGGTGACCAAAGGCTTTCAAAGATGGAGCTTTAAGGAGCATCATTAAAGTAGGAAAGAGAGTGTGGGAACAGTATACCTGGTAATTACAGAGACCTTCCTGTAGCAGAAGGTGAAGTTGCAAGGTGAAATATGGGAACTATTCTGAGTACTACATGTCTTTCAGGTGATATTCCCACTAAGCTGCATGGGTATACAGCAGCTGGAACTTTCTTTTATATAATATTAGTATAATTTTTAAATCTATGTAAATATAATTGTGAATAACCCCATAATTAAGTGTTAATGAATATAATCCATAAACTTTCTAAATAATAAATGTACCACAACCTTTGCTTTGGAATATTTTAGAGCTTCAACGTGTTTACATTATTAGTGTCTCAAGTTATAACACTGTTACAAATTATAACATTAAACACAGAATGGAAGTTGGGAGCTCATTTTTTAACAAACCATTGGCCTGCTGAATGCAGATGCCATCTAGTCAAAACATTTTACTTTTACCTTTGTGCCTGTCAGTTGTTTTGACTGCCTGACATCATTTAAGCTGTGATTTGTGTTTGCTTCTAAGTTGTGAGTTCAGGTTTAATTATCTTTCCACTATACACGAATAGGTTCAATAGGTACATTTAATGTCAGAGAAATGTATACAATATGCATCATGAATACCCATGAATACAGCCAGTGAAACACCATTATTCCAGGGCCAAGGTGAAAACACAGTATCAACAGTCATACATAGCACAAGGCTCACATAAGATAGCAAGCATATATATAAGATATCCGTAAAATACAGTAAAACCCTGAGTCCATGAATGTTGCAGCAATCTGCAATCAAACACAATACAGCTTGTCTTCTGCTGAGCGAACACTGGGGGGCAGCATCGACTCCAGCTTGGATGCCACGCCACACCGCCTTCAGTGGAGCGCAGCGACTCCCACACCCGCCTGGCTGCACTCCTTCCTTCCCCCTCCCCACACCTTCTTATTCTGGCTTCTTCACCCTTCCTTTCCAGTCCTCTCACAAGGATTCCAGCCCGAAACATCGACTGTTTATTCCTGTCCACAGATGCTGCCTGATCTGCTGAGCTCCTCCAGCATTTTTGCATATGCTGCTCTGGATTCCCAGCATCTGCAGGATCTCTTGTGCAGATAAATTCCTCGTTGGGCAAAACAGGATAGATGTTCGCTTAGAAGTCTCAAATGTATAGACATAATTACAGGATAAGGGAGCAGTCATTTAAAACAAAGGATGAGCTTTGGAATTTCTTCTCACAAACAGTGGTGAATATCTGGACTTCTCTACCCCTGAGCATTCAGCAGACTAGATCAGGTATTTAAAGAGGACATTTGTAATATTTTTCAAAAAATTGGGGAATTGAAATCTGCTCTCAGTGACCACTTCGTAAGGAACACCTGCTCACTAATGCAATTATCTAGTCAGTCAATCATGTGGCAGCAACTCAATGCATAAAAGCATGCAGACATGGTCAAGAGGTTCATCATGCTTCGGACTAAACATCAGAATGGGGAGCAAATGTGATCTAAGTGACCTTGACCATAGAATCACAAACAAGAGAAAATCTGCAGATGCAACACACACAAAATGTTGGAGGAACTCAGCATCTATGGAAAAGAGTACACTTAATGTTTCGATCCAAGGCCCTTTATCAGGACAATGGAATGATAGATGGTACCATGTGGGGTGGTTTGACTATCTCAGGAACTGCTGATCTTCTGAGATTTGCATGCACAGATGTCTCTAGAGTTTACAGAGAATGGTGTGAAAAAATTTTAAAAAGCATCCAGTGAGTGGCAGTTCTGTGAGCAGAAACACCTTGTTAATGAGAGAGGTCAGGGGAGAATGGCCAGACTGGTTCAAGCTGACAGGAAGGTGACAGTAACTCAAATAACCACATGTTACCACAGTGATGTGCAGTTGAGCATCTCTGAACGTACAACACGTCCAACCTTGAAGTGGATGGTACAGCCTGAAGACCACGAACATGCACAGTGGCCACTTTATTAGCTACTGAGGGCCAGATAATTTATCCTTTTCCCATTGCCTCCTGTATAGACAATCAGAAGCTTTTTGGGTACAGTCAGTATTATAAGACTGGGAAACCAAGTAGCCATTCAGATACAGCAAGACCCAGAAGGAGAGTGTGATAATTAACCAGTTCATTTGTCTTAATGATGCTAATTGAGAGACTCTCCTGTGTCTCTTTGTATATTGCCATTAAATATTCACTTGAGATGGTAGCGGGGCAAAGTTTAACATTTTGCCTGAAAGGCTGCTCTGTTTTGTCTTCCCTTCCATTAATTCCAGCCAATACTGTGTCATACATTTGGGTTTAAACCCATGACCAAGCCTGAAACATTTCGTTTGAATCAGAATCAGGTTTCATTTCATTGACATGTGTCATGAAATTTGTTATTTTACGACATCAGTATAATGTAATACATTAAAGAATTATAAATTATGGTAAGAAATATATTTTAAAAATCAAATAATTAATTAATTGGTGCAAAAATAGTGAGGTTGGTTCATTGTCCAGTCAGAAGTCTGATGGCAAAGGGGAAGAAGCTATTTCTAAAACATTGAGACTTGTCAAAGCTTTGAGGTTTTTGAAGTCTTGTGGGGATAGCCAATACAACAGACAGTTAAGATATGTAAGCAACTTCTGTCTAATCAGATTAACAAGTCCCGAAGTCAAGTTTGAGTCATGGAAGTTAGTGATATGATGGAAATGAAGCTCTTAACTTCTCTTCTTTCTTTCCAATTCTGATGAAGGGTCTCAGTCCAAAACATCAACTGTTCATTCACTTCCATTGATGCTGCTGAGTTCCTCCTGCATTTTGTGTGTGTTTTCCTTGGATTTTTCCAGTATCTGCAGATTTCCTCCTGTTTGTGTGTGTTTGCCTCTTATCTTGAACAAGCTTCAGCAGTTTTGAATCAAGTTCATCTCTAAGGAACTAAAGCACCTACCCCATACACTTTGCTCATGGACTGTTTGTCCCACTCCCATCAGGGAAGAGGATACAGAACATCCACACCAGGACCACCAAGTCAGAAACATTCTTCCCCCAAGCCATCAAGCTGAACAACACCTCCACCCATTAACCCATCCCACCGCCACCAAGTTCACATCAGCCACAGCTCTCCACAGCTCCTCAGCACCCTTCACTCAGCACTGTCACTTTACACTTAAACTCCATACCTCATACCTACACTGACACAGCCACATGCATTACATTGTGCTTATAAATCCTTTTATATTTATTGTGTTCTGTATGCTTATATTTTTTTTAACAATCATTTTGTCCTCCTTTACACTTGTGAAGAATGACAATAAGAAAGTCTTAATTCTTGATGTTCTCAGAGGTATTAATTCTGTTGGCTATGAAATTAAAGGAGATACCTTTCTGTATAGTGCAATCCCACAGCTGGAGTTTGCTGCTCTTGTAAGAGGTTGTGTATTGGTGGGTCCTCAGGTGCCTGTAGAGGCTGATCAGGGATCCATATATTCTGGTGCAGTGTGGGCAGGAGTAAGTGGTGGCCATGTCTGGGTCTTTTGCTTGTTCAGTCTCTCCTTTTACAGCTACCACTTCTCTGTGCAGCACAGTGGAGGTCACTCTTGTGTAGCACAGCTCCCTCTTGAACAGATTTCCTCCACGTGTATCTACCGAGTGCCATGTCTTCCCAGTTTTCAGATGTAATGTTGGATTTCCTCAGGCTGATTTTGATGTTATCTCTGAAGTGTTTCCTTTGCCCACCAGATGCTCCCTGACCTTCCTTCAACTGGGAATAAAGGATCAGTTTGGGGTGACGTGAACTGGGCCTGATCTGTCCATCGGAGTTGGTGCTGTTTTATCGTGCTGGAGATGTTGTTCATGCTGGCCTCCTCCAGTACACTGGTATCACTATGTCAGTCCTTCCAGCTGATCCTCAAAATCCATAAGAGACAGAAAGTGAACAGACTAACCTGATTCACTGCTTCTGCTGGGTTCAAATCCCCTTTTCCTAGCACTCTCACATCACTGTTTCTTTATCTTGAAAATGTCTCCATGAACCTTTAATGCCATAGCTTTTAATTTTGTGTGATCTCAATAACTGTTGTAGTTATCCTGCACAAATCTCTTTCCCTTTGTTTCTGTAGGAGATATTGGCCAGTCAGATTTCCTTCAAACTACCAAATCACCTCATAAAACCACCAAGGCACCTAATACCACCAAAAAAACACCAAAGAAGGGTAAGTCACTTTCCTCAATGCCTTGAAGCAGCGAAAAAGAGACTGGTGCAACGTGGTTCCTCATCTCAGAGGACTGCAAGGTGAACTTTGACTGTAAACTTCCAGCCCACGATGTTGTGCCGACCTTTTAGCCTACTCGAAGAACAACCTGACCTGTCCCTCCTACATAGCCCTCCATCATCCATATGCCTAAGAATTTCTTAGCTGTCCCAAATGTATTTGCCTCTCCCACCACCCCTGGCAGTGCATTCCACACACCCACCACTCTGTGTAAAAAAAACTTACTTCTGACATCCCTTTTGTGCTTTCCTTCAATCATCTTCAAATGAAGCCCCTCATAACAGCAACTGATGCTGTTAGCTATGTATAGCCATTAGTATGACCCGCACTATCTTGTACAACCACACAGACGCTCTGAGATATCTGTGCTTCTCCTAGCTCCTTCATTTACATTCCCATTGCCATTTGGCAGCTCTGCTAAAGCTAGGAAGTTCTTAAAACTTAACAAACCACCCCATATATTCTGAAATAGTTAAAAAAAAACAATGTGATAATCCCTAAAATTTAATCCTGGGAGTCCATCTATCATGTAATGGTAGTCCTCAGGATTGAATTAAGTCTTCTTGATGGACCTTATATGAGATCCATCGAGGAGAGCAGAGGGCTTATATGACTGCATGTAAGTTCTTTCCCTTTGTACTTCAACCTCTAGATAAGGAGTTCCCAATCTTTTTTTATGCCATGGACCCCTACCATTAATTGAGGGGTCCATGGATCCCACTGTGGGAACCCTTGTTCTAGAACCAAGTCCCAATTTCCTTTTAACTTTTATGATTGCTTTCTGTGCCTACAACATGCTAAGCTTTTCCGAATCTTCACTTTTTCCTACCTTTCCATAATCCAGAAAGTACTTGGATCTATCCTTTATAAATCTAAGTATCTTACATTTGCCTCACTGAAATCAGTTTGCTGTAGCCTTGCTCATTTATGTAATCCAGCAACATCATAGAGTCACAGAGCACTATAGCACACAGGTCTTTTGGCCCATCTAGTACGTGCCAAACTATTATCCTGCTGAGTCCCAACCTTGTAACCTATTCCATAATCAATCTAGCCCTTCCCTCCTACTTAGCCCATAACCCTCCATTTTTCTTTCAACCCATGTGCCTATCTAAGGGTATTTTAAATATCCCCAATGTATCTGCCTCTACCACCACACCTGTCAGTGTATTCCACAAACCCATCACTCTCTGGCATCTCCCTCAGACCTTCCTCTACTCACCTTAAAAGTATGTGCTCTGGTGTTATCCATCAGCACCCTGGGGAAAAGGAACTGACTCTCCACTCCACATACGCCTCTAAGAGACAAAGAGTACTACATGCCGAATTATTATTCCCATTGACCTGCACCGGGACTATTGCCCTCCATGCGCATCCCATCCACATACTTATCCAAACTTCTCTTAAATGTTCAAATCAACCCTGCATCTAGCACTTCCACTGTCAGCTCATACCGCTCTCTCACCACCCCAAAGTTCCCTCTCAGGATTCCAACAGACATTTCACCTTTCACCCTTAACCCATGACCTCAAGTTCTAGTCTCATCCATTCTGAGTGGAAAAGGCCTGCTGGCATTTACCCCATCTCTACATATTATTTTAATCACTTATAACTTTTTGCTTGCCTCTAGGGACATCACATTTTTCTACTTAAAATGCATTATTACCATCTTCACCCAATTTCCTGCCCAGGTATTTATTTCCTTCCTTTATCTAACAGTCTCAGATGGGGCACTTTCTGACATGTTTCCTAGAAATTCACAAGATAATTGTAGTAACACGCACAAATAACTGGTTCTCCATACAAGCCACATCCTTAAACCTTTCTCTGTCCACTAGTTCAGTCAGCTCCTCAAAAAATTTAAATAGGTTTGTCCGGTAATCCAGGACCATCTTCTCTGATCAGCTGAAAGTTGTCAAGAAGTTTAGTGTCTCTAGTCTTAATTATAAACTCAACTAATATCATGACAGCAGGTGCTGGACTAATTGTGTTAATAACTTCCTAGCACCATCCCATACCTATCTTTAAGAAATGGCAGAGTGAAATGTGATTCACATTCAGATTTAAATTTATTTATCACATGTGTATTGAAGCATACGGTGAAATCTGTCACTTGTGTAAATAACCAGCACACCCTAAGAAGGTGCTGGGGGCAGCCCTCAAATGTCGCCAACATTCCACCGCCAACGTAGCACGCTCTCAATGTTAAATAGCACAACACAGAATGCAACAAAACATAACACTCCAAGCAATAAAGCAAGAACAGCAAAACTGCCATGTTCCTCCCCTCCCAACACCTCCCACTCACCCACCAACCCACACACACTGTCCTCTAACCCCAGAACAGGCTGTCTTCAGCCTCCAGCTGACTCCTGGATTCAGAGGCATTGGTCAACTTTTGGTAATGTTGCCGATTTGCTCCTCTGTTGAGAGAATGTACAAGGTTATAACTTGAGCAATCCGCAGTGTTCTCACCTGCTTCCTTCAAAATCCCAGCATAGGGACACTCTGCTGCTGCTGGACTTTTGCTGCCATTGTTTTCTGAATTGCCTTCATTTTGCTGGTGTTAAATTTGATGAGCCCCTGCGATCTGTAATGCCCAACATGCTGCTCTCATTCTTTAAGTTGCCAACCACGTTGTACTTTTAGTTGAATTGTCGTCTGCATTTATTTCCCCTTATACTTTGTGCATTTGTATAAAAGAATTTTTATTTGGGAACACCATATTCTAATCTTATTCTTACATTTCTGGTTTCTCTCTACTGGTTTAATTATATTTGGTCACCCACGATCAGTTCTCACTTTTGGTCAACACAGTGGCTTAGCAGTAAACGTGGCATGGTTACAGCTTGGGGTGTCAGAATTCAGAGTTCAATTCCAGTGCTGTCTGTAAGTAGTCTGTACATTCTTCCCGTGTATGTGTGGGTTTCCTCCGGGTGCTCTGGTTTCCTCCCACATTCCAAAGACATACTGCTTAGTAGACCAATTTGTCATTGCAAATCGTCCTGTGATTGGGTTAGGCTTAAATAGCTGGGTTCCTGGTGGTGCAGCTCGTTGGGCTGGAAGGGCCTATTCAGCGATGTGTCTGTAAATAAAATAAATAAAGAAAGCACAATTACCTTCATTTCACCTTCATCTCTAAAGTTTCTCACGGATTGTTGAAGGCTATGGAATAGGAAAATCTGGGTACGGAGGGATAAAACATTGGGTAAGTAACACTTAATGGAGTGAAGAGTTATTTGAGCTGGAGGGAAGTATACAATGGAGATCCTCTGCACTATTCTTGATATATATTACTGATTTAGAGTAGTGTGTACAGATGACTCAAAACTTGGAACAGTGAAAAGAAATTGGCAGTCCTGTAGAATAGGCAAGTAGATGAAAGGAATGCTGAGAAATATTTATTTACAATCCCTATAAAATGTATTCCCCATCCCTCCGGAAGTTTTCATGTTTTATTGTTTTACAACACAGTGGATTTAATTTGGCTTTTTTGACAGAAATCAAAAGAAAAGAATCTTTCGTATCAAAGTGAAAAGAAACTTCTTCAAATTGGTCTAAATTTATTACAATTATTAAACACAAAATAATTTATCCATAATTACTCACCCCCTTCAAATCAGTATTTAGTAGATGCACCTTTGACAGCAATTACAGCCTTGAGTCTGTGTGGCTAGGTCTCTAACAGCTTTGCACATCCGGACACTGCAATGTTTCCCCATTGTTCTTTACAAAACTGCTCAAGTGCTGTCAGATTGCATGGGGATTGTGAGTGAGCAGCCCTCTTCAAGTCCAGCCACGAATTCTTAATTGGAATAAGGTCTGGACTCTGACTTGGCCACTCCAGGACATTAACTTTTTCGATTTTAAGCCATTCCAGTGTAGCTTTGGCTTTATGCTTGAGGTCATTGTCTGGATGGGAAACAAATTTTCTCCCAAATTGCCATTCTCTTACAGACTGCATCAGGTTTTCCTCCAGGATTTCCCTGTATTTTGCTGCATTCATTCTACCCCCTACCTCCACAAGTCTTCCAGGGCCTGCTGTAGTGAAACATCCCCACAGCTTGATGCAGCCACCACTATGCTTCACGGTAGGGATGGTGTGTGTTTGTGGATGTGCGGTGTTCGGCTTACGCCAAACATAGCATTTAGTCTCTGATAGCCAAAGAGTTCAATTTTGGTTTCATCAGACCAGCGACCTTCTTCCAGCTGACTTCAGAGTCTCCCACCTGCCTTCTGGCAAACTCTAGCCGAGATGTTGTGATTTTTTTCAACAGTGGCGTTCTCTTTGTCCTCTCCTATAAAGGTGAAGCATCCAGGCAACAGTCATTGTATGCACAGTCTCTCCCATCTCAGCCACTGAAGCTTTTAACTCCTCCAGAGTTGTCACAGGTCTCTTGGTGGCCTCCCTCACTGGTCCTCTTCTTGCACACACTCAGTTTTTGAGGATGGCCTGCTCTAGGCAGATTTACAGCTGTGCCATATTCTTTCCATTGCTTGATGATTGACTTAACTGTACTCCAAGGAATATTCAGTGACTTGGAAATTTTCTTGTATCCATCTCCTGACTTGTGCTTTTCAATAGCCTTTTCACAGAATTGCTTGGAGTGTTCTTTTGTCTTCATGGTGTAGTTTTTGCCAGAATACTGACTCGCCAGCGGTTTAGACCTTCCAGATACAGGTGTATTTTTACTACAATTAATTGAAACACCTTGATTGCACACAGGTCTCCAGAAACAGATCTCCATTTAACTAATTTTGTGACTTCTATGAACAATAAGCTGTACCAGTGATGATTTGGTGTGTCATATTAAGGATGGTTACTGATGCAATCAATTATTTTGTAATTAATTTAGATCACTTTGTAATGATGACAGGAAAGAGTCATTTTCTGTTGACCAGTGTCAAATTACAAATTAATCCACTGTGATTCAATGTTGTAAACTTCCAAGAGCAGTGAATATTTTTCTAGGTAATGTATTTAGAGATACAGAATTGTAACAAGCCCTTCCTGCCCATCTACACCCATGTGACCAATTAACTTATTAACCAATATGTCTTTGAAATATAGGAGAAAACTAGAGCACCCAGAGGAAACTCAGGTGGTCCATAAGGCCATAAGACATGGGTACAGAATTAGGCCATTCAGCCCATTGAATATGCTGCACCATTTGATCCCTTTCGATCCAGACTTTGGATTGAAAGACTTTGTTGGAATTAGGAGGACAGGTTGAGAAAATGTTTAAAAAGCCAAAGTCATACTGGGCTTTATAAATAGAAGTACAAGGATGAAGAACTTGTGGAGAACTTTTGTAAAACACTGATTGGATCACAGGTGGAGTACTGTGTACAGTGGGAATGTGGAGAAAATAGAACTGGCCAGTCATGGTGAGGGTAAATGAGTGTCCGATTGGTGACACGGATGTTGTGGCTGAAAATCCTGTTTCTTTTCTCTATGACATTAATAGGAGACAATATGTTTACAGAATGAAAGTTGGAATGCACTGTGCAGGATAGCTAGAGGATAGATTCAACTCCAGTGTTCAGGAGGGAACTTGAGAAGTATCTTTAAGAAGAGATTTTGCAGGGCTATGGAGTGAGAGCAGGGGAATGGGTCTAGGTGTACTTCTCTTACATTCACTGGGTTGAGTAGTGGTGTAGTTCTTCACAAATGGCTCAGATTTTGTTGGTAAATGCTAATATGGGACTTCCAGCCTTCCATCCTCATACGTCTGTCTGCTATCACTCCATCCCATCGTTGATCTTATATATAGAACATAGAATGTTACTGCACAATGCAGATCTTCTCGCACATGATGTTGTGCCAACCTTTTAATCTATTCCATCCCATCATTAATCTTCCCTTTCACTCTGATAACGCTGCGTATTCAGACATAGAACAGAGAACAGTACAACGCAGTACTGGCCCCTTGCCGCATGATGTTATGTCAACCTTTTAACAGTCTAACCCTGCCTTCACATATAGCCCTCCATTTTCCTTTCATTCATGTGCCTGTCTAACAGCTTCTTAAATGTCCCTAATGTATCTGCCTCCACCATCAGCCCTGGCAGGGCATTCCAATGACCTACCACCACTCTCTGTGTCAAAAACTACCTCTGACATCACCCTATACTTTCCCCAATCACCTTAAAATTATGTCCCTTCTATTATCCATTTCCACCCTGGGGGAAAAGGTCTCTGGCTGGCCACTCAATTTCGGCCTCTTATGCTGTACCATCTTTTGTACTTTTGAACTGTCTTTTGAACAGACAGTTTGTTCATTTAATGTGTCAAGCGGAAGGTGGTGTTGTTGTCTCCCAGTAACTTGCACTTACAGCATTCCACCTCAGAGGCTGCTGGGGTAGGCTATCAACTATAACACAGATGTGAGGTAGTTAAGGCAAATGGGTGTCTTCAAAATCAAATTAGAAGAGAGAAAAGGGGATAGAAATGATGGAAAGTGGGGATGAGGCAGCTGGAACAGGAGGAGACTGTGGAATACCTGGCAAGTGGCTTCATTGCTCTCTCATTTCCTCACTGGGAAAATATCTCTGCCTATCCATTCTATCAATGCCTCTTTTCATCTTGTTTCATCTCCATCAAGTTGCCTCTCAATGTCCTTTGCTCCAAAAGGAAAAGCCCTAGCTCACTCAAACTTTTCTCATAAGACTTGCTCTCTCATCCAGGTTGCATTCTAGTAAATCTCCTCTGGACCCTCCCTAAAAGTTCCACATCCTTCCTATAATAAGGCAACCAGAACCGAAAACATTTTCCGTGTTCTCTTCTAGTTTTCTTGACCATGCCCATAGCGAACCACAGTGCACGCACGTTCTGTCTATATACCTATATATATCAATACATCTAATACTTATCTCACCATTCCCCTCATGTAGAAGTTCTTCACTTTACCTTTACCATGTCACACAGCATCAGAGCATTCTTATCCCTAAGATATTAGCTCTGCTTCTGTTTTCTCTTTGTCTTTGGAACTCTTAAACTTATTCTCTTACTCTACAAATTCACTTATTTCTCCCCTTTTTGTTTGAATTGTGCTTGAATGGATTTCCTTTGCAACCTTAGGCACAAGTGACCCTAGCCTTGATTTTGACCTGGCCGATGCCCTTGATGACAGCAATGACAACGGCAAAGGAGGTAAAGGTGACTCAGGTAAGGACAAAAGCTGGAAAGGACTTACAAGTTTCTGAGATCAAAGACAATATGGGAGCAAGTACCTGGCTGAAAGTTAACTGGGATATTTTTAGGTTTAAAACAAAGGTTGGAAAGACACATAAAATTAAACTTATTGCATCAAATCTCTGTTTATAATGTAACCACCCTCTATTTTTCCATACAAGTTCACTGTTGGCTTTTCACTATTTTTATAATAATTATTATACAGTATGACAATCAATTTAATTTGATTCTAATGAAATCATTATTGAAAATCTAATTGAAAGGAGTGTTCCGGCTTTATAAAACCAACAATATTATAGTCTGTCCAATATCCTATTGGTCACTTAATTAAGATGTCTGAAGCTAGAAGATGTCTTGCTTCAAACAAAACCATACACTCACTACCAAACAGTGGGAATATGTGAACTTCCAAATGAGGAACAGGTAGTGTTTACTGAGATAAAGACGGTAAGATTTGCAGGCGGACCTGTTGATGACAGAGAGTCCGAAGAGGTTGGAAAGCTCATTTTCAGCTAAAAGGTTTTTGTCTGTCCAACAGATCACCCTCGCCATCCACGCCCTAAAGGAAACAATCCAGGTACAATGAGTCTGTTGAAGTGGCTGTCGGGAGCTGGCCAATCAGGTGTATTCAAATCATGCTTATCACAGAGCAAAGGTCTCTGATATGCCAACCTGAATCAGAGTTTTGACATCAGCAGTACAGCTTTTTCTCAGGCTAAGATATCTCCCTGCCAGCAGTGGAACCAGACAAGGCCACAGAGACTGAAGTTATTGCTTGGATACTTATATCAGGGAGTGCACATGCCTGTCTGGTGTCAATCATCCTGTGCTTTCGGGATTTGGCCCCATTTATCTGAATAGAGATGCAAGAGATTCTGCAGATGCTGGAAATGCAGAGCGACAGACACACACTCACGCACTCGCGCGCGCGCGCGCACACACACACACACACACACACACACACACACACACACAATGCTGGAGGAACTTAGCAGGTCAGGCAGCATCTATGGAGGGGAATAAAGAGTCAATGCTTCAGCCCGAGACCCTTCATCAAACGTGGAAGAGAAAGGAAGGAGCCAGAATAAGAAGGGTGGAGGGAAGGAGTGCAAGCTGGAAAATGAAAGATGAAGCAAGGGGGAGGGGGGGTGAAGTGAGAAGCTGGGAGGTGATAGATGGCAAAGGTGAAGAGCTGAAGAAGGAATCTGATAGGACAGAAGAGTGGACCATGGAGAAGAGGAAGAGGGAGCAGCACTACAGGGTGGGGTTGAAAAAGAATGAGGCAAAAGATGATGAAAAGTAACCTGATGGAGGTGTACAAGACAATACGAGCGTAGATTGAGTGGATAGCCAGAGACTATTCCCCAGGGTGGAAATGGCTGATAACAAGGGGCACAATTTTAAGCTGACTGAAGGAAATTATAGGCTGGGTGCCAGAGCCAAGTCCTCTACAGAGAGATTGGTAAGTGCATGGGCACACTGCCAAAGTTGGTGGTAAAATCAGATACATGCAGGGCATTTAAGAAACTCTTGGTTAGGCAAATCAATGAAAGAGGGCTACATAGGAGGGAAGGGTTAGATTGACCTCAGAGTAGTTAAAAAGGCTGGCACATCATTATGGACAAAAGGGCCTAAACTCTTTTGTAGTTCTCTGTGTCATATATATTCAACATGCTCACCAATTAGACCAAGGGTCCCCAGCCTGGGGTCCAAGGACCACTCGGTTAATGGCAGGGGTTCGTGGCATAAAAAAAGTTTGGGACTCCTCACCTAGATGGATAGTAGCTACTCCAAATCAATCAATCCACATTCAGTCTAGAAAGTAGTGGTCCAATTAACGTACAGCATCAGGTATTTGTGGTCAGTGAGGGTTGAGGCTTATGTTTCATTGATAGTAACATGCATTGAGGTAGTTCTGATGTGCTTAAATTCATTTATTTTTGAAAATTCTATGTGAAGTTTTTAATTCGGGGCGTACCCTCTAGGACACTCCAAAATACAAGTTCGATAAATGACGCAAACTAATAGCTATAGAGTGCTTAACAAATATTATTATCCCAACACATCTAGATGTGCGCTCTATAACAAATTGCTGGAGGAACTCGGGTCAAGCACCTTCTGTGGAGTAGGGAGACGAGAAGTCGGTGTTTTGGTTGAAACCTTGCATCAAGTCTGAGACTAATCCGAGATGTTGGATTCAGATCTTTTGTGACATCTGCATTGAAACTTACAAATCCAGGACCATCTACTCTGATTGACTGAAAGTTTGGGCCCCTATCCTTAATTATAAACTCTGCTGGTATCATGACAGTAGGAGCAGGGACTGGATTAGTTGGGCTATTAACTCCCTAGCACCATCCCCCCTCTTGCCACCACTCCACACCTACCTTTATGAAACAGAGTGAAATGTGCTTCAGATTCAGATACAGATTCATTTTCGCCGAAACGTACAGGAATTTTTCATTCGCATTGACAACCATCCCCCCTGAGAATGTGCCACCACACGTTCCGGTGCCAATGTAGCAAGCCCACAAGGTTCAGCAGAACACCAGAAGCAGCAAAAAAAAACACAACAGCAGGACGAAACTAGACAACAACTGCCAAGCAAGCCCCTCTTCCCCCCCCCCTCCCATCCACAGTGTATGTACACTGACAGGACTCCACCCCCAGGGCAGTCTGACTCCAGGCCTCCAGCCCTTGGCCCCGGACTCTCAGACTCATAGACATTGGGCCTCCAAATTCCCATCCCTGGTCTGGACTCACAGATTCGACCTTCAGGACAACATCTCAACAATTTGTCTTCCCAACACCCTGCCTCCACGTAGGCTGCTTAACCTGCTGAGTTCCTCCAGCATCTGCAGTGCTTCGTGCTCCCAGCTGTGTGCCTGGCCTAGTTCTGATTCAGGTTTATTCAGTCTCCTGATTTTGGCCTGAGTCCGTGTACTCGGGATTCCCTGGATTGACCCAATTTTCCTGACAGCCAGCCACAGTCTCCTTTGCATTTTGACTTTGCAACGGTCTCCACAGCCCTGCTTTAACCTTCTCAGCCAGCCTGACACTATTAAAAAGCATTTTTCTTTCTTTTTCTACAATTACTCTGTTTCTTCCTGCAGCATTTACAAAAAAAATGTATTTAAAAGCATGACAATGCAGTTCTTTCAGGATCTGCCTTCGGCAGTTTTCCCTTATGTGGATGAATTTTGTAAACGTAATGGAGTCTGGTGCATGGTGACTGTATTCTTTCTCACAGTAATAATTATCCCTTTCCCAGCTCCAGTACACTTCCACAGATGTTCATTATATGATGTTTCTCCTTCTTACATTGTTTGCACGATCTTCAATGCTTAACTATTGTGAAAAGCTATGAAGTGTTTAACCATTTTTTAAAATTCTCAAAGAATGAAGCAATGAAAGGTTTGTGAGTTGATATTTTTTTACCACTTCATTAAAGACTTTCCTCTGAAACATTCGTTGTTCACAAATATCACTCCACACTTAAACTCAGTGACCACGTTATTACATACTCCTGTACCTAATGAAGATGCCAGTGAGTGTATGACTGTGGACTTCAGCTGCCGTATCCCATCCATTTCAAGGTTCAGTGTGTTGTGCTTTCAGAGGTGCTCCTCTGCCACCACTGTCGTAACTCATGGATACTTGAGCTACTGTCATCTTCCTGGCAGCTTGAACCAGTCGGCTATCCTCCTCTGACCTCTCACATTAACAAGACATTTTTGCTCACAGAACTGCCACCCACTGGACATTTTTTTGTTTTTCACTGTAAACTCCAGAGACTGTTGTGTGTGAAAATCCCAGGAGATCAGCAGTTTCTGAGATGATCAAACCACCCTGTCTGGCACCAACAATCATTCCATGATCAAAGTCACTTAGATCACATTTCTTCCCCATTCTGATGCTTGGTCTGAACAACAACCGAACCTCTTGATCATGTCTGCATGCTTTAATGTATTGAGTTGCTGCCATATGATTGGCTGATTAGATGTTTGCATTAACGAGCAGGTGTACCTAATAAAGTGGTCACTGAGTGCATTGTCACAGTGGCACGTGACAGACTTATTCAGGGGGTCATGGAGGTGACTTCAGAGAAAGATTGTCATGGCAGGCAGTCTGGTATTGATTTTGACTCCCAAAATCAAGTGGATCTGAGCCAGTTTCAAACAAACATAAAGAAGCAGATTAATTATTCATATTTTGGAGTGAGCTTGCATTTCTTAGTTTCAACCTATCTTCATTTCCTGGTATCTCAAGCCTCCGGGAATCATATTTTGTGGAACAGGCAAGAACCTCTCCAGGACTTCTTCGGAATTAAGAGGATATTCCCATCACAAACAAGAGGAAATCTGCAGATGCTGGAAATCCAAGCAATACAATGGAAATGCTGGAGGATCTCAGCAGGCCAGGCAGCATCTATGGAAAAGAGTAACAGTCGACGTTTCAGGCTGCTTCCCTTCAGCAGGACCCTTCGAAGGGTCTCGGCCTGAAACGTCGACTGTTACTCTTTTCCATAGATGCTGCCTGGCCTGCTGAGTTCCTCCAGCATTGTGAGTGTGTTGAGAGGAAATTCCCATCCAGTCCACTACAACCAGCTGCTTCCCTTTCTGCTGTTAGCTTCCTTCCTGTGGGCCAAACTGTAGATTTAAAGACCAGGCAGGCCTCATTCTGCACTGCTGAAGTTACATTTCCAGAATACTGAGGTATATAAATGTGCTTGCTAAAGTCTGTAAACTAACTGGTTTTGTATAACGTTTTATTGTTAATACCAGGCTCTTTTCTGATGTACCCTTTGAAAAATCCAATGTCACCAGGAACTTTGACAGAGTTCTGCAGACACACAGTGAAGAGTATCCAGACTGGTTATATCGTGGTATGGTAGGGAAACACGAATGCCCAGGAACAGAAAGTGTTGCTGATGATAAATTTGCTGATGATTCAACCATTGTTGGTAGAATCTCAGGTGGTGATGAGGGAGTGTACGGGAGTGAGATATGCCAACTAGTGAAATGGTGCCACAGCAACAACCTGGCACTCAACATCAGTAAGACGAAAGAGCTGATTGTGGACTTCAGGATGGGTAAGACGAAGGAACTCATACCAATCCTCATTGAGGGATCAGAAGTGGAGAGATTGAGCAGCTTCAAGTTCCTGGGTGTCAAGATCTCTGAAAATCTAACCTGGTCCCAGCATATCGATGCAGTTATAAAGAAGGCAAGACAGCGACTATACTTTATTAGGAGTTTGAAGCGGTTTGGTATGTCAACAAATGCACTCAAAAACTTCTATAGTTGTACCATGGAGAGCATTCTGACAGGCTGCATCACTCTCTGGTATGGAGGGGCTACTGCACAGGACCGAAAGAAGCTGCAGAAGTTTGTAAATCTAGTCAGCTCCATCTTGGGCACTAGTCTACAAAGTACCCAGGACATCTTTAGGGAGTGGTGTCTCAGAAAGGTAGCATCCATTATTAAGGACCTCCAGCACCCAGGGCATGCTCTTTTCTCACTGTTACCATCAGGTGGGAGGTACAGAAGCCTAAAGACACACACTCAGCGATTCAGGAACAGCTTCTTCCCCTCTGCCATCTGATTCCTAAGTAGACATTGAAACCTTGGACAGTACCTCACTTTTTTTAATATACAGTATTTCTGTTTTTTGCATGTTTTTAATCTATTCAATATACATATTCAGTAATTGATTTACTTATTTATTATTATTTTTTTTATTTTGTTTATAATTTTCTTCTCTGTTGGATTATGTATTGCATTGAACTGCTGCTGCTAAGTTAACAAATTTCACGTCACATGCCAGTGATAATAAACCTGATTCAGATTCTGATTCTGGATACGGCCCAGTCTATCATAGGCAAAGCCCTTCACATCATTTATAAGGAGCGCTGCCACAAGAAAGCAGCATCCATAATCAAGAACCCCCATCATTCAGATCATACCGTCTTACACCAGGAGGCCAGGAACAGTTATTACCCAATAACTATCCGTGTGGATAACTTCACTCACCTCAGCACTGAACTGATTCCACAATCTACACTCCTTCAAAGACTCTGCATCTCATGTTTTCAGAATTATTGTGTCTTCTTCTGCAGATTCGTGTATGTACAGGTTTTTTTTATAAATTCTATTGTTTTACTCTGCCATCATTCAGAATCAGAATCAGGTTTATTATCACCGGCATGTGTCGTGAAATTTGTTAACTTAGCAGCAGTTCAATGTAATACATAATATAGAAGAAAAAATATAAAAATAATAATACATGAATAAGTAAATCATTTACAGTATACATATTGAATAGATTAAAAATCATGCAGAAAACAGAAATAACTTGTATTCAAGGGTTAAATGTCCATTTAGGAATTGGATGACAGAAGGGAAGAAGCTGTTCCTGAATCACTGAGTGTGTGCCTTCAGGCTTCTGTACCTCCTACCTGACGGTAACAGTGAGAAAAGGGCATGTCCTGGATGCTGGAGGTCCTTAATAATGGACGCTGCCTTTCTGAGACACTGATCCTTGAAGATGTCCTGGGTATTTTGTAGGCTAGCACCCAAGGAAACTGACGAAATTTACAACCCTCTGCAGCTTCTTTCGGTCCTGTGCAGTAGCCCCCCCCCCCCCCCCCCGATACCAGACATTGATGCAGCCTGTCAGAATACTCTCCACAGTACATCTATAGAAGCTTTTGAGTGTATTTGTTGACATACCAAATCTCTTCAAACTCCTAATGAAGTATAGTCATTGTCTTGCCTTCTTTATAACTACATTGATATGTTGGGACCAAGTTAGATCCTCAGAGATCTTGACACCCAGGAACTTGAAACTGCTCACTCTCTCCACTTCTGATCCCTCTATGAAGATTGGTATGAGTTCCTTCGTTTTGCCTTTCCTGAAGTCCACAATCAGCTATTTTATCTAACTGATGTTGAGTACCAGGTTGTTGCTGTGGCACCATTCCACTAGTTGGCATATCTCACTCCTGTACACCCTCTCGTCTCCATCTGAGATTCTACCAACAATGGTTGTATCATCAGCAAATTTATAGATGGTATTTGAGCTATGCCTAGCCACACAGTCATGTGTATATAGAGAGTAGAGCAGTGGGCTAAGCACACACCCCTGAGGTGCATCAGTGCTGATCGTCAGTGAAGAGGATATGTTATCACCAATCTGCACAGATTGTGGTCTTCTGGTTAGGAAGTCGAGGATCCAATTACAGAGGGAGGTACAGAAGCCCAGGTTCTGTAACTTCTCCATCAGGATTGTGGGAATGATGGTATTAAATGCTGAGCTATAATTGGTGAACAACATCCTGATGTAGGTGTTTGTGTTGTCTAGCTGGTCTAAAGCTGCGCGAAGAGCTATTGAGGTTGCATCTGCCGTTGACCTATTGTGGCGATAGACAAATTGCAATGGGTCCAGGTCCTTGCTGAGTCAGGAGTTCAGTCTCGTCATGACCAATCTCCCAAAGCATTTCATCACTGTCATTGTGAGTGCTACTGGGCGATAATCATTAAGGCAGCTCACATCACTCTTCTTAGGCACTGGTATAATTGTTACCTTTTTGAAGCAAGTGGGAACTTCCACCCGTAGCAGTGAGAGGTTGAAGACTCCTTGAATACTTCTGCCGTTTAGTTGGCCCAGGTTTTCAGAGCCTTACCAGGTACTCCATTGGGACTTTCCGCCTTACGACGGTTCACTCTCTTTAAAGACAGTCTAACATCGGCCTCTGAGACAGAGATCACAGGGTCACCAGGATCTTCACAGCTGTGGTTATATTCTCCCTTTCAAAGCGGGCATAGAAGGTGTTGAGAATGTTGTGGCTACCTCTATTTCTGTTTGGTTTCCCGGCACTGAGTCCTTCTCCAAGTCCAGGCTGCAACAAGTGGTCTACACAGCAGAGAAGATCATTGGTTGTCAGCTACCAACATTACATGACCTGTTCATCGCCAGAGTAAAGAAAAGGGCTGAAAAGATTACCCCTAACTCCCCCAGCAGGTCAGCTATTCCTCAAATCACCATCAAGGAGACACGACAACTCCATCAGCACCAGGACTACATGTCACCTCCAAAGCTTCTTCCTTGTAGCTATCCAGCTTCTCAACAAAACTCACTCGGGTGTAATACCCTAACTGTCCCTGCATAACATCCATTCAATGGTCTTTCCTGCTGTCCTTGGTCTGTTGATAATTATTGATTCTGTTTATGTCTTCAATTTTACTTAAGTTGGTTATTGAGCTTTGCACATGTGACCATTCTGCTAATTGTTGTTTGCTTGTGGCTGTTTACACTTTTGTAAATTGTTGGTTGATACTGTGTAGCCTGTTATGGTATTGTTCTGTATTCTATGCTTGGCACTGAACCACTATCAGTCCTGGTATGTTTCACATACTGGCAATAAAGTGATTCTGAACCTGATTCTGATTTCTTTAATATCCTGTAGACACCTGCAAGAAAATAAACCTCATGATCATACATGGTCACATATACATAGTTTGCTAATAAGTTTACATTGACTTTGACTTAAAACTGGAGAACAGTACTTTCCATTCATTCTCAGTGGTTCCAGGACCACTGATTCAATGTTGCCCTCATCCTGGTTGGATGCTCTATTTCCACCGTGCTCTCAATCCTGTTGCCTCCTTTCTGACATCACATCAGAGTGTGTTTTAAGTCACTTCCATGTCTACTGTCTGAAATTTGGGTCTAGCTAAGACTCAAATAAACTGTCAAGCTCCAAAGTAAACACCCAGATTCAGAGATGCTAGAAACTCTATTTGTATCCAGACTCAGTGTGGGGTATCCTCTGAGCAATTAATTTAAGCATTTAGTGGGCAGGAATTTCTTCACATGAAGAATCCTTCACAGTGGAGTGTGAGTGCCTGCCGTGTGCTGAATGTTTTCTAGAATGGGTTAACAGATTGCATCAACTTGAAACAACTCGTGAGATGAGTGTCAAGCTTCCTGCCACGAGGTAGTTCTGTGAATGTTGTGAAACTATCGAGTTACTTCAGCCAAACATTGACCTGGGATCGTTAAACCATCTTCAGTAAAAGTCACATTATTTATTTCCCCCCCCCAAAGGTTGTTTTTACATTGACGAGCTTTGTCAGTTCAGCTGTAGCCAAGATCGTCCCAAATTGCATCATGTCAGATTGCATGTAGGATTTCGTTGCATTGTTGGGGAATTATCCAACGATTCCAATCAAATCCAAAGCATTAACCTGTCAGATGACTTGACGTGAAAAAGACATTGACAGCTCATGTGTATGATGAGGACTGTGGCATATAAATAAGGCCCTTTTCAAAATGCTGTCTGCATTTCCAACACCATTATCCCTCCCCTTAATGAGCACAAATATAGAATACGCTCTTGATTGCCTCTCACTTGTCAACATTTTCTCCCTGGGCGGAAAAGTCTGTAATAATATTTGGAATAAACAGAATATATTGGGGGACATTTCTCAAATAACTAATGAGAACTGGGTCCTGATAATGTAAAAGGTATGATGTAAAACAAAATCAGACAGTGAGATGGTAGAAATCCCACTTGCTTCTGGCAGGTGACAGTGAATTCCTGTAGTGCCGAACAACACAGGAAGACTTTCAAATCCAGGAAAAGTACTTTCAGTTAAATTGGTTAGACCCTGACTGATCCCTTCTCTGCCTTGTGTACAGGCTCGTCTACGTTTTCAAATCAAGAACTTGAAAACGTGTTGAAAAACAGTGACTATAGCCCTGATAAGAAGAAGTCAGGTAAACTTCACGGAGGTGCATGTTTTTTGGGCGTTGAATAGGTGTGTTGATTAGCCAGTCAGCTGTCCCTTACATGTCAGAAGTCACACAATGTTAATAACGCGGAAGTGTATCCGGTTTCCTTCCACATTCCTGAAACGTACGGGTTAGGGTGAGTGGGTTGTGGGCATGCTCTGGTGATGCTGAAAGAATGGCCACACTTGCAGGCTTCCTCCAGCACCACTGTCGATTGTGTTGGTCGTTGGCACAAGGAAAGCACATTTTACCATAGGCTTTGATGTACATGTGAAGCGAAGCTTTGTCTTCATCCAGATCTGGAGCAGCAATCCACATGCTGGAGGGACTCAGCGGGTTGAGCAGCATCCGCGGGCTTGGGGTTTGCTGATGCATTGGGCTGAATGTTCTTCCACTCTGCTGTTGGGAGGGAGTTCCAGAACTTTGATCCAACTACTTTGAGGAGATATAAACATATTTCAAAGTCAGCTTGAATAAGGGCTGGGATGGGAGCCCTCAGGGGGTGTCCCCATGCACCTAGTTGTCCTTGGTGGTGGAGGTCGTGGGGTGTGCAATCCTTTTATCGATAACCAAAGCATTTTGTGGGGGTACATACCATAGTCACTGTATGTTTGTGAGATGGGCTGCTGATCAAGCATATTGTTTTGTCCTAGATTACAGAGTTCTAGAACCATACAGTGCAGAAACACACCCTTTGGTCCACTGTATTGTTGCCAGCCATCAAATCTCTCTGATGGTCGAGCACCTCCACTCCATCCACCAAAAGCAGAGCTCCCAGTGGCCGAACACCTTAATTCCCATTCCCATTCCAGGTACAACATATCTGTCCACGGCCTCCTCTTGTGCCACAATGACGACACCCTCAGGGTGGAGGAGCAACACTTCATATTCCGTCTGGGTAGTCTCAACCCAATAGCATGAATATTGATTTTTCCTTCTGGTAAACTTTTTCCCTACCCCTCCCTCTTCTGCTATACCCCACACCGGCCTCTTACCTCTTCTCACCCGCCTATCACCTCCCCCTGGGTCCCCTCCTCCTCCTCCCCGTTCTCCTATGGTCCCATTCTCCTCTCCTATCTCCTATTCCTTCTTCTCCAGCCCATTACCTTTCCCACTCACTGGACTTCACCTATCACCTTCTTGCTATCCTTCTTCCCCTGAAGGGTATTGGCCTTGAACTGTTCATTCCCCTCCATGGATGCTGCCTGGCCTGCTGAGTTGCTCCAGCATTTTGTGTGTTCCTTTCTATATTGAGCCTATTTTCCCACACTCAACCCATAGCCTTGTATGTCATGGCATCTCTAGTGCTCAAATAAGACCATATGAACAGAAGATACAGGAGCAGAATTAGGCCATTTGGTCCATCAAGTCTGCTCCGCCATTTCATCATGGCTGATCCATTTTTCATCTCAGCTCCAGTCTCCTGCCTTCCCCATATCCCTTCATGACCAATCAAGCATCTAAAGTAAGTACTTACAAAATATGCCTCAAGAAGGGGTATCTACCTGTAGGGACCCTCACCATCCGATACATGCCCTCTTCAAATTACTATCATCAGAAAGGAGGTACAGGAACCTGATGACCAACCCATACTCAACATGTTTTCAGGACCAATTTCTTCCCTCCACTATCAGATTTCTGAAGATTCCATGAACCCATGAACTTTACCTCTTTATTGGGTTTCACTTTGTCAAGCACCTTTGCCGCAAAAGGCAGGATTTCCTGGTGGCCACCAATTTCAATTTGGTTCTCCATTCCCATTCCAACATGTCTGTTCATGCCCTCCTCTACTGCCATGATGGGGCCACACTCAGGTTGGAGGAGCAATACCTCATATACCATCTGGGTATCCTCCAACCTGATGGCAAGAACATCGATTTCTCAAACTTCTGGTAATTTCTCTCCCTTCCGTTTCTCTTTCTCCCATTCTGACTCCCTTCTCACCCTTCTCCTCATCTGCCTATCACCTCCCTTTGATGTCCTTCCTCCCCTTTCTCCCATGGTCCACTCTCCTCTCTGATCAGATTCCTTCTTCTCCAGCCCTTTACGTCGTCCACTTATCACCTTCCAGCTTCTCACTTCATCCACCATCTGACACCCACCCCCTTCCTCCTCACCTGGTTTTCCCTATCATCTCACAGCTTGTCCACCTCCCCCCCCCATCTTATTCATCATGATCTTTCACTTACTGCTTACTGACACCAAACTTCCACTGCAGCTGTTACACTTCATTCTGCATTTCTGTTATTGTTTCAGCTTGCTCAATTTCAATGCACTGTTTAATGATCTGATCTGTATGAACAATATGCATGACAAGCTTTTCACTGTGACAGTAATAAACCATAAACACAAGGGATTCTGCAGAAGTTGGAAATCCAGAGCAACACACACAAAATGCTGGAGGAGCTCAGCATGTCAGGCAGCATCTGTGGAGGGAAATGGACAGCAGATGGTTCAGGGTTAAGACCTTTCTGCAGGAAGATTCCAATATCATGTCTCAAATACAACAGAATTTTGCCAATATTTGTTCAGCTTAATAAAAGAGAAAAGTGTGGACTGCTCCTTATTTTCACGTCCTATCCAGTACCTCTGACAATCTAGTACTTATTTAGCTCTGCACTGGGGATCAGCCTCGATCTGAAAAGCCTATGTAGAGTAATGTCAAGAGGATGGTTCCTGTTGTTGGAGGAGTCTATGACCAGTGGGCATCCTTTCAGAACAGAGAGGAGGAGGAATTTTTTAACCAGAGGGAGGTGAATCTGTGGAATTCATTGTCACAGACAGCCGTGGAGGCCAAGTTGTTGGTTATATTTAAAGGGGAGGATGATAGGTTACGGGGAGAAGGCAGACAAATGGGGTTGAGAGGAAAAGTAAATCAGCCTTGTTCGAATAGCTGAGCAAACTCAATGGACTAAATGGCCTGATTTAGCTCCAAAGTTTGATGGTCTTATTTCTACACTCATGAGCGACCTGCCCATTGACCCACGGTGGGGACAGGTATGCTTATAGATAACTACAGTTTCTAGCCCTATTCTTTCCCTGAGGGTAAGATCTCTGATTTAAAAAATAATAATTTCTTGTCTTGTGTTCTAGATGGCCCTTCTTCGCCTTCCAATGATGAGGATCAAGGTAAGAATTCCCTTTCTGACATTGAACCTGTGTATCAGCTAATTGTCTTCCCCGTCATCTTGCAGTGAGGCGAATCTCTGAACATTCCCGTAGAGCACCGTGCAAAAGGCATTCACACACAGTACTGTGTTTGTCAATGTGGAGTGGGAACGAGTTTGTAAATCTGGTGGGAGCAAAGGAAGCCGGAAGTGGTGAGGGTGGAGCACTGTGGGAGAAATGCGGGACAAGTGGCAGAGAAGGAATGCCGGGGCAGGAGTGGCATGGGTACAGACACTCCCAGCCCTGAGACACCAGGGAAGGTCATTTGATTTCATACAGCTAGTTTATTGATCATAACAGAATGTCTCCCCAGTGCTTCCCACTCCCTGCCCCTTCCCTACCCTCTCTCTTCCCACTCCCTCCACACTCCGTCCTCTCTCCATTCTCCTTTTCCCAATCATGATTTCCCTCTCCCTCCTCCCTTCCCACTCTCAATAGCGACCCATATCAGAATCAGGTTTATCATCATATGTCATGAAATTAGTTTATTTTGTGGGAGCATTACAGTGCAAAACATAAGATTACTACAGTACTGTGTAAAAGTTCTTGAGCTGCCTGGCTATACACTGTGTATGTGCAAAGATGCTTGCACAGTACTCTGTTATCAAAATGAGTTGATTAGGTTAGTCTAATGATGGCCATGTCTGTGTATGAAGGTTTTGTTGTTGTGTGGTGAATATCGAACACTGTCAGGCCCTGAGCTCGTTCTGTCACTCAGCTGATCCCTATACTACCTCCATCCAATCAGCTTCAGTGCCAGTGCCGTACGGGAGGCCAGCAGGTTCTTGAGTCTGCATCGACCATCCAGTCATACTAGAGTCATGGGGAACTACAGCTCCAAAAATAAACCCTTCGGCCCATCTAGTGAAGGCTGAACTATTGTTCTGCCTAGTCTCCTTGATCTGGACCTACAGCATAGCCTCCCATCCATGTACCTATCCAAATTTCTCTTAAATGGTGCAATCAACCCATATGCACCACTTCCACTGGCAGCTCGTCCCACACTCTCACCACCCTCTGAGTGAGGAAGCTCCCCCTCGTGTTGCTCTTAAACATCTCACTTTTCCCCAATGTATTCTCCCTACATCCCCTCCAACTACACCCCTCCCACTCACCTAGCTACCAGGGCGAGGTTAATCAGAGTAACGCATTATTTTGCACATCCTGGGGATGTGGGAGGAAACTGGAGCACTGGGCAGTCACCAGGAGGAAACACGCAAACCCCAAATAGACAACAGCACGTGTCCTGGTTAAAGTTGGTTTATTGGGCAAAAGATGTTGGAAATCCAGAACAAAACAAACAAACAAACACACACACACACACACACACACACACACACACACAATGCTGGAGGAACTCAACAGGTCGGGCAGCATCTATGGAGAGGAATAAACAGTCGATGTTTCAGGCCAGTAAAGGGTCTTGGCCGGAGATGACAGATGATCCCGATGAAGCATCTCAGCCTAAGGCAAAACGATAACAATGTGTGTGTCACCCTGGTTCACTGGAATTGCTTTGTAGCAGTTCGATCAGTTGTGACACTGTGGTGAACTACGTGTGCCTGTCTGGACACATCCCCTGCTGACTGCTCCTGTGGCTCCTCCCACAGACCCCGGTATAAAGGCGATCAAGGCCTGAGCCCGGCCTCTCAGTCTCCAGGATGTAGTATGGTGGTCACTCACTGCTTGTTCCTTCTTCCAGTCAATAAAAGCCGATATCTCGTCTTTACATCTCAGAGTGAGTTATTGATGGTGCATCAGACACTGTACCTCACTTCATTCTTTAACACTCTTACTGATGAGTAACATATTCTCCATTCTGAGCCTTGCAGTTGACCTGACTAATTGCCCATTGTCAATCCAGTTTACATCCCTGTCCCAGCTAGCAACACATCACAGAAACCAGCCTCCCCTCATGGACTCTGTCTGTACTTCTCACTGTCTCTGTAAAGCAGCCAGCATCATCAAAGGCCCCGTCCACCCCAAACATTCTCTGTTCTCCCCTCTCCCATCGGACAGAAGATACAAAAACCTGAAAGCTCGTATCACCAGGCTCAAGGACAGCCTCTATCCTGCTGTGATCAGACCTTTGAACAGTAAAATGGTGTCACAGTCTACCTCGTTATCACTTGCCTGTACTGCACTTTCAGTAGCTTTTACACTTTATTCTGAATCATTATTGTTTTACCTTATTCTGTGTCAATGCACTGTGTAATGATCTGATCTGTATAAACAGTTTGCAAGACAAGCTTTCCACTGTATCTTTGTGCCTGTGTTACTGTGCGTATCTCGGAATAATTTTAAAAAATAAACCAATACCTATAGTAGTTGAGCAAAAGCACTGATTAGCAGTGGCTGAGTTCTCAGCTATGAACAGAATACAACTGACACACTGTGAGCGCCATACGTAAATCATTTGTCACCGAAGGTTCAAATGCAGGTGAAGTAGCTTCTCCACAGAAGTCCTGTACATTTATCATTGCTGCATTATACCATCTTGGTACAGCTGTGGTTTCAACATCTCACAGAAATAGCAGCTGGGCAGTTCGGGAAGAAACATTCAGAAATGGTTGTTGAGTGGATGTCAAAGTAGATTCTGGGGACCATGAATAATGGAACTGATCTGACTTAACACAGATTTAAATCTAAGAGTTGGACCCAACTTCAGTGCCAGTTTGTGGGGCAGATTCCACACCATGCCCGCTAGTCCTTGTCTCGTCACGAGACAAATAACGATTTGTTACTTGTGCTGTCTCATCGTTAGGAAGGAAGTGGAAGTTTTAGAGAGGGTGCGGAGGAGACTTACCAGGATGCTGCCTGGACGAGAGAGCATGTTTTATGAGGATAGGCCGGGTGAGCTAGGGATTTTCTCTTTGGAGCAAGGGAGGATGAGAGGTGACTTGACAGAGGTGTACAGGATAAGAAGCATAGATTGAATAGACAGCCAGCACCTTTTCCCCCCAGAGCAGAAATAGCTAATAAAAGATGGTATAATTTTGAGGTGATTGGAGGAAAGTATTTGGAATGTTAGAGGTAGGTATTTTACGCAGAGAGTGGTAGGTGCATGGAATGGTCAGCCAGGGGTGGTGGTAGAGGCGGATACATTAGGGATATTTAAGAGAATTTTAGATAGTCACATGGATGAAAGAAAAGAGGAGGGCAATGTGGAAGGGAAGGGATCGATTGAAGTTGGAGTAGGGTAAAAGTTCAGCACAACATTGTGGGCCAAAGTATTGTTCAAAGTAAATTTATTATCTAAGTATATCCATGTCACCATATACAACCTGAGATCCAATCTCTTTCAGGCATTTATAGTAAATACAAAGAAACACAATAGTTGGTGAAAGACAGCACATAACAAAATGGACAAACTACCAATGTGCAAAAGACAACAAGATGTGCAAATACAAAAGAGAAAAAAAAGAAAAATAATAAATAATAAGCAATAAATATCATGAACATGAGATGCAGATACTGAAAGTGAGTCCATTGGCTGTAAGAACAGCTCAGTGATGAGGTGAGTGAAGTTAGCCCTTCTGGTTCAAGAGCCCTTTGGCTGAGGGATAATAACCGTCTGTGAACCTGTACTGTTACCTGTTCTTACTCTAACCCCTTGCAGACTTTCATATTTCACTTTTGCTTTGTTACGCAGACCTTGTCAGTTTGTCAGTACCTTACAGAGATTCTGATGCCTTTTGTGTGGAAAATACATGAAGTCAGCATTGTCACTTGTGCTGTCACTGTTTCTCGTTCTTTGTTTCTCTTTCTCTCGCAGTGGCCCTGCCTGAAACAACAATCGCTGGGATCGCCAGTGCTGTGGCAGCCGCATTGTTGGGGGCCGTGTCCAGCTACATTGCCTACCAAAAGAAGAAGTTGTGCTTTAAAATGCAAGGTATCATACGTTCAAAGTTTTCCTTCCAACAGACGCACAGTGGAGAGGATCCTCGCGTGCTGTGTCACGGTGTGGTGCAGAAACTGCACTGCAGCAGACAGGAAGTCTCTATGACAGTCAGTTAAAACTGCCCAACACACCGGCCTGCCCGCCAGCAAGGACATATATACAGAGAGGTGCTGGAAAAAGACCTTGAAGACCCATCCTGCTCTTGGACTTTTCTGATCAGGGAAGAGACTATGCAGCATCCATGCCAGGACCACTAGACTCAGAAACAGTTAGTTCCCCAGGCTGATCTACACCTCCACCCATTAACTCACCTCACCTTCCCCCATCATCACTACATACACATCACCTAGCATCACCTTACGTGCTTACAATCAATGTTTATTTGTACACTGCTTTTTATTTATTGTTTTTTTTGTGTTTTTTTATAGTGTTCTTTATGCTTATTGGGTGTGTCTTTTATGCTAGATCAGCTCTGGAGTAACAATCATTTTGATCTCCTTTACACTCCTATACTGAAGAATGGCAATAAGCATCTTGAATCTTACTTCATTTTCTGCTGAGGAAAGGCCATTTGGCTCATCTGGTCTATGCTGGTGTTTTAACTGCTCAACAGCCTTCTCCTCCTCTACATCCTAAGACCAGCTTTAGTTTTATTTATCACGTATACTTTGGAGCATGTAGTGAAATGTGTCACTTACACCAAATCAAATCAGTGAAGGTTGTGCTGGGCAGTTTTCAGAATCCGGTTTATTATCACCGGCATGCTACGTGAAATTTGTTAACTTAGCAGCAGCAGTTCAATACGTAATATAGAAGAGAAAAAAATTAAAACAATAATAAATAAGTAAATCAATTACAGGATATGTACTGTATATTGAATAGATTTAAAACATGCAAAAAACAGAAATACTGTGTATTAAAAAAATGTGAGGTAGTATTCATGGGTTCAATGTCCACTTAGGAATCGGATGGCAGAGGGGAAGAAGCTGTTCCTGAATCGCTGAGTGTGTGCCTTCAGGCTTCTGTATCCCCTACCTGATGGTAACAGTGAGAAAAGGGCATGTCCTGGGTGCTGGAGGTCCTTAATAATGGACACTGCCTTTCTGAGACACTGCTTCCTAAAGATGTCCTGGGTACTTTGTAGGCAAGTACCCAAGATGAAGCTGACTAGATTTACAACCTTCTGCAGCTTCTTTCGGTCCTATGCAGAAGCCCTTCATACCAGACAGTGATGCAGCCTGTCAGAATGCTCTCCACGGTACAACTATAGAAGTTTTTGAGTGTATTACTTCCAGCACCAACATAGCATGCCCACAACTCACTAATCATAACCGATACATCTTTGGAGTGTGGGAGGAAACTGGAGCACCTGGAGGAAACCCACATGGTCACGGGGAGAATGTCCAAGCTCCTTACAGGTGGTGGAAGGTGCTGTAAAAGTGTTATGCCGGCCACTACACCACTGTGCCATTTAAAAACTCATCATTCTGTCCCTTTGCCATATTTATTTTCCCTTAATCTCTTACATTTGTCTAAACCACTCCTAGCAGTGCTAGGTTCTCTTGGAGTTCACAACAAAATTCTGCTAATTTATCAGATATGTTGTTTGAGGTTTGACCTGCTTGGTCCCTTGCTGCTCCCTGCTGGCTATCAGTGGCACTGCAATTATCTTCAAAAAAAAGTCCAGAAGGCAAAGTGTTCCAGAACTCAGATCCAGCAAATCATGGGGTAATAACACACACAGCACCGAAACAGGCCCTTTTTCACTCGATGTCAGTAAGACCTAAGAACTGACTGTGGATTTCAGAAAGGGTAAGATGAGAGAACACACACCAGTTCTCAGAGAGAGATCAGAAGTGGAAAAAGAGAGCAATTTCAAGTGCTTGGGTGTCAGTATCTCTGAGGATCAATCCTGGGCCCAACACATCGATACAGCTACAAAGAAGACACAACAGCAGCTATATTTCATTAGAGTTTGAGGAGATTTGGTATGTACTGTGGAAAGCATTCTAAGTGGCTGCGTCACTATCTGGTATGGGACGGGGGTTCTCTGCAAGATCAAAAGAAACTGCAGAACGTTGTTACCTTAGTCAGCTCCATCATGGCCACTAGCCTCCATAGTATCCAGGACATCGTCAAGGAGCGATGCCTCAAAAAGGCAGCATCCGCCATTAAGGACCCTCAACACCCAGGTCATAACTTGTTTTCATTGTTACCATCAGGAAGCAGGTACAGAAGCCTGAAGGGACACACTCAATGATCTAGCAACAGCTTCTTCCCCTCTGCCATCCAATTTCTGAATGGACATTGAACCCATGAACACTACCTCACTACTTTAGTATTTCTATTTTTGCACTTTCTACTTAATTTAACTTTAATATGTACATAATTCATATATAATTCATGCTTTTTTCTATTATTACATATTACATTGTACTGCTGCTGCGAAGACAATAAATTCCACAACATAGTTCAGTGATATTAAACCTGAATCTGAACAATGCTGAAGGGAGATATATTCCCAGTTTGGGATAGTATGGGACTTGACGGGGAACATTCAGATGGAAATGTTGCTGTAGGGCTGAAGCAGTTAGTTTATTTATTTTTTGTTTATTTAGAGATATAGTGCGGAACAGACACTTCCAGCCCAGCAACCCGCCTATTTAACACGAGTCTAATCACAGTACAATTTACAATGGCCAATGAACCTACTGACCTGTACGTCTTTGGACTGGGAGGAAACTCGTGGGAAGTGTGTGCAAACACCTTACAAACAGACTGGAGTTGAATGCTGGAACGGCCCAAGCTTCAACTTCTCAAAGGATTGTTTATGACAGATGTCAGTGACACTGAAGCTGATTCTGATTTGGAATCCTTGTGTAGTCTTATTTGTTTACGCAATGCCAGCAGACCTCTCTACACAAAACAATACAACCTCTGCCTCCATGTGAGTCAGCAGGGTGCAATATCAAGGACTATTAATAGACTCATCAATCCATAAAGCTTCAATAGGCAAGCAGAAGAGATTTAGTCTAATGAAGCATCATGTCTAGCATAGACATTGTGGGCCGAAGGGCCTGTTTCAGTGTTGTATTGTTCTATGTTCAATGTTCTCTAGCAATCCAGCATTAGCTATGGACCAGAATGAGATCTTCCTTCTCATTTACCAGCAGTAATTATTTTGGGGATGGAAGGGGGAGAGAGGGGCTGATACGAGGAGGTTTAATTTTATGGTGATAGGAGGAAAGTATAGGGGGATGTCAGAGGTAAAATTTTTTTTTATACAGAGAGTGGTGGTGTGCGGAACAGCCTGGGCAAATACATTAAGGACATTTAAGAAACTCTTTGATAGGCACATGGATGACAGAAAAATGGAGGGTTGTGTAGGAGGGAAGGATTAGATTGATCTTAGAGTGGGTTAAAATGTTGGTACAACATTGTGGGCAGAAGGGCCTTACCAGCTGTACCTTTCCATGTTGTGTATTCTGTGACATATGAGGAGCATTTGATGGCTTTAGAGGTTATAAGAACAAGGGGGAAATCTCATTGCAACCTATTGAATATTGAAAGGTTTGGATAGAATGGATATGGAGAGGATATTTCCAATAATGGGGAAGTCTTAAGAGCAGAGGGCACAGCCTCGGAACCTATTTAGAATGGTGCTGAGGAAAAATGTCTTTAACCAGAGGGTGGTGAATCTGTGGAATGCTTTGCCACAGAAGACTGTGCAAGCCAAGTCATTGAGTATACTTAAAGGCATCAAAGGTTAGAGGGAGATGGCCGGAGAATGGGGTTGAGAGAGATAATAGATCAGCCATGATGGAATGGCAGAGCAGACTTGATGGGCTGAATGACCACATTCTGCTCCCCTGTCCTGTGGTGTTATAAGAGAGCCAGATGTGATTGATTTCCTGACTGGCTGCTGTTTTTGCTGCCTGGATCCACTGCTCAGATCATTAATTCATTCGAAGCTGAGATTTTATTCCTGTGTTCTCCTTAGGGAGCCTGAATCAGCCCTACGTGAAGGGGGAAAGTGCAGAAGCCGGGACGATGTCTGAGCCACAAGGTGAGTAACTGTTCACTGCTCCAACATTATTTATGTATTTATTCAGAACGGTTAACAGACCCTTCCAGCCCAACAAGCCCACAGCACCCAATTACACCCATGTGACTAATTAACCTATTAACAGCCCATCTTTGGGATGTGGGATGAAACCGGAGCACCCGGAGGAAACCCACAATCTCACGGGGAGAACATGAAAATTCCTTACAGATAGCAGTAGGAATTGAACCCAGGTCACTGGTGGTGTAATATTGTGATGCTACTTGCTGTCCCTGTATCATTCAGAATTTCCAAACAACAGAGAAGATTAATTTTTCCTGCTTTTAGTTCCATTCATTCCCATGTTTCTTTGGTTTCTTGCACATGGACCATCTCCCAAATCCAGCCTTCAGCTTTTGCCTTAACTGAATCTGTCTTCCTTGCCGCTGATCACCACGTTGGCTGACATCAGCACATTAGACCATCACCATGTCTGACATCAGAACCTTAGACCATCACCATGACTGACATCAGCACCTTAGACCATCACCATGTCTGACATCAGCACCTTAGACCATCACCATGTCTGACATCAGAACCTTAGACCATCACCATATCTGACATCAGCACCTTAGACCATCACCATGTCTGACATCAGAACCTTAGACCATCACCATGTCTGACATCAGCACCTTAGACCATCACCATATCTGACATCAGCACCTTAGACCATCACCATGTCTGACATCAGAACCTTAACCATCACCATGTCTGACATCAGCACATTAGACCATCACCATGTCTGACATCAGAACCTTAGACCATCACCATGACTGACATCAGCACCTTAGACCATCACCATGTCTGACATCAGCACCTTAGACCATCACCATGTCTGACATCAGAACCTTAGACCATCACCATATCTGACATCAGCACCTTAGACCATCACCATGTCTGACATCAGAACCTTAGACCATCACCATATCTGACATCAGCACCTTAGACCACCACCATGTCTGACATCAGAACCTTAGACCATCACCATGTCTGACATCAGAACCTTAGACCATCACCATGTCTGACATCAGCACATTAGACCATCACCATGTCTGACATCAGTACCTTAGACCATCACCATGTCTGACATCAGCACCTTAGACCATCACCATGTCTGACATCAGCACATTAGACCATCACCATGTCTGACATCAGAACCTTAGACCATCACCATGTCTGACATCAGCACCTTAGACCATCACCATGTCTGACATCAGAACCTTAGACCATCACCATGTCTGACATCAGCACCTTAGACCATCACCATGTCTGACATCAGAACCTTAACCAACACCATGTCTGACATCAGCACATTAGACCATCACCATGTCTGACATCAGAACCTTAGACCATCACCATGACTGACATCAGAACCTTAGACCATCACCATATCTGACATCAGCACCTTAGACCATCACCATGTCTGACATCAGAACCTTAGACCATCACCATGTCTGACATCAGCACCTTAGACCATCACCATATCTGACATCAGCACCTTAGACCATCACCATGTCTGACATCTCAGTACACTAGGACCAGGAGAGCAGAAGCAGGCTATTTGGTTATAGTTGATTGCTTTTCCCTCTCAACCCCATTCTGCTACCTTTTCCCTGTAATCTTTGACTCCCTTACTAATTAAGTATCTACCAACCTCTGCTTTATACAGTGTCTATAAAAAGTATTCACCACGTCACCCCCCCCCCCCCCCCCGGGAAGTTTTCATGTTTTACAACATTGAATCACTGTGGATTTAATTTGGCTTTTTTGACACTGATTGACAGAAAAAGGTTCTTTCGTGTCAAAGTGAAGACAGATCTCTACTAAGTGATCTAAATTAATTACAAATATAAAACACAAAATAATTGATTGCATACATATTCACCACCACCACCACCACCCCCACACTTTAATATGACACACCAAATCATCACTGGTGCAGACGATTGGTTTTAGAAGTCATGTAATTAGTTAAATGATCTGTCTTTGGGGACCTGTGTGCAGTCAAGGTGTTTCAACAGATTGTAGTAAAAATACACCTGTATCTGGAAGGTCCAACTGCTGATGAGTCAGTACCCTGGCAAAAACTACACCACGAAGACAAAAGAACACTCCAAACAACTCTGTGAAAAGATTATCGAAAAGCACAAGTCAGGAGATGGATACAAGAAAATTTCCAAGTCACTGAATATCCCTTGGAATACAGTTGAGCCAATCATCGAGGAATGGAAAGAATGTGACACAGTTGCAAATCTCTAGAGCAGGCCGTCCTCAAACACTGAGTGACCGTGCAAGAAGGGAACTAGTGAGGGAGGCCACCAAGAGACCTATGACAAATCTGAAGGAGTTACAAGCTTCAGTGGCTGAGATAGGAGAGACTGTGCATACAAATGTTGCCCGGGTGCTTCACCGGTCGCAGCTTTATGGGAGAGTGACAAAGAGAAAGCCACTGTTGAAAAAACTCATAAAATCTCGGTCAGTGTTTGCCAAAAGGCATGTGGGAGACTCTGAAGTCAGCTGCAGGAAAGTTCTATGATCTGATGAAACCAAAATTGAGCTTTTTGGCCATCAGATTAAACACTCTGTTTGGCATAAACCAAACACCACTTATCATCAAAAACACACCATCCCCACCGTGAAGCATGGTGGTGACTGCATCAAGCTGTGGGGATGCTTCACTGCAGCAGGCCCTGGAAGGCTTGTGAAGGTAGGAGGGGAAATTAATGCAACAAAGTACGGGGAAATCCTGGAGGAAAACCTGATGCAGACTGCAAGAGAACTGTGACTTGGAGAAGATTTGTTTTCCAGCCAGACAATGACCCCAAGCATAAAGCTGAAGCTACACAGGAATGGCTTAAAAACAACAAAGTTAATGTCCTGGAGTGGCCAAATCAGAGTCCAGACCTCAATCCAATTGAGAATTTGTGGCTGGACTTGTAAAGATGAATGGGGAAATTTGCAGTGTCCAGATGTGCAAAGCTGATAGAGACATATCCACACAACAGTGGCTTTTTGCCATCTCACACTGAAGCTTGTAACTCCTTTAGATTTGCCACAGGTCTCCTGGCTGCTCCCTCACAAGTCCCCTTCTTGCACGGTCACTCAGTTTTTTTAAACTGCCTGCTCTAGGCAGATTTACAGCTGTGCCATATTCTTTCCATTGCTTGATTATTGACTTAACTGTACTCCATGGGAATTTCAGTGACTTGGAAATTTTCTTGCATCCATCTCCTGACTCGTGCCTTTCAATAATCTTTTCACAGAGTTGCTTGGAGTGATCTTTTATCTTCATGGTGTAGATTTTGCCAAGTACTGACTCACCAGCAGTTTAGAACCATAGAACTAATGATACAGGCCTTTTGGCCCTTCTTGGCTGTGCCAAACCATTTTTCTGCCTAGTCCCACTGACCTGCACCTGGCCCATATCCCTCCAAACACCTCTCATCCATGTACCTGTCCAAGTTTTTCTTAAATGTCAAAAGTGAGCCCGCATTCACCGCTTTATCTGGCAGCTCATTCCACACCCCCACCACTCTCTGCGTAAAGAGGCCCCCCCCCAATGTTCCCTTTAAACTTTTCCCCCTTCACCCTTAACCCATGACCTCTGGTATTTTCCTCCCCTGGCCTCAGTGGAAAAAGCCTGCTTGCATTCACTTTATACCCATCATAATTTTATACACATTTATCAAATCACTGCTCATTCTCCTACGCTCCAGGGAATAAAGTCCTAACCTATTCAACCTTTCTCTGTAACTCAGTTTCTGAAGTCCCAACAACATCCTTGTAAACCTTCTCTGCACTCTTTCAACCTTATTAATATCCTTCCTGTAATTAGGTGACCGAAACTGCACACAATACTCCAAATTTGGTCTCACCAATGTCTTATACAACCTTACCATTCCAACTCTTAAACTCAATACTTTGATTTATAAAGGCCAATGTACCAAAAGCTCTCTTTACAACCCTATCTACTTGTGACGTCACTTTTAGGGAATTATGTACCTGTACTCCCAGATCCCTCTGTTCTACAGCACTCCCGAGTGTCCTACCATTTACCTTGTATGTTCTACCTTGGTTTGACCTTCCGAAGTGCAATACCTTACACTTGTCCGCATTAAACTCCATCTGCCATTTTTCTGCCCATTCCTCCGATTGGTCCAAATCCCTCTGCAAGCTTTGAAAACCTTCCTCACTGTCCACTACACCTCCAATCTTTGTATTATCAGCAAATCTCCCCGACTTCCTACATCCTGCAAGAGGAGTATTCCAACATCCTGCCTGGCATATTCTCTAGTCTGAACAAAAAAAAAGAAAAACAGGAACTTTCCAGAACCTACCCTCGCCTGTCCCTGTTTCTCGCCGAAGCCTGATTGAGCCAAAGCCGTCCCACTCTGACTCTGTCCACTCCAACGATGGCCGCTGTATATGGGGGTCTCCTTTTTAAAGCTTGGTGCCTTTAAACCTTTTAGACCTTACAGATACAGGTAAATTTTTACTACAATTAATTTGACAGCACACAGGTTTCCAGAAAGAGATCTCTGTTTAACTAACTGTGACTTCGAAGAACAATGGGCTGCACAGTGATGATTTCTTGTGTCATTTTAAAGGAGGGGAGGTGGGGTGGATACCTACGCAATTAATTATTTTGTGTTTCATATTTGTAATTAATTTAGATCACTTTGTAGAAATCTGTTTTCATTTGGGCACAAAAGAGTCTTTTTCTGTTGATCAGAGTTAAAATAAGCCAAATTAAATCCACAGTGATACAATGTTGTAAAACATGAAAACTTCCCGGGGAAGGGGGGGTGAATACTTTTTATAAGCACTGTATACATCAAATGACTTGGCCTCCACTGCCGCCTATGGTGATGAATCAATCCCACAGGTTCACCTCCCTCTAGTTTGCTGTATGGTGTCCTGACTGGAGTACAATTTAGTGCCAGTTTTACAGAAATGACAGAAACCTAATGAAGAAGATTCCCCTTTCATATGCCTTCACCTCCGTTAAAGTAGGGGGAAAGAAGAATGCCTGTAAGAGTTTTGAATTTGCTTTGAAAAAAATAGAAACAGTGGCTAGACTTGCCTAGACAATTTGATTCTCTTTCTCTGACCCACAAGTTCTCATTGATAATTAGAAAGCTCATCGGCCATATTTGCCCAATGAAACTTAAGTCAGTACTTTGTTATGAGTTTAGAAGAGCAATATGCTTAAGATGTGCAACTTGTCTTTATAATTCCATACACACACGTTCATAAACATAAATTTCAGTTATTTCCTGACAATTGACCCACATAGTTCCAGTGCATCTGTGTTCATAGAACTCAGAACCCTACAGCACATGCTATTGTGCCAACTTTCAATCTAACCCTTCCCTCCTACATAGCGTCCATTTTCCCTTCATCCATGTTCTTAATGAGAGCCTCTTAAGTGTCCCTATTGTATCTGCCTCTACCACCACCTCAACAGACCGTTTCACGGACCCATCACTCTCTGTGTAAAAATTTTAACTCGGCCATCCCCCCCATACTTTCCTCCAATCACCTTAAAAATATGCCCTCTCCTATTAGCCATTTTCACCCTGGGGAAAAACCGTGCTGGCTGTCCATTCTATCTATTGCTTCTTCTCGGCTTATACAACTCTATCTAGTCACATTTCATCCTCATTTGCTCCAAAGAGAAAAGCCTTAGCTTGCTCAACCTTTCCTCATAAGACACGTTCCTCTAATCCAGACAGTAGCCTGGTAAATCTCCTCTGCACCCTCTCTAAAGCTTTCACATTCTTCCCGTAATGATGCAACCAAAACTGATCACTGGTTCATACTGTTATATTTCTTGTGTCCCATATTATCTAACATCTAATTAAATGAATGTTACGACTATTGTAATGAAATTACTACCTACTTACAGGGAACATCTGAACATCTCATTCAGCCAATGAAGAGTTTCATCCTTTCTTGGACCTTTCCTTCTCCTTCTGGTCATCTGCAGGTTCTGGATCTTTCCTTGCATGTCCATTTTTATTTTTAAGCTCATTTTCATCAATACTTATTGTTTTATTTTTCTGATGGAGTCTTGGTTGGTTTGACTTCATGCTTTAAACATTTGTAATCTGAGATAGCCTCGTTGATGCACCATCAATAACTCTCCGAGACATGAGGCGAGATATAGGCTTTTATTGGCTGGAAGAAAGAACAAGCAGCAATTGACCACCACACTACATCCTGGAGACTGAGGGCAGGGCTCAGGCTCCAATCGCCTTTATACCGGGGTCAGTGGGAGGAGCCACGGTCTGCGGGAGGAGACACAGGAGCAGTCAGTGGGGGGGGGGGGGGGGGGTCATGTCCAGACAGGTATATGTAGTTCGCCACACTCGTACAGCCCACAGCTATTATTCTGTGCACGTTGAATTGCTGTGGTCTGTTCCTCCTCTGAACTACCCTTCAATGAGTGAGTGAAAACCTTGTTCAGACGGGAACTGGTGACTTGGTTTCTTTATAAATAATTCATAGTCCTCTAGCCCAGTAATCCTAAAACTCCAAAGCAATTACCTCCCTTGCTCTTACCAAATTTACTTGTGCCTGTTCAGTCAAAACAGTTGGTGAACAGACTGTGAAACCGAGACCTAAGTTCTCTAAATTTTGCTCTCAACTCTCTGTACTGGCTATCTTCCTTCTACACTCTCAGTCCTGATGCAAGGTCTCAACCTGGAACGTTGAACATTCCTTCGCCTCCACAAATGCTACCTGAGCTGCTGAGTTGCTCCAAATTCTGCTCAGTTTGCCTCGAAGGACAAAAGTCTACACTGATGGATCTAAGTATATTTGAATGTAAGGATTGTTATAAGGCCAAGCGGCCTGAAAACAAGTCATTCAACCGACTATCTCCATACTGACCATCAACCACCCATTTCACACTAATCCTGCATTGGTGGTGATTATCCATCGTGTCCAATGATGACAGGAAACCTGTATGGGAGTCTTTAAACATGGAAAAGCCATTGCAGTGGGGCAGTTTCACTCCTTCCCAGTGGTACGAATAGTCTTCACAACTGGGGTCTTCCTTGGTTGCAATCAATGACCACAACCTCTTCTGTGCCTTATCATTCCTTTCGCTCTCCATGAAACATTGCAGAACTGCCTTCCTGGGGTTGGATCTCACTGTTGGTCCCGTGCACCGGAGCTAACTTGCACGCTAGGACAGGCATGTCCCTAACTCACTGGAATATCAAGCCCTCCACCTACCCTCCTGTTGCAGTATTGTACCAGGGTGTGGCTGCTGTCCCATGCAAGCAGCCACTTGGAGCCACAGGTGAGAGCTGAGTGGTGGGGACCAAAAGTCAGTGAGCTGTTCCAGATTGGACATGACAAGACCCTTCAGCAGAGGTGCAACCCCTGCATGGACATCCCATAAACCCAAACCCTACATGAATCCCATTTTATTTTCCCCACTTTCTCATCAACTCCCCCTCCACCAGCTTCCTATGAAGCAACCACAACTGAACACAATACTCCTAAATGTGGTCTAACCACAGCTTTATAAAACCACAACATTACCTCATTGGTCTTGAACTCAATCCCCAGAGTAATGAAGGCCAACACACCTTATGCCTTCTTAACCACTATCAACTTCTGCTGCAGTTTCAGGGGATCTGTGGACTTGGACCCCAAGATCCCTCTGTTCATCAACAGTGCTCCTCCCATTGATCCTGTATTCTGCCTTCACACCTTTTCAGATTGAATTCCATCTGCCACTTCTCAGCCCAATTCTGAATCCTGTCAAGTTCCTGTTGTAACCTATGACAGCTTCTACACGATCCACAGCTCCACCATCCTCCACGACCAGTGATTTGGCCAAGAGCCTCAGTGGCTATTTGTCTATGGTAGCGATGGAGTTCTGAAGATAAGCAAAGGATTTCACACCAGCAACACAGGATGAAGAGTAGTTGCATTACAAAACTGAGTGTGCACACAATTTTAAATTCATGGTAGATTCCTTTTTAGAGGCATGGAAAAGTACAGCTCAGAAACAGGCCCTCTGGCCCATCTAGTTTGTGCTGAACCATTTAAACTGCCTAGTCCCAGACAATAGCCCTCAGTATTCCTCTTATCCACATACCTATCCAAACTTCTCTTAAACGTGGAAGTTGAGCACCACTTGTGCTGGAGGCTCGTTCCACACTCGCACGACTCTCTAAGTGGAGAAGTACCTTCTCATGTTCTCCTTTCACCCTTAACCCATGACCTCCAGCTGTAGTCCCACCCAACCTCAGCGGGATTTCCTATGGAGGAAAAGATTCAAACAGGACCACCAACCTAAAAAAAACTTCAGCAAAATATTCTGGAATACTTAAACAGAAAATACTACAACTATTCAGCAGGTCAGGTAGCATCTGTGTAGAAGGAAACAGTTAATATTTCAGATCATCACTCAAGTCTACCAATTGATTTTAAGATAAGTGGTTTGACTGAAATTTAATTAAAGTAACTCTGGGCCAGCAGAGGTTTACAAGGCACATCCAAATTGGCTAGCAGTCTCAGTAGGCTTGCCTGTCTATCCAGGGAAAGTAGATGGAAGAAATCAAGGTTACAGACAGTGATCTCTGATCCTAGTATGCTGTTGCAATAAACCACAATAATCTCAGCAACTACAATAAAATACAAGTATACGGGGACTAAAGCAGCAATTCCACATGCGGATTACAGACTCAACAAGGTAGCAGATGGTTTAATCAGAATGGGTTGATCCCAGTTACAATGTACAATGGGCTCATTATTGAAAAAGTGGGTAAGGAGGTGCAAGGATGTGGGATACAATTAGGCTTTGTTTCTCTGGATGTGCCTGCCCTGTTCACCGTGATCTGTATGCTCTGTTTTGGTTGAACTTTGCTGCAGCTGAGAGGAGCCTCCTGGAGTCACAGCCAGAGAAGCCGGCAGCAGATAATGCAAATCCGGTCTAGATCACCGTGTTGAAAGCAACAGCCTTTACCTGGAGACCAACCTCTGTTTAAAATCTGTCTTTTCTTAATTCATTTAAAGTAAAATGGAAAGTTGTTACTTAAAGCCTTCAATAGGTCATTTACATCTGTGTTAGACTAGGTATGAATTAGTAGGTAGACGATGTACAGTATTGGTGTAGGTTCCACGTTAGAAGTAATGGACAATGGGAAAGTGACTTGGATTGGAGAAACTCAGCAAGATTCGTGGCTCGTTTAAAGCATGTAGTTTAAAGATTTCTTTCTGATGTTTTATAAAATGCTAACATTGATTGATGCAGTAGCAGGGAAGAGGGTGAATGTGAAGGGGTACCATTCAAATGAACATCTTGCATTGGTTTACATATATCAGAGATGGTGACTGAAATAAACAAATGATGTAGTCGTTCCAGGCACCAGCCTGTCCTTCAAAACATTTTACAATGCTTCGTATATGAAAGAATATGCCTAAGAGGCCATTGTTGTATGTGCCTCCACCACCATCCCTGGCACCCACCACTCTATAACTTACTCCACACACCTCCTTTGAACTTGCCCCTTCTCGCCTTAAACATATGCCTTCTAGAACATAGAACGTTACAGCCTTTTGGTCTAGACTGTTATGCGGGCCTTATTACCTACTTTAAGGTCAATCTAGCCCTTCCCTCCTACATAGCTCTCCATTTTTCTATTATTCATGTGCCTATCTAAGAGTCTGTTAAATGCCTCTAATGTATCAGTCTCCACCACCATCCCTGGTAGCGTGTTCCCCACACACACACAGTTCTCTGTGCAAAATAAGATAATGGTATTAGACATTTTGACCTCAGGTTCTGGGGGAAAGCAGCTGAAAGTGAACTCAATGAACAAGATCTGTAAAACGTTCCATGTAAACCCCGAGTCCTCCCCACATCTCAGATATTGAGATCAGGCCATCGAAAGCTGAACTTTACAAGCAATAGTCAGGAGCTGCCACCGATTGCAAACTGCACACTAAATACCAACAGATAGTGCAAACGCTGCATCTGTCTGCTAAATCCTGCAATAATAACCTCTGCCTGAATTATTGCTTCAAATTTTACATGACTGATAGGGTGCACCTTCAGAAGAGCAATGCAGAGAGCAGTTTCCTTGTGTATATATTTTCCAAAAGACTGTGTTCAGCACTTACTCTGTGACTGGTTGGGCAATTAGCCTGGATCACAGCCTGCTGCATTCGATGTGAATATCAATCAGTTCCCACCACCAAAGGACATAAACCACCACACTGTGCAAATACCAGCACACAATTTATCATGTGTAAAGACTTGAACCTGCTGCTGTGTGATCCCCTTGAGTTTTGTTAGAGAGACAATCTACGTTAATTCTGATTTCTCCTACACTTTCTGCAGCTATCATATTTACATTTTTTTGGGAGGGGGGGATGTTTGCCAATTTAAAAGCAGTGTTGCCAATTTAAAGGAAAATACTTAAGGGCACATGCGAAGTTGTCGCTAAAAGGCACTGCTGCGCTAACGATCCCACAGGGTACAAAACAGGAACATAGGGTGAGAATAAGCCACTTATTCCCTCATCTCTGCTCATTCAATGAGGCAATGCCTCATTTGTGACTGATCCCTGCGTACCTGTCTTTGTCCTCCATACCTTTGCTTAGCAATAAAATAGCAATCTCAGATTTAGAGCTAACAATAAAACCATAAGGATTAGGCCATTCAACCCATCGAGTCTGTTCTGCCTCTCCATTATGGCTGATTCCAGAAGCAAGTTTATTATCACTGACGTGTGCCATGAAATTTGTTACTTTGCTGCAGCAGGGCAGTGCAATAGATAAAAATATAATCACAAAAAGAAATACAGTGGAATTGGTTAATTGGGACACATCAGGACCAGTACATTTTGGTCCATTCAAGCGGCTGCCCCAATTAGCTAATGTTTCATGGAAATTTAGTTAAAAAGTTATAAAAAAAGACAAACTGAATAACAAATTATATATTTAAATGAAGTAAGAACAAACTAGAACTCTACCAATAGTACTATAAAATTGTGTATTAGTTCTTAATAGTTATCGAGGGAGGAATTCATCCAGTGTAGGCATTGAACTAAATCAGTGCAGACACCTAGAGCAGATAATGGACTGCTTTCATACAATGCTTTAGATGATTGCATCCTCTGAATCTTCACTTTCATTGTCCATACCTTCCAATTCTTCATAATTCCTAACTTGTGGAAGTAGTGAAATTGTTTCATTTTCATGCCCAGCCATTTCTGGCATCTCCGAGCCTCAATACTTGAAACCGAGCCTGGAAATGGTTCTGAATTGTCTTGCTGCTTAATTCCCACTGACTATCAATGACAGAAAGCACTGACTTTTGAACACATGTAGCTGACGCTATTGAAAATTTTGCTGTAAGTGTGGTGTATTCTAAAGGCCACACGAGTCCTCGTGACTGACACTAGTTCGAGCCTGTTCGGCAAGAATTCCCTACCCCAGTTAAGCGGCATGGTGCCCTAAACAAATGAAGGGAATCCCCGCAATTTTCTTGGTCAGCTTTTGTCCCTTAAGAACTGTCCCAAATAAGTGGCTGTCTGACTAACCATTGGCCCAATTAACCAGAATCCAATGTACATATTGTTAAAATTGAATTCAATAAGTAGTGCGAAGATGGAGCAAAAAGAGCGAGGCAGTGTTCATGGGTTCACTGTCCATTCAGAAATCTGATGGTGAACGGGAAGAAGCTGTTCCTAAACGTAGTGTTGAACATAGATTATCCCTCTCAACCCTATTCACCTGCCTTCTCCCCATAACCTTCGATGCCCTGACTAATCAAGAACCTGCTTTAAACATACCCAATGACTTGGTCTCCACAGCAGTGTGTGACAGTGAATTCCAAATACCAATCAAGATGGCATCCACGGCCTTCGGTGGCCAGTAGTTTGAGACCTTTGTCACTTTCGGCCCATCTAGTCCATGCCAAACCTACAGAACAAATTAACAACACCGTTGGGTACATTTCAAATAGAGCAAGCAGATGGTAAACAATTGAAGTGTTGCACCCAGATCATAATTCGGCGGCACGTAGCTGGGTGGTTCGCGCGGCGTTTTATGCCATAGATGACCCAGGTTCAATCCCTGCCTGTTAAGAGTTTGTACTTTCTACCCATGACCATCTAGGTTTCCTCCCACAGTCCAAAGTCTGGTTGGTAGGTTAATTGGTCTTTGTAAATTGTCCCGTGATTAGGCTGGTGTTAAATTGAGGGTCGCTGGGCGGTGTGGCTCAAAGGGCTGGAAGGGCCTATTCCACGCAGTACCTCAATAAAAAAATTTTAAAAATAAATAAGTAAGCCCTCCATGCCCCTCCCATCCATGTAATTATCCAAATTTCTCTTAAATGTTGAAATCAAGCCCACATCCACGGCTTCCAATGGCAGCTTGTTCCACACTCTCACCACCACCCTGAGTGAAGAAGTTCCCCTCAAACAGGTCACCCTTAACCCATGACATGCGTAGCCTAATTCACACAATGCCCAGCCTGACAGGAATCATAACAGATGACTGTTCTTTGTATTGTCTACTCTTAGATAAACAGAGTCCTTTACCTTACAAGCAAGTTGATATCGGATCCTGTAACTGTCAGTGTTTTAGTAAAACTGTAACTCCCCAAAAGTAAGATTGCCTTTACATTTCCGCCTTGAAGTTAATTTCCAAACACCACCCCTCCTATCCCGCCACCCCCGGATAACACCCGCTTCGGGTGCCCCAGTCAGAACAAAGCGATTGCTTGAAAATCGCACTCCCCATGTTGAGCTGTTTGTTGAGCTGTTTGCTGACTTCGCAGACGGCAACAGTAAGCAACAGAGGAGTGGGACGTTCGCAGAGCCTCCCCATCTCATTTGTAGCTCCGTGGAGCCAGTAACTCTTGCCGGTGCACTGCATATTGTAGGCGGCAGAGCTGTGGGATGAATACCAAGTGGCCAAGTTCTCTGTGTTGACAACACTTCAATTGTTTGTCATCTGTTTTCTCTGAAACATTATCTCGAAAAGCATGCAGTACAACAAGGCTTTTAACTTGTAGGGCTGTCATTAAGTTTACTATTTAGAACAAGGTTGTTTATTTAGAGCTAGACCTCCATGTGATCAAAGTTTTGGTTAAAACGATAGATTTTAATCCTTGGAAAGAACGGAAGGCTCCACAAGGAAAAGTTGAATAGTTTGTTCCCTGGCTTACTTTGTTCCCTGGAGCGTAGGAGAATGACGGGAGATTTGATAGAGGTATACAAAATTATGAGGGGTATAGATGGGGTAAATGCAAGCAGGCTTTTTCCACTGAGGTTGGTTGTGACTGGAAGTAGAAGTCATAGAAGTAGGAGGAGGAAAGTTTAAATATTTAAGGGGAACCTGGTGGGGTGAAACTTACTTATTCAGAGGCTGGTAAAAGAAAGCAAATAATTTGAGGAACTCCGTGGGCCAGGCCGCGTCGCTGGAGGGAAATGGACAGGCATCTAAAGATTTTAGCACAAAACCTCTGCTGTCCATTTCCCTCCATAGACGATTCCTGAATTACTGAGTTCCTCCAGCAGTTTTGTTTTGTTTAAGCTTATCTAGGATGTGTATAACTTTAATGAAGGTAAAGTAAGAGCCGCACACAATATCTCCATGTCCCGCTTGAAGCAGGAATCACCAGATAACTGTCAGAAGCAAGAACCCTGCCTGACTTCCCCACACCTCAGGTAGAATCACCTGGAGGCTGAGCACAAACACATCCTCGTGGGCTGAAGCCACCAGGACCGTGTGAGTGACCTTCACTGCCATTGCTTCTGGAGAATTGCGTTAGATCTCCCACCTGCTGGGAAACCAGCCTTAACTATGGACGCTCACCAACAGCAAATCACACAAAACTGAGCTGGTAACTTTAATGCAACAACTGAAGATTCTGAGTTGTACTTTCAACCGTGTTATCAACTAACAGGCGTGCTTTTTTTATCGATAGTTTTCCATAAATTCCTAACACAAGAGATCCTGGAAATCCAGAGTAACACATACAAAACGCTGGAGGAACTCAGCAGGTCAAGCAGTATCTACGAAAAGGAGTAAACAGTCAATACTAAAGGCCGAGACCCTCCTTCAGGACTCCCCAAATGTCAATTCTTTATTCCTTTCCTAATTTCCTCCATCATTTTGTATGTTGCATAGTATTTTATTATTTTCCTATAGATGCCTGCAAAAAAATGCATCTCAAGCTATGGTGACATATATGTACTTTGAAAATAAATTTACTTTGACTAAACCACTTGTTTAAAAAAAACTCTGTTGTAAAGCACATTCTAGAAGCGAGCCATTTAACAGCCTCCCAGACATTAATACAGGCAAAAGGCAGGCAGGCAGGCTATTCAGTTGATGCAAGAAGTTACTGCGGGTTAATTTAGACCTTTTTCCATATGGAGTGCAGCAGATTCTGAGCTGTAACGGTAGAGCAGCATCTCAGCTTATTATGTATTCTTCCCTCTGCTTCATTATGGGGAAGATTTATCAGTGCCCGCAACACTGCAGTAAAGCTGGAGAAACTGGTGAGCGATCAATAGTTGTGTGACAGAGAGACGTTGGAAGCTTAAGGCTTTCAAGAGTGCAGAGTCGATGGCGAGCAGTTGTCCTTTAAAGAGTGGAGAAAAGATAGAGAGAACATATTCCTCAAGGCTGGAGAAAATGAGACCAAGGGCAGTGGTAGTAATTTCAGAGAGTCATGAGGGGGTTACAGTAGGGTAGATTAGTCTATCCAGATCACATTGGCTCTTTACAGTCCCACTAATTCTACTCCCCCAATCTCTTTCCATTGTAAACCCTGTAATTCATTTTTCTTTTAAGTACTGACCCTTCTTTAAATGCCACAATTAGATCTGTCTCTGTTCTCCAAATTAGTGGTAGGTCAGATTAGGTTAGATGTTAATGAAATATTATATCAGTATGCTACCTTGAGATGCATTTTCTTACAAGCATTTACAGGAAAATAAAGAAATACAATAGAACTTATGAAAAATTATGCATTGAAAGCTCTCCTGTTCATTCACCTAGAACAAATCAGAATCGTAAGTTGTCGTATTAGATAAGTTAACAGCTCCCAAACGAGAAAATCTGCAGAGGGGATGCTGGAAATCCAAAGCAACACACACAAAATGCTGGAGGAACTCAGCAGGTCAGACAGCATCTATGGAAAGAGTAAACAGTCGACTTTTCAAGCTGAGACCCTTCTTCAGGACCTGAACGTTCTTGGCTCGAAACGTCAACAGTTTACTCTTCCACAGATGCTGCCTGGCCTGCTGAGTTCCTATGGCATTGTGTGTGTGTGTGTTGCCAGCTTAGAATCAGGACCAGGCTTAGCATCTGTTGCATATGTCATGAAATTTGTTGTCCTTGCAGCAGCAGTGCAATGCAGTACAGGATAATAGAGGGGGGAAAACAGTCAATTACAGTAAGTATATACATATTAAATAATTTAAATGAGTAGTGCAAAAATGGAAATCTTTAAAAAGCAGTGAGGTCGAATGTCCATTCAGATGGCAGAGGGAAAGCTGTTCCTGAATCACTGAGTGTGTGCCTTCAGGTTCCTGTACCTCCTTCCTGACAGTAGCCATGAGAACAGGGATTTATCATGTGGAATAAATACAGGAACATGTTCTATCACAAATGGGCCATGGTCTTATCCTGTATGCTTCTTAGCCACCTTTTCAATCTTTCCTGTTAGCTATGAATATTTACCCCATTATTTCAAAATCTCTAGGGGAATAAAATCATCTATAACTTTGATGGAACAAATGCAGAGAGATGAGCAGCACAATTCCCAGTGTTTGGCACTGACAATGAATGCCAAATTTTCCAACTTAAAGTATCCTTCATAACTCTTTGGTAAGACCAAATTTATCTCTGCAGTTGTATTTTTGGCTGCAGTCTTAATAGAGCACAATCTGATCATTTTGTAATTCAAAGGGTTTGATTAAATCCAAAAACCTGGGCAAGTCTTGCTTTATAAAAAAAATAGGTTTAAAGTTTATATAAGGCATTGAATTTAGCCACATCATAAGCCTTTGAACCAGGCTTTATAAAAGGGCTTTATACAACATTACAGCCCTACTATATGTAAGATACAATGGTAGTTCCACATTCATAGGCTTTAATTATTCTTAAAACTCTTAATGAATTGTGTATATTTTGTTATATTCTTTACGAATCTTTGTTAGTAGAAGTTCTTGATTAGTTGATAGCTTAGGTCTTCCAGGGAAAAAAATACCAGTGTTTCACTTGGCTGACATAGATCACACCTTCAAACATTTTTTTTCTTTTCAACTCACACTTCTGAAGAGGATAAAGAATGGTTAAGAAAATAATTTTTGGACATTACAATGTAACTGTATTAGTGTGGATTTGATGTTACTGTGGGCTTGATTGTTTGCATTGAATTGTATCCATTTTGAATTCTGAAGTCCAATGAGACTGCAGATATATGAATATAGCTACAGCACTTGGGGACAGTTTGCAGCAAATGGTGTACTATGACCAGAGAAGAGACTCAAGGCACGTCCCCATATTGAAATGTGTGGGTGTAGTCAGCGGTCTTTAAACATGTCTCACCTCAGTCTCTGTGTTCCTCCAGCTGTGATCTTTTACCAACCACCATTTTCCACAAGACAAAGGAGCAGAATTAGGCCATTCAGCCCATTGAGTCTGCTCCTGGTACCATTCCAACTCTGAACAGCTGGCCTTTGCTCTGTCTAGGGAGCAGAATTCTGGAATACCCTCCTTTCTGCTTCTCCTTCCACCTTTTAGATGGTTCTTGAAACCTACCTGGAGTCACAGAGCACCACAGCATTGAAACAGACCCTTTGGCCCATCTAGCCTGTGCCAAACTATTATTTTGCCTTGCCCCAATGTTCTGCAGCTGGACCATAGACCTCCAAACCCCTCACATCCATGTACTTATACAAACCTCTTAAATATTGAAATCAAATCTGTATTCACTTCTGCTGGCAGCTCGTTCCACACTCTCGTCACCGTGTGACTCAAGCAGATCCCCCTTGTGTTTCCCTTAAACATTTCACCCTTCACCCATGGGTGAGACTAGAACTCTAATTCTAGTCTCACCCTACCTCTTTGAACACTTCTAAGAGTAACCTGTGTTTTGGTGTTATCAATAACACTCCATCGTAGGGATGTTTTACTAGTCAGAAGTGCCACTGAAATATTATTTGTTGTGGTACTGATCAGCACTGAACACAGGGAAGCCCCTACTAACCACAAGGCAAGCACTTTGGCAGTAGAAAGTGGGATCTTTTCCAGAAATTCTGAGGCAGGGAGCGGTATTGATGGCGAACACACCCACGATGGCTCAGACCGAATGGTTAACGTGAACCACCAGATAATAACATGAATGCCATGAGAAGGGCTACAACTGGTTTAAACCAGGGGTTCCCAACTTCTTTAATGTCATTAAACCGAGGGCTCCTTGGACCCCAGGTTGGGAATCCTTGTTTTAAAGGACAATTTCTGATTATTCCTGTGAATGGGCCAAGCTTAATTTCAAAGTCTTCAACAGGGATTCCAGAAAAACATTGGCTTACAATGAAATGGCCATGGTGTGATGTTCTGTTACTTTGAAATGCAGAGTGTTTCTGAGTCACATAGATGCCTCCAGCCCATCTGATTTCACACTCTTGTTAACTGACTCTGAAGTCTTGGAAAACAAGACAAAGGAAGTCACAGAAGATAGCTAGATGGAATGATGGAGATTTAAGCAGTGTCAGCTGTTCCAGAACTTCTTACACAGCTATGATTTGCCACTTGTCCACCAAAATAATTAAGGGACAGAGAGGTTGCAAATGACAGCTGTTTGCCATTGGGATGGTTGTCCTAGGGTGGAAGAACAAGATGAGGAAAAACTCACACAAATCACGGACAAACTTTCAGCTTGGAGGCACAGTTGATGTTTAACAATCCTGTGAAATAAATGGGTATTCAAATACTTTAAACCATTTTAGTCTTTTAAATAAAAAGGAAACATTGTATAAATACACCGGGAAGTTTATTGAATTTTTCCACAGGCTAATGCAGTAAAGTCAAGAGGTTTAACAAACCAGGTTGAGATCTGTCTCTCAAAGTCTGACTGTTCTACAGATGCTTACTTTATGGTTAGAGTACAGCTGTCTTGTGTGTCTTTGGCTGTATTGAATGATAGAATCACCACGCTCACTGTAACTTTGTGCCATGGTGACTCTTAGTGATCAAACTGTAACCAAACTGAAAATTACTCAATAAACTTATAAATATCATTTCTAATTGCTCTTAATTTCAAGTAATTTGGTCGCTTGTAGTAAAAGGAGCCCTATTATTTCTTTTTTTAAGACATTGCACAATTGCTGTAAGTGTATTTTGCTGTATAAATCGCTCCGATGATTTGTCGCCTTCAAATCATTTGAGATATGTATCTCAGAGCATTTTCATACCAAGTGAATATTCAATGATTTGTGGGCACAGGGAAATATTTGTAAGGAGCACAGTCCCACAAACAGCACTAGACAGATCACCATTCGAGATGTGGATAAATACGGACCTGGGTACCAGTGAGAACTTTGCAACTCCTCACAACAGTGCAGCATTTATTTTCAAAATATCTACCTCCGGGGACAACCCACACAAACAAGGGACTCAGCAGGTCAGGCAGAATCTACGGAGGGAAAGGAACTGTTGACGTTTTTTGGGCTCAGGCCTTTTATCAGGATTGAAACGTTGACTGTTCGTTTCCCACCACCATAGATGCTGCCTGACCTGCTGAGTTCCGCCAGCAATTTGTATGTGTTATCCAGAATCTCTTGTACCTCAGGGAGCAGATGCTGATTGTACCATTTAACATGCATTAATAGCAAGTACTTTTAGTATTTATATTTATCTAACATTCTCTACTGAAGGAACTCATCATCAGTAAAGGTTACGTGAATTTGTAACTATTAAAACGTTCTGGCTGTTAAACTGTTTAAAATTTAATTAATTTTTAAAACCTTCTAAAGCAACTACATAGAGCATAGAATGTTACAGCACAACACAGGCCCTTCAACCCACAATATTATGCTAACCCTTTAACCTTCCCCAAAATCAAGCTAACCCCTCCCACACAGCTCTCATCCATGTGCCTCCCTAAGACTCTGTCAAATATCCCGAATGTGTCTGTCTCTACCATCTCCCTGGCAGGGCTTTTCACACACCCACCACACTGTGTAAAAACCTACCTCTGACATCCCCTATACTTTCCTCCAGTCATCTTAAAACTATGCCCACTTGTATTAGCCATTTCCCCCCTGGGATAAATGCACTGACTGTCCACTCTGTCTTGTACTCCTCCCACCCTCCAAGGAGAAAAGCTTGTAATCCAATCCTGGTAAACCTTCTCTGCACCCTCTCCAAAGCTTCCAAATTCTTCTGACAATGGAGCAACCAGAAATGAAAACAGCTTATTTATCCAACTCAAAAAAATATACATTTATGGCAAAATTAGACCACAGATCATACGATATAGGAGCAGAATTAGGCCATTTGGCCCACCGACTGGCAGTGAGATTGTGAGTTTTCTTTGACAACAAGATGCAGACAACTAAAGTGCAAAAACCACAAGAATGTAAAAATGAGCAAATGTTTGTCCAATGTTACACTGTACTAATCCAATGGCAACAGCTTTTGTGTAGCCTTTGCCAATCTGTGGAGCAGACCATATGAAGAACAAAAATAGATTACTAGTTATTGAAATATCTGGCTCATTTAGCTAATATTGGTTAAAATGATTTGGAAAATGTGACAACTTTGGATGTGTGGTTAAAACAATCAATTATTATTGGCCTCTGGTTAAATTATTGAAAGACAATTAGAAATCGATCATAAAAATATTGTGAAAACAGAATTGACCAGATTTACTGAAACAATGCAAATATTTACCAAATCAAATAATGAAAAATACATTTTACATCAATTATAAATTGAAGACTTTTTGCTGGTTTCAATCAAACCTGTGGTTTTTTGAAAACTGTTTCGTACGAAATTGCTGAAATCATCAAGTTTAAATAATCCAAGTCTCCAATGATGTGTCAGTCTTGACAAACCTCAGCATCCAAATTTTAGTTCTATTATCTCAAAAGAGATGGCACATACCCATTTAGAAAAAATAACAAATCCATAAGACATAGGAGCAGAATTAGTCCATTCAGACCATCAAGTCTGTTGCGCCATTCCATCATGGCTGATCTATTATCCCCCTCAACTCCATTCTCTTGCTTTCTGCCCGTAACCTTTAATACCCTTACTAATCAAGAACCTCTCAACCTCTGCTTTAAATCTACCCAATGACTTGGCCTCACTGTCTGTGGCAATGAATTCCACAGATATACCACTCTCTGCCTAAATCCTCACTTAAATAATGGACAATGATGCTCTGGCAAATTGACTTAAACCTGTCTTAACCACATTTTAGTCATCTGTAAGACAGAGTATTACAAAGAGTACATCTTACATATTGTCTTCATTAACATTCATTACATATTGTCTTCATTAACACTTGAAAAGTGTTTGAATTTATTTGCAATAATGAGATTAATCTATGGGCACTATATAAAAATATATACACTTTATTAAGATCGATAAAATATTAATAGTAACGTTACCTATCCAACAAACAAAAGTGGAACTCTTTTGTGAACTGCGATACAATTGGTGAGTCAGGTTTCATTTCAGGAAACCAATGTTGGAAATGTGTTGTTGGGGAGTTTAAAAGACACAGTTGTGACTGGTGAAGAAGCTTGGCACTGTGGTCCCTTGACCATCAGATGTACTCTCCCATCCCAAGCGCCTCTGTGAGACTTTACTGGCCAAAATTTGCCAAGAGTTGAGGCTGGACTATACAGTAGCACTTACATTTCCTCTGTGGGGAAGGTCTTGGCTTCAGGGTAATGAAGTGGTAATGCACCAGGGCCATCCACACAGAGGCTTACAGAACATAAACATAGGCAGCAAAGTATTGCACACACAAATACACTTGTACAAAAACAGAAACTGTATTTACAGCTTTCAAGTAAATATTACAGTCTTGCTAGTGGTTTACACGAATGACTGAGTACCGGCAGACCAGGGTGCTGCAATGGCAGGTGTGTCAGACAGTCGTCTGCACAGGAGACACGGAGTGTGTGGGAGATGCTCTCTCGGAGGACGACGAGATCGCCAGGTTGCTGACCTCACGCTGAAGCTCCTCGACCTTTTTCTGAAGTTCGGCCCGGATGCTGAGAAGCTCCTTACAATTCTGGTGAATGGGAACCTGTCACAGGAAACAGAGTGGGACCATCACTCAAACCAGTGCAACCAAACCCAGCCACTGCTCTGGAGTCTTCCTCTTTATACAGAGACGGGAGTTTGCATTTTACCAGAGTGAGTGTCTGGGTCTGAGTATCAAATACTGGTCATTCAAGTCTGGAATTCAAGTTCAAGGTTATGGTCATAGGACACATACACAGTGTGTCACGAGGATTAGCTATTTGCAGCCACAGCCAGTACGGACAGGGGCAAACATAAGTTATACAAATTTAACATAAATTAATAAAAATTATACATTATGTGCAAAACACTAGAGACAAAAAAAAAATACAGCATAGAACATTACAGCACAGTACAGGCCCTTTGACCCACAATGTTGTGCTGGCCTTTTAACTCACTCTAAGATCAATCTAACCCTTCCCTCCCACACAGCCCTCCATTTCTCGATCATCCATGTGTCTAAGAGAGTTTTAAATGTCCCTAAAATATCCGCCTCTATCAACACCCTTGGCAGCACTTTCCACACAGCCACCACTCTCTGTGTAAAATTCCTCTCTTGCACACCTCCAACAAGTGATCTCTCATTCTCCTTTGCTCCAAAGAGAAAAATCCTACCTTGAAAAAACATGCTTTCTAATCCAGGCAGCATCCTGGTAAATCTTCTCTGCACCCTCTTTAAACCTTCCACATCCTTCTTATAATGAGGAGACCAGAACTGAACACAACAGTCCAAGTGGGTTCTAACCCACTTTTACAGACATGAACAACAACATGGAGTTAGTATCAGCCCCACCAAGCAATTCGTATTTCTCCCCAGTCCCAGCCTAGAAATTACATTCACCTCACTACAGGAAGGATGCGGATACTGTACAGAGAGTGCAGAGGAGATTTACAAGGATGTTGCCTGGATTGGACAGTGTGCCTTATGAAAATAGGTTGAGTGAATTTGGCCTTTTCTCCTTGGAGCAACAGAGGTTGAGAGGTGACTTAATAGAGATGTACAAGAGATAGTGGGAGTCATTGATTGTGTGGATAGCCACAGGCTTTTTCCCAGGGCTGAAATGGCTAACACGACAGGGCATAGTTTTAAGTTGCTTGGAAGTAGGAACAGAGGGGATGTCAGGGGTAAGTTTTTCACATAGAGAGTGGTGGGTGGGTGGAATACACTGCTGGCGATTGTGGTAGAGGCGTATAAAATAGAGTCTTTTAAGACTCTCTTAGATAGGTACATGGAGCTTAGAAAGATAGAGGGCTAAGCAGTAGAGAAATTCTAGGCAGTTTCCAGAGTAGGTTACATGGTCGGAACAACATTATGGGGCAAGGGGCCTGTAATGTGCTGTAGATTTCTATGTTCTATGTTCTAAGTCATAGTTTATACCTGAAGTACATCTTCTGCTTGGTCCCATCCCATAAATTTAGTGCAATTGATTACTGTACTAATAATTCAAAGGTGTAGGTTAAAGATCTCGAGATGTTCGTCCCACTCCCATCAGGGAGGAGGCTACACAGCAGCCACACCAGACTCAAAAACACTGACTTCCCCAAGCAGCAAGGCTGATCAACACCCCCACCCACTGACCAAGCCCCCCCACACACCCAACCACCACTACTTTATCAATTCCTGTCAGAGTCACCTGATGTACAGATACTCATGTACCCTGTCTCAACTTATGCACATCCAATCAGTCTATGCACATAAGCTAATATTATCTATTGATTGTTCTTTAAAGTTGTTATAGCCAGGGTGGTAATGGGGACGAGCTCCCACTACCTATTAAATGCTCCCAGTGGTGTGTGGCTCAAATAGCCTCTGACAACCAAGTCCAGCTCCTGGCCTTCACCTGTCGCTTAACTACTAAGCCCAGCGGAACTGTTTCTACGACAGGAGAAGGGGAAAAGGTGGGTTACCGGCGCTTTAAAAACCAGTCACTTCAGGCGGATGGGGCTCATCAAGGAGAAGGAAAACTCTGATTTCAAACCTCCGCTGTCTTGAGGCTAAACCCACCCATAGGGAAGTAAACCTTGAGGAAAAATCTAAAGCTGGAGACCCTAAGGCTCCAAACATTGAGTTCAATGTTGACTGGCAATTACTGCGACGCCGCTGGTGCCAAACTGTATCAGTCCCTGCCACTCCTTTGGACTCAGCAGCTGTGTGGACAGGGGGAGTCTGCTACGTGGGCATCACCTAGCTCTTCATATCGTACTGCCCTGACTTGAGTGCTGGCTGATATATCACAGAGACAGCTGGGACACAACATCCATGGTCGACTCCGACCAACAGAGAGCCTCAATATGTATGGTTATTCATTGTGCTTTTTATTGTGTTCCTTTATGCCTTTTGTGTTTTTTAATGCTGTATTGGAGCCAAGTTAACAATAATTTTATTCTCCTTTACTCTTATGTACTGACAGCAAACAATCTTGAATCTTGAAGTTCAATTCCACCTCTTGGCTGGGAAATTCAACTTTTGTTAATTAAACGAGAATTTAAAAATCAGTGTCACTAATGTTCACTAGCCCCTGGTGAAACTATACCCTGTCAAGCTGGGTAACAGCTTCTCACACCAGGCTGTTAGACTTCTCTACACCCTGTTGCCTCCAGCACACACTGTCTGTATGCCCTGCTGCCACCCCCACCCACTCCCTAACTCACAGACACATTCTCATCCTGCTCTGGTCACCTTATTGCTGCTGTTTCACAAATTTATACAACTGCCTATTTTAACATAATAGTGCCAGTAACTTAATGAACAACACACAGAAAATGCTGGAGGAACTCAGCAGGCCAGGCAGCATCTATGGAAATTAATAAAGAGTCGACATTTCAAGTCGAGACCCTTCTTCCGAATGGCTTGATGAATGGATTTGGCCTGAAATATTGATTCCTTATTCATTTCTATAGAAGCTGCATGGCCTGCTGAGTTCCTCCAGCATTTTGTGTGTGGTCCACCATTTCATCATGGCTGATCCATTTCCTTCTCAGCCCCAATCTCCTGCCTTCCCTCTGTAACCTTTCATGCCCTGACCAATCAAGAATCTATCAACCTCGGATGATGTCTGTAAAACTCATTTGGTTTGCAAATATCTCGCAGAGGAGGAAATCTGTTACATTGACCAGATTCTGGTTACTTTGGCCCATGGGCCCAAAGCAGTATTGTTCAGTGTGCGGTGAAACAAGACCCTCAGCTTCATGAAGCTGCTGAATTTATTCATCTGCAATTCAAAGCAGCGGCTCAGCACCACCTCCTGGACAGTAACTGGAGGGTGGAGTCACTGATAAACATCTTTCAATAGACAATAGGTGCAGAAGTAGACCATTCGGCCCTTTGGGCCTGCACCGCCATTCTGAGATCATGGCTGATCATCTACTATCAACACCCGGTTCCTGCCTTGTCCCCATATCTGTTGATTCCCCTATCCATAAGATACCTATCTAGCTCCTTCTTGAAAGCATCCAGAGAATTGGCCTCCACTGCCTTCCGAGGCAATGCATTCCAGACCCCCACAACTCTCTGGGAGAAGTTTTTCCTTAACTCTGTCCTAAATGACCTACCCCTTATTCTCAAACCATGCCCTCTGGTACTGGACTCTCCCAGCATCTGGAACACATTTCCTGCCTCTATCTTGTCCAATCCCTTAATAATCTTATAAATTGCAATCAGATCCCCTCTCAATCTCCTTAATTCCAGCGTGTACAAGCCCAGTCTCTCTAACCTCTCTGCGTAAGACAGTCCGGACATCCCAGGAATTAACCTCGTGAATCTACGCTGCACTTCCTCTATAGCCAGGATGTCCTTCCTTAACCCTGGAGACCAAAACTGTACACAATACTCCAGGTGTAGTCTCACCAAGGCCCTGTACAAATGCAAAAGGATTTCCTTGCTCTTGTACTCAATTCCCTTTGTAATAAAGGCCAACATTCCATTAGCCTTCTTCACTGCCTGTTGCACTTGCTCATTCACCTTCAGTGACTGATGAACAAGGACTCCTAGATCTCTTTGTATTTCTCCCTTACCTAACTCTACACCGTTCAGATAATAATCTGCCTTCCTGTTCTTACTCCCAAAGTGGATAACCTCACACTTATTCACATTAAACATCATCTGCCAAGTATCTGCCCACTCACTCAGCCTATCCAAGTCACCCTGAATTCTCCTAACATCCTCATCACGTCACACTGCCACCCAGCTTAGTATCATCAGCAAACTGGCTGATGTTATTCTCAATGCCTTCATCTAAATCATTGATGTAAATCGTAAACAGCTGTGGTCCCAATACCGAGCCCTGTGTCACCCCACTAGTCACCACCTGCCATTCCGAGAAACACCCATTCACCGTTACCCTTTGATTGCTATCTGCCAACCAGTTTTCTATCCATGTCAATATCTTCCCCCCAATGCCATGAGTTCTGATTTTACCCACCAATCTCCTACGTGGGACCTTATCAAATGCCTTCTGAAAATCGAGGTACACTACATCCACTGGATCTCCTTTGTCTAACTTCCTGGTTACATCCTCGAAAAACTCCAATAGATGAGTCAAGCATGATTTGCCCTTGGTAAATCCATGCTGGCTCAGCCCAATCCTATCACTGCTATCTAGATATGCCACTATTTCATCTTTAATAATGGACTCTAGCATCTTCCCCACTACTGATGTTAGGCTGACAGGACGATAGTTCTCTGTTTTCTCCCTCCCTCCTTTCTTAAAAAATGAGATAACATTAGCCATTCTCCAATCCTCAGGAACTGATCCTGAATCTAAGGAATATTGGAAAATGATTACCAATGCATCCGCAATTTCCAGGGCCACCTCCTTTAGTACCCTAGGATGCAGACCATCTGGACCTGGGGATTTGTCAGCCTTCAGTCCCATCAGTCTACTCATTACCGTTTCCTTCCTAATGTCAATCTGTTTCATTTCCTCTGTTACCCTATGTCCTTGGCCCATCCATACATCTGGGAGATTGCTTGTGTCTTCCCTAGTGAAGACAGATCTAAAGTACTTATTAAATTCTTCTGCCATTTCTCTGTTTCCCATAACAATTTCACCCAATTCATTCTTCAAGGGCCCAACATTGTTCTTAACTATCTTCTTTCTCTTCACATACCTAAAAAAGCTTTTGCTATCCTCCTTTATATTCCTGGCTAGCTTGCGTTCGTACCTCATTTTTTCTCCCCGTATTGCCTTTTTAGTTAAGTTCTGTTGTTCCTTAAAAATTTCCCGACTGGAGATCGGAGAAATTTCTGTCATTCTATATACATAAAAGAGTTGACAAGATGGAGGTTTTCACCAAAGAGATTTGCTTTAGTTGTCACAAGAACATTGATTCGTACAGTGAAATGCATCGTTTGCGATGAGCTGGGGACAGCCCGCAAATGTCGCCATGCTCCCAGCACCAACATAGCATGAATGCAACTCACTAAACCTAACTTGTATGTCTCTGAGGAGGAAATCCACGATCACAGGGAGAACGTATAAACTCCTTACAGACACCACCCCAATCAGCGATCACTGGCGGTGTCAAGAGATCAAAATCAGAATCAGGTTCACTATCACCGGCATGTGTCATGAAATTTGCTGACTTAGCAGCAGCATTTTAATGCAATACATGACAACATAGAAAGAAAAAAAGTAGTTAAGTCATTTACAGTAAGTATTTATATATATTAAATAGATTAAAAATAATGCAAAAGCAGAAATAATATACATAAAGAAAAAGTGATTGCACTAACCATGGTGGAACACACACACAAATTACTGGAGGAGCTCAGCAGGCCAGGTACCAAGTATGCTAAGTTTTGGAAACACTAATGATGATTAAAAAACAATTCAAAGTTCAAAGTGAATTTATTATCAAAATACATAAGCAGCATGAGACCATACTGTACGCTACCTTGAGATTCATTTTCTTGCAGGCATTCACAAGAAATACAGTAGAAGTGTGAGCACTGGAGACTTGGAAGTGACCCTACAGAGCTGTATAAAATCATGAGGGGCAAAAACAGGGTGAACCTTGTTCCCAGATCCGCGCTATCAAGAACTAAAGGGCATAGGTTTAAGTTGAGAGGGTAAAAATCTAAGGGGAACTTAGGGACAACTTTATTTTTTTTTAATTGAGATATAGCACGGAATAGGTCCTCCTGCCCCTTCTTTAGTCATGGAGGGCTGATTGAGTTGCTGCTCACTTACCTGTGCCAGAGAACATGGTTAAGACAGATACAATAACAACCTTCAGAACATTGCTGGACCGGTACGTGGATTGGGAAGGTTTCGAAGGTTATGGGCGTAACACTGGCCGATGGGACTGGTTTGGAAGGGCATGTTGGTCAGCATGGACCAGTTCGGCAAAGAAATTATTTCGACGACTTTATGAACACACTAATTTTAAAAGAACACCCAGATATTTATTTATTCATTTATTACTTGTTTTTTTTGTATTTGCATAGTTGCTTTCTTTTGCACAATGGCTGTTTTGCCAGTCTTTGTAAGTAGTTTTCCATTGAATGTTTTGTATTTCTTTGATCTACTGTGCAAGAAAATGAATCTCAGGGTTGTATATGGTGGCATACATGTACTTTGATAATAAATTTACTTTGAGATCCTGTACAACTTATTTGCCTTTTAATCTTTAGTACATATTTTATTGAAATGATATCAGCCACCAATAATTCTACAGCCCTAAACGATGCTTCTGACTAACTTATTGTCTTAAAACAAAAGTGACTTGTAGCATTGTCAAAGGATCTGCCTGGTCCTGGTACAACCAGTTGAACTCTGAGCAGTAACTCGATCAGCCTTCCATGACTAAAGAAGACTCTATGCTAGTGAGAAAAGAAATCTTTCAATAGCAATATTAATCCCAAACAATTACCAAGTATCCTTACATCAAAACTCACGGAACTCCCACACAAATTTAGCCCACATATTGTCTCCATTGTCTCAATTTTCTAAGCCTGTCAACCAGCTCCATTTCCTCTTTATTCTGCTTTACGTCAAACACCCATCCAAAATTACTTCAGCTTTAATAACTAAATTTATTTTTCCACAGTCTCTGAGCACTTCACATGGAAAAATGTTCCTCTCACTCCCATGTATTACCACCAACTCTATTCAGTAATATACCACTATGTGCGTTTGTTATACTTGTTCATTTATTCAGATTTGGCATGTCATCTGAAACCCTGACAAACTTCTATAGCTGCACAGTGGGGGGGAATGCATCATGGCCTAGTATGGAAACACCAATACCCAGGAATGGAGAAGTCTACAGGAACTGGTGGATACAGCCCAGTCCATCACAGGCAAAGCCCTCCCCACCATTGAGCACACCCACAAGGAGCACTGACACAAGAAAACAACATCCATCATCAAGAACCCCCTCCATCCAGATCTTGCTCTCTTCTCACTACTACCATCGGTACAGAGGTACGGGAGCCTTAGGTCACAGACCACCAGGTTCAGGAAGTTATTACCCTTCAACCATGGGGCTCCTGAGGCAGCGTGGATAACTTCACTCTGAACTGATAAAACAATCTGAAGGCTCACTTTCAATGACTCTACAACTCATCTTCTCAGTATTATTTACTTACCTACAGAACTGTGCAAAAGTCTTCAGCACACATATATAGCCAGGGTGCCTAAAACTTTTGCACAGTATTGTAACTTCCAATTTATTGCTTGCAATTTACATTAAGAACTGAAGACTGGTTCATGCTTAAATTAATATCTGCTATACTCACATAACTCCAGAAAACTCCCTAACAGCAAGCACAAAAGGCACTGAGCTTATCAGGGAGCAAACCTAATTGAAGTTACAGTACTGTGCAAAAGGTTAAGGCACTCCAGCTCTATATGTGTGTGCCTAAGTCTTTTGCACAGTACTGTACTTTACTTAATTTCTTTTGCACATTAGTTGTCAGTTTTTGTGTAAAGTTTTTCACTGACTATTGTATTTCTCTGTTCTGTGAATGTCTACAAAAAAATGAATCTCAGGGTAGTATATAGTGACCTATGCATACATCGATGATTTATTTACTTTGAACTTTGAATGTCCCTCTGATACGAAGAACGTGTTTCTATTTACCCTGTTCCGGCCCTTCATCATTGTATATAGCACTTTCAGATTATCTGATTACTTTGTCTGTTCTAACACAGACAAGCACGATTTTCTAATCATTCTTTGGATGAAGATTCTGTCCTACCAGCCACTATCCTGGTGAATTTGCACAATCATAAACACAAGAGATTCTGCAGATGCCAGAAATTCAGAACAACATATGTAAAATCCTGGAGGAACTCAGCAGCTTCTATGGAGAGGAATAAATATTTTTGTGTCAAGACCTTACATCAGGCCTGATGAAGGAATGCATCTTATACTAGGGGACTGTTCAATAGTATAATGTCAGCGGGATAGAAGCTGTCCTTGACTCTGGTGGAATGTGCTTTCTGCTCAATGTGAAGAGGGAGAAGACAGAGTGCCCAGGTTAAGTGGGATCTCAATATCCTGATGGAGGGTCTCACCAAAACGTTGACTGTTTATTCTTCTCCACAGATGCTGCCTGACATGCTGAGTTCCTCCAGCATTTGGGATTTGTAAAATACCTCCGTCATCCCTGTTCATCCTTGAAACTAGTGTCCTCTTGTGCTCCTTCCACTTTGTTCTCCTGATGTTTCTAAGTATAATTGTTTAACATTGAACTCTCTACAGAGGTATATAATCATCCAGTCTATGTTTCTCATTATTATATACAAACTATTTCACCTCCCCTTTGCTCCAAGAAAGAGATCAGCTTTATTTGCCACATATACATCCAAACATCAAAACATACAGTGAAATGTGTCGTGTGTCAACTACCAACACAGTCTGAGGCTTGTGTTTGGGGCAGCCTGAAAGTGTCACCATGTTTCCTGCACCAACATAAGATGTCCATGACTCACTAACCCTAATGGGTACGCCTTTGAAATGTGGGAGGAAACGAGAGAAAATCCACAGGGTCCATGGTGGGAGCACACAAACTCCCCATGGGGTCACAGGGAGAACAAACACACAGACTCCCCACGGGGTCACAGGGAGAACAAACACACAAACTCCCCACTGGATCACGGGGAGAACAAACACACAGACTCCACACGGGGTCACGGGGAGAACAAACACACAGACTCCCCACGGGGTCACGGGGAGAACAAACACACAGACTCCCCAAGGGGTCATGGGGAGAATGCACAAACTCCTCTATCCCACTGTAATGAGACTACAAAATCATTCCCTAGTATACGACAAACTCCCAACCTCAGAGTTCAACTCATTACATTCTTGCACTTTACTGTTTACCGCCATTGTATTTTCCCAGTAGCTGTTACACTTTATTCTGCACTGTTATTGTTTTCCCTTATTCTAGCTCAATGCACTGTGTAATGATCTGATCTGTAGGAACAGTATGCAAGACAAGCTTTTCACTATCTCGGTATGCATGACAAGTTGCAAAGCCAAGAAGCTGAAGGTTAATGAAAAGATCTATGGAAGAGATGGAACAGACGAGAGCCAACCAAGACTGATCAAGGGCTGTGGAATAAAATAAGTTTTTTCAACAAATTGGATGGTGAACATTCCTTACGTTAATACTCCACATTTTCCTTTATTCATTATCACCTTACCTGAGGTCTCATCCTTGGGTTCCACCTGACATAATAGTTCACCCACAACTCCAAATGCCGTAAACTGGTCACCGGGTAAAGCACATGGTTTTCATAATTCACATAAAATGGGTTGGTGAACTCCTCCAATTGACTGTTAATGTAGGACCAAAGGGAGACTGTCTTTGTCTGCACTTCCTGTAAAAACAAACGTTACACAAGCAATGTTATACTGGAACAGGGCCACTATTAATGAATACACAGTGCACAATCCACACTTTACACTTACAAATCACCAACCACCATTCTTATACTTCAGCCATCCCCCCATCAATGGGAAGACAAGGAATGCAAAATTCTTTTCTGTGATGAATTCTAAGTGCAAAATGACAAGATTGTTGTAAAACCCCAATTGGTTCACTGCAGTCCTTTCTGGATAAAAATCACCCACCCTAACTCATAGCTCACACCAACAGTGAATTCCAAAATGCCTGAACAAGCCAATCAGTTTCAAATTTACTTATCACATGTACATTGGAACAAACAGTGAAATGCGTTACTTACATTAACAACCAACACACCCAAAGATAGGCAAGGGGGGCAGCCCGCAAAAAGCAGAGGAGGACAGGTTCTTGATTAGTAAGGGCATCAAAGGTTATGGGGAGAAGGCTTATGGGGAGAATGGGGTTGAGAGAGGTATTAAATCAGCCATGATGGAATGGGAGAGCAAACACAATGGACCAAATGACCCAACTCTACTCCGATATCTTGTGGTCTTAAGTGTCACCACACATTCCTGACAATATAGCATGCCCATAACGCTTGGTCCAGCTACATAATACACAATAAAACAGCACACACCATACAGCAAAGCATCAATAGAGAAATAAGCCAATTCGTCCCACCCACCCACCTGGGACATTCTTACTAATGCATTAACCCTTCATAGGTGCTTTGTTTTAAGGTGGAAACATAAGTGGTGTTAAAGCATTATAAAAGAGTGTAATGAATTGTTGGTACAATAAATGTAGAGAAGCTGTGCCAACTATATTTACTGTATACAGTATATTGCAAATAAACTATATTTTGAAATAAAATAATGCTTCAAACCTGCTTCAATGGCACCGCCCAAGCCCATAACCTTCACTGCCAAGTTCAAGGACAGTTAGTGATTCCATCACTTTCAGGTTCCTCACTACTCACACGCCATACTGACTTGGAAATACACTCTGTGTCCTCTTTATTATGAACATCTATACATTAATGCAAATATCTACTCAGCCAATCAGTACACTCAATGCATAAAAGCACGCAGACATGGTCCAAGAGGTTCAGTTGTTGTCCAGACCAAACATCAGAACAGGGAAGAAATGTAATCTAAGTGACTTTGACCATGGAATGATTGTTGGTGCCAGACAGGGTGGGTGTGAGTATCTCAGAAAAGGCTGATGTCCTAGGAATTTCACACACAATGGAGCTTACAGAGAATGGTGTGAAAAACAAAAAGCATCCAGTGAGCAGCAGTTCTGTTGGCGTAAACACCTTGTTAATGAGAGAGGCCGAGGAGAGTGGTCAGAATGGTTCAAGTTGACAGTAACTCAAATAACCACGCGGTACAACAGTAGTGTGTAGAAGTGCATAACATGCCAAACCTTGAAGTGGACGGGCTACGGCAACAGAAGACCACACCGGGTTCCACTTCTGGACCTAATAAAGAGGCCAATGAGTGTATATTTCTGTTCTTTCATCATCACTGGAATGAATCCTGCAACTCCCTCCTCAACCAATGGAACTGAGGTAGTACTTTAGTGGGGGGGACTGTAACTATTCAGGGTAACTGGGAATGGGCTATAGATATTGGCCATTTCAGTGACACCCACACCTCACAAAATGAATGCTTGAAATTTTGCCAAGTCACAACCCCATTCTATAAATTAGGATTAATTGGAATGTTTTTGTGTTAACAATACAATGACGGGGTCGCATAGCAGTTACAAGCGCCAGTGATTGGAAGACTGGGGTTGAATTCCTGCCACTGTCTGTAAAGAGTTTGTATGTTTTCGCCATGACCATGTGGGTTTCCTCCAGGTGCTCCAGTTTCCTCTCAAATTCCAAGGACAGATAGTAAGATCATCTTTACTTGTCAAATGTACACTAAAACACAGTGAAATGCGTCGCTTATGTCAAATCAAATCTGCAACGATTGTGCTGGGATTGTCTTTGGCGCACGGTTAGGGTGAGTGAGTTGTGAGCAAGCTATGTTAGCGGGGGATACATTGAGGGAGAGGTTGTTTTCTTGACACCATTGTGTCAGGGTGATGACTTCTTCACTGTAGACTGCCTCGTTAATATTTGAGATGAGGCCAATCATCTGCAAAGTTAGCAAGTTGGAGCTGTGGGCAGTGACAGTCATGCAGCTGTCTAGCACATCCCCCCACCCATCCTCCAACCTATCCACCTGGATGAAACCCACCAGTGTTGGTCATTGACACAAACGATGCCTTTCACTGTCCGTTTCGATGTACACATAACAAATAAAGCTATTCTTATACAGTACATTAATGCTGATGGAAATGCGACTCCTGAACATTTGCTGTGATTGAAATGTCTGTGGCTTTTCAGCAAAAAGCTTTATATAATACAAGCCTCCTGTTATAATGCACAGGGTCTGAGAGGTAGAACTTGGTTCTATCCGTCCCATTCAGCACCATTCTCATCACCTACCTCTTTCACTCTCTGTTGCTCACAATTGTACAAGAACGTCCCAAACAGGCAGCTGTACAGATGGTCCAGGATGGTCAGCAGGAAGAGCTCATTAAATTCAAACGCTGCCGGGAACTAAATCAGGAGAAATACAATATGTAAATGCAGAGAGCAAACAATCGCAATTACTCACAAGCAGAAGGTGAAAGAAATCTGAAACGTAACAATGGAATGGAAGTATTCCAATTTACAGTGGATCTCAGCTGCATCTAGGAGTTATGGTTGGGGTATGTGAAATAGGGGAGAGCGTATTACAGCACAGTATGATGATGGGCCAACCTTAAACGCTACTCCAGGATAAATCTAACATTTCCCTCCTACATCATCATCATCATCATCATGTGCTGTGTCGTATGACATGGGCAATCATGGTCTTACCATTCCGGGGAGAAAAGTCCTAGCTCACTCAACCTTTCCTCCTAAGACATGCTCTCTAGTCCAGGTGGCATCTTGGCAAATCTCCTCTGCACCCTCTCTAAAGCTTACAAATCCTCTCTATAATGTGGCAACCAAAACTGAACGCTATACTCCGAGTGTAGTCCAACCGGAGTTCTACAGAGCTGTAACATTACCTCACGGCTCTTGAACTCAATCTCCTGACTAATGAAAGCCAAAGCACCTGATGTCTTCTTAACCACCCTATCAATTGCAGACCTGAGAGATCTATGGCCATGGATCCCAAGATCCCTCAGTTCTTCCAAATTGCCATTAACCTTGCGTTCTACCTTCAAATTTGACCTTACAAGTAAATCACTTCATACTTTTCCAGGTTGAACTCCATCTGAGAGGAGAAAGGCAGATTTGAGCAGAAGTATGGCAGACAAACACAGAGGCAATAACAGAGGCGGGACCCAAAGGGGGCAAAGTCACTGACACAGAGGGAGGGACCAATATAGAGATGTATATTCCAGGGTGCAGCAGTAACAATGGTAACAAAGTCACTGTTTAGTCTACAGTCCAATTGAAATTAGTGTACTAGAAGAGGGATAATTTGATACACCTCTTTGTCATTCATCAGAGATTATCCTGAAGGTGAGGAAGTACAGTTTTATCACAGTCATAGAGAAACAGCGTCACCATATCCAGGCTGGTCATCAACCACTCATTCACACTAATCCTCCAGAAAGACAAAAGATTCTGCAGATCCTGAAAATCCAGGTAACACGCACAAAATTCAGCAGGTCAGGCAGCAAGTAAGGAGAAGAATGATGTTTCAGGTCGAGACCCTTTGTCTGGACTGGAAAGAAGAAGAAACTGGAATAAACAGGTGGGAAGAGAGTGGTCCTGATGAAGGGTCTCGGCCCAAAACGTTGGCTACTCTTTTCTCACGGATGCTGCCTGACCTGCTGAGTTCTTCCAGCGTTGTGTACGCACTCTAAGAGAGAGGAAAAAGTTGAAGCTGGTAGATGAGAGGTGAGACAAGGTGAGGGAAGGTGGGATGACGTGAGAAGCTGGAAGGGGATAGCTGGAAAAGGTAAAAGGTAAAGGCTGAATAAAGGATCTGAAAGGAGAGGAGAGTGGACTCCCCCTTGGGAGAAAAGGAAGGGAGCACTAGAGGAAGTGATAGGCAGGTGAGGAGAAGAGAATGGAACACCAGAATGGGGAATGGAAAAAGAGAGAAAGGGACAGAGAAGAAATCCTCCATTAATCCCACATTCTCATCAACCCTCCCAAGATTCCATCACTAACCTCTGGACAGTTACAGTGGTCAATTAATCAACCAACCCACAAGTAAAGACCTGAATAGGAAGAACACTGAAACCCTGGACTTAGGTGGCTTTACCTACAGTATGACATTACAGGGGAGGTACTCTACAGTTCCCAAGCAGCAACCTACAATGACAGAAATGGTGGCAGTGCTGTCTGAGAAGAGGTGGTGAAGGCCCATTAGTGGCAGCTCACCTGTGGAGGAGGTGTCAATGAAAGGAAATGAATAAGAACAGAGGAGACTTTGGAGAATTCACACAGGACACTGCAGCTGCAAGAGGTGTGTGAAATAAAAGAGAATGCTGGAAATACTCAGCAGGTCAGGCGGCATCTGTGGAGAGGGACCTTTCATCAGAACAGTTCAAGACTGATTATCAGTGTAATTCAATATTAAGTCAGAAAGGCTTCTGCAAACCCACTAGATGCCCAGATGATCTGCTCTGGTGAATGCTGATTTAAGGGGTGCAAGTGAAGTCAACCCAAGTAAAGAGACACCCAGTGCACCAACAAGGACCAAAAATGCCTCCCTACTTTGAACTCTCACTGCCTCAGTAAAGCAGCCAGCATAATCAAAGATCCCACCCACCGCAGACATTCTCTCTTCTCCCCTCTCTCATAGAGCAGAAGATACAAAAGCCTGAAAGCATGTACCACCGGGCTCACAGTTTCTATCCCACTGTTACCAGACTCTTGGCCTCACAATATACCTCGTTACGATCCTGCACTTGTTAACCTGCACTGTACTTTCTCAGTAGCTTTTACACTTCATTCTGCATTGCTACTTTATTATCTTATTCAACCTTAATTTGATAACTTGTGTAATAATTTGATCTGTATAAACAGTATGAAAGACAATCATTTCACTGTACCTTGGTGCAAGTGACAGTAATGAACCAACAAACCAACACTAATATACCTCAGAATCAGGGTTAATATCACTGACACATCATGAAATGTGATGTTTTATGACAGCAGTACAGTGCAATACATAATAACAAAAACTAAAACTTATAGGAAGAAATATATATAAAAAAAACACATGAAATAAGTAGTGCAAAATGAGAGGAAAAGTAGTGAGGCATTGTTCATTGTCCGTTCAGAAACCTCACAGTGGAGGGGAAGAAGCTGTCCCTAAGATGTTACATTCACATACCTGTCTTGTCATCTGCCACACACAATCAATGAACTGAAGGAAGATGGGCGAGCGATCAGCAGCTGCATGGTTCTCATCCCCATGTCCTACTCTCTGAAAGGGAGAAAGAGATTCGCAATTACACAAGAATCTGCCTGAACATGGGATGTCACAAAGCACAGTAGATCTAATGAATATAACCAGCTTCACATCTATGATGTTTGAATCCAGTTTAATTCCGACCCTCCATTCCCATTCCAACATGTTGGTCCATGGCCACCTCTACTGCCAGATGAGGCCACTCTCAGGTTGCAGGAGCAACACCTCATATTCCTACTGGATAGCCTCCACCTTGATGACATGAATATCGATTTCCCCAACTTCCAATCATTTCTACCCTCCCCCTTCTCTCCTTTCATTTCCTCATTCAGGCTCCTCTCTTACCCCTTCTCCTCACCTGCCCATCACCTCCTGCTGGTGTCCCACCTCCTTCACTTCCTCCAAGGTCCACACTCCTTTCCTAACAGATTCCTTCTTCTTCAGACATTTACCTTTTCCACCTTCTCCCAGTTTTTTTACTTCCTCTCCCATGCCCCCACACCCATCTTCCCCCTCACTTAGCTTTACCTATCATATTCTAGTTTATACTCCTTCCCCCTCCCCCACTCTCTTAGTCTGACTTCTTCCCTATTCCCCTCCAGTCCTAATGGAGGATCTCAGCCCAAAACATTGACTCTTTTTCATCTCCATAGATACTGCCTGACTTGCTAAGTTCCTCCAGCATTTTGTGTGTCGCTCTGGAAATTTCCAACGTCTGCAGAATCTCATGTTGATAACCAAGTACGACCAACTTTATACCTTAAGGAACACATTTGTTGCTTTGTGCATAGCAAGAAACCAGGAACAACACTGACCAGCTTCAATGATGTCTTCTAAAAGATAAAATATTTGCCAAGAGAATGAAAGATCATTAGGCCTAATTGGTCCATTCTGAGCAAGACTCCCATCTAATCATTCCTCCATTTGCCCATATTTGGCCCATTTCCCTCTAAACCAGGGGTTCCCACCTTTTTTAAGCCATTGACCAATACCATTAAGCAAAGGGTCCATGAAACTCAGGTTGGGAATTCCTGCTCTAAACCTTCCTATCCATTTGCCCGTCCAATCTTGTTAATGTACCTACCTAAACCACTTCCTCAGGCAGCTCATTCCAAAGACTGTCCTCTGTGTGTGTGTGAAAATTTTGCCCCTCAGTTTCCCATTAAACCTTTCCACTCTCACCTTAAACCTATGCCCGCTACTTCTGGATTCCCCAGTCCTTAGAAAAAGACTATTTAACTGAGTCTCCCTATGCCAGTAATGATTTTAATTACCTTATAAGATCACTATGCAATCTCCTTCACTCCAGGGATAAACAGACCCAGCCTATCATTCTCCTAGACTCCACCAAATAAAGCCCTTGGCTCTCAACCTCCAACTGAGTCTGCTGATTTAAATAATAAGATCTTCTAGAGGACAGGCATGGATTTATTTTAATGCTCCTTCTCAAGGTGGCACTGGGAAGAACTTAGAACTCCTCATGAATTGCTGTGACTTGGATTGTGTGCTCAATCTTTAGAAGGGAAGCTTAAACCACTTTAGTGAAATCCATACTCAATTTCCCCCTCAGGCTGGTCGACTAGAACTAGAAGTTGAAGGGTTAGGGCGAAACACCTAAGGGGCACCTGAGGGGGAACTTCTTCACTGGGTGGGTGCCGCGAGTGTGGCACAAGCTGCCAGAGGATGCAGGCTCAATCGGTTTCCTCTGGCTGCTCCAGTTTCTACACAAGGGGCGCTACAGTACCAAAGCAGTTATCGCGACGCTATTACAGCCCAGGGTGTTGGAAGTTCAGGGTTCAATTCCTGCGCCCTCTGTAAGAAAGTTTGCGCATTCTTCTTGCGTGCGTGCGGGTTTCCTTCGGGTGCTCCGGTTTCCTCCCACAGTCCCATGATGTTTAGGTTAACCAGTCGTTGTAAGTTGTCCCATGGTTAGACTAGGGTTAAGTGGATGGGTTGCTGGGTGATGTGGCTCAGTACACCAGGAGGGCCCGTCCGCACTGAATCTCGAGATAAATTTGAGATAGGTACATGGATGAGATGGGTATGGAGATCTCTGGGTCAGGTACAGCTAGATGGGTCTAGGCAGAAGATCTGGCTGGCATGGACTAGATGGGCTGAAGGGCCTGTTTCTGCGCTGCAGTGCTCTTCGACTTCATTCGACGCCGTACCAACCAAAGTGATTCCAATCTGCTCACTCCTGACTGTGCTGCTCTCCTGGTTTACTTACAACTGCAAATCTGTGCCCAAAACTCAGCCATTCCTTCTCCAGCAGGACTTCAAACCCCTTGATGGTTCGGTAGTAGCTGTCAAGGATTAGCATACTGAGGGACGTGAGCTGTGAAGTGCGATCCCAGCCATCGCTGCAGTGGACAACAACCGAGGTCTTCGCAGATTCAACCTTGTCGGCAATGCGGACTGCTCCGGCCAACAGGATCTGCGAGACGGAACGGAAGAGCCAGTTCAGATTCAGATATTTATCACAGGTACATCAAAACATAGTGAAATATGTCAGAAACTAGAGAAAATCTGCAGATGCAGGAAATCCAAGCCACACACACAAAATGCTGGAGGAACTCAGCAGGCCAGGCAGCATCTATGGAAAAGAGTACAGTTGACGTTTTGGACTGAAATCCTTCAGTCCTGCTGAGTTCCTCCAGCATTTTATGAGAGAAATACGTTGTTTGCGTTAGCAACCAAAACAATCTGAGAATGAGCTGCAGATAGCCCCCAGGTTTCGCCACACATTCTGGTGCCAAAATATCATGCCCAAAACGATCAGCAGGACAACACAAGAAACAACAGCAGCAGCAAAACAAGCGTCTCTCTACCTATCCACACACAGGCCGCATCCAGGCCTCCAGTCCTTGTCCCTGGACTTTCAGACTTACAGACACTGGACTTCCAACTTCAGATTTTGTCCCAGTACTCAACAAGCATGGGTTCCACCTCTGAGGTTCTGGGCTCGCACAAGCCCCCAGGTTTGGTGATCCAGACCCACGTGACGCCCCCGTGACTACAGGGGTTGCTTCCCACACTCTCACTTAATTGTTCATCCGGGCATAACTGGGCAGCATGAACTCATTGGGCTGGAAGGACCAGGTACCATAAAATAATACATGCTCCTGCCAACAATACTCTCCTCCAAGAGGACCACAACCTTGTTGTAGGGTTTGGAGGCTTGTGTGCCTTAATGACCCAGAGAGCTATGTTGGCTTGAGTCTGGGCCTTATGCTTTCGCTCTTAGTAGGGTCACCCAAGCCAAACAGGTCAAAGGTTAGAGGTCAGACTAAGAGTGTGTGTCCACCAGCCCTCCAGGTTTTTGGGTTCAGCTCAGGGCTAACAACCATGACTGGTAAAACAAATCTGTTACAGAAACAGCAATGAAGAATCCTTCTGCATCTGTGTAAGATGGTATTCCTGAGTCTCCACCCAGGACTTGCAAGGCTGAATGAAAATCGAGAGGAAGCTACTGACATGATGAAGGAAGCCCTGAACACTGCTAGAGATGGAGGACCTCCATTGCTGCTCTAACTGCCAATGGCATAGCAGACAGAAGTAAATAAGAAACAATTGTGCCAATGAATAGATACAGTTTAGAGGGGGACACAAAATCAGGACAGGAAATAAAGTCTCACCCGTATATACTCTAGCCAATGAGTTGAATCGATATTTGACAGCCACTTGGATTCGTCTATGACTGGGTAAACAAAGTCCTTCAGTTTCCTCAGAGACTCCCTCATGACATGGATATTATGAATCTCCAAGAAAACAAGCTCGGCATTTGAGTAGGCACTTTCACTCTCAAAGCCTCCTCCTTTGGCCTGAACAATGGCAACAAGAACGCATGCATCAATGGAAATTTGAAGCGAGCAATCGTTAAACATTTTTAAACACATAGAAAGTGATGTCCCACTGCATAAATGCAGTGGCTGAGTTTACTAAACAAACACAACACAGGGGAATCTGCAAATCAGTCAACTGAAGACACGAGACTGTACTTTCGATCTTTGGGATTCTCAAAGATCCTTCCTAATCTCAAACAATTGTTTGAAAACAAGATGGCAGCCCTCATCCGAGGAGAGCAGACTAACCTTGTTTTTTTTATTTTCTTCAGGAAAGATTTACAGTTTTCAATTGAAATCACTGACCCCACACCACCCCCCGTGCTCCAGTAACTGTCTGACCCCATTCAATTCCCACCAACCCAACCCCACAGTTATTTATTTTAGTACCTCAAAAGGAATTCATTGAGTAGCACACAAAATATTACGGATATACTCTCATTGGCCACTTTATTAGGTGCACCTGCTTGTCAATGTAAATATCTAATCAGCCAATCATGTGGCAGCAGATTAGAAGTATGCAGACTTGTCAAGAGGTTCCGTTGTTGTTCAGAACAAACATCAGAAAGGGGAAGAAATGTGATATAAGAGACTTTGACTCTGAAATGATTGTTGATGCCAGACCAGGTGGTTTGAGTATTTGAGAAACTGCTGATCTCCTGGGATTTTAGCGCACAACAGTCTCTAGAGTTTACAGAGAATGGTGTGAAAAACAAAAAAAAAAATCCAATGAGTAGCAACTGTGTGGGTGAAAGGGCCTTTTAATGAAAGAGGTCAGAGGAGAATGGCCAGACTGGCTCAAGCTGACAGGAAAACGTGGCAGCAACTCAAATAACTACACGTTACAACAGTGGTGTGCAGAAGAGCATCTCTGAATGCACAACATGTCGAATGTTGAAGTGGATGGGCTACAGTGCAGAAGATCATGAACATACACTCAGGGGCATTTAATTACATCCAGGAGGTACCTAATAAAGTGACTGGACGAGGGGGGAGACAGGATAGAGTCGAGGTATGAGGAGATAAGTTCAGTGGGGCATGAACAGACAGAAACACTGGGCCTCCTAGAATGCCCTGCTTGTGGATTTTGGGCAAGAGATAGAAGTGGGAAATGCTGGGTTGGGAACCATCGGGTTTGAAGCTGCAGAAGGAAAACCTCCTGATGTAGGCCTTCAACCCAAAACATCAACAATTCTTTTCCCTGCAAAGATGCTGACTGACCCTCTGATTTGCTGCTGTGGGTACTTTGTTGCTTGTAAAGCAGTCGTTCTGCCTACAAAAGCGTTAGGTGATTGTAAACAAATCTAGTGTAATGGTTCATGGGCTTAGGTTCCAGCAACATTTTTTTTAAAACATCCACTTTACCCCCTAAACAACATCCACAGTTGGCACCTTATTGGCATCTGCAACGCTGTTCTGTCGAGCGTCGAAGATAGTTAACTTGTGAGACTGAGCATTAGCATCCATGATGGTCTGTAAGTACTTCTCATCTTCCTTGCATCGCTTGTCACTGGGTCCAACCATCGGCTGGCTGCATCTGGTAATCGTCGCTTGGGTTTCTGGATGGATCCATGACAGGACCTGGGAGGGAAGAAACAGCGAGGAGTTCCAGGCATCAGTCATATTCAATGGCTCACAAGCATTTGAATCAGCAACAAAGCATTCACTGAGTCGTACAGCATGGAAATAGGCCATTCAGCCCATCTACAACAGGGCAAACTGTTATTCTGCCTTATCCCATCGAACCACACCTGGACCACAACCCTCCACACTCCTCCCCTCTGTGTACTTAGCCAAACTTCTCTTAAATGTTGCAACTGAACCCGCATCCACCATTTCCGTCAGCAGCTCATCCCACACTCGCACCACCGTCTGAGTGAAGAAGCTCCCCCTCATGTTCCTGTTAAATATTTCACCTTTTACGCTTAACCCACAACCTCTAGTTCTAGATTCACCCAACCTCTGTGGGAAACCAGACTGCATTTAACTTATCTATACTGTATCCCTTACAATTTTGTAGCCTCTATCAAATCTCCCCTTATTCTCCTATGCTCTAGGGATAGATTCAATCTTCCCCTTATTGCAGGTCCTCAAGACCAGCAACACCTCTGCACTCTTTCAATATTATAAATATATTTGCCAGAGATAGGTGACCAGAACTACACACAATACTCTAAATTTAGCTTCACTAATGCCTTCTACAACTAACATAACATCCCAACTCCAGTACTCAATTCTTTAATTTATGAAGGCCAATGTGCCTAGAGCTCTCTTTATGACCCTATCTAGCTTTGACGCCAATTGCAAGGAATTATGGATCTGTACTCCCATATCTCTCTGTTCCACCACACTCCACAATGCCCTACCAGTCACCATGTAAACTATCCTGGTTTGTCCTCCCAAACTGCAATGCCTCATACTTGTCTGCATTAAATTCCATCTGTTATTTTTCAGCCCATTTTTCCAGCCAGTCCAGATCCCGCTGCAAAATTTGATAGCCTTCCTCACCGTCCTCTACGCCCTCCAATCCTGGTGTCATCCGCAAATTTGCTGAAAAATTACCCTTCATCCAAGATATGCCATTAAAAGTTTCTTATCCATGTACCTGTCCAAATGCCTTTTGAAAGTTGTTATTGTACCTGCCTCAGCCACTTTCTGACAGCCCGCTGTATATGCAAACTGCCCTCTGTGTTAAAACTGTGGTTCACAAGTTGCTATTAAGTCTCTCCCCTCTTAACTTAAAGTGCGTCCTCTAGTTCTTGATTTCCCACCTTTGGGAAAAACATCTCATTCATTCACCCTATCTAAGACCCTCAAGATTTTTATACACCTCTATAGCATCATTCTGTGATCCTCGCATGTCCAATTCACCCCATAACTCAGTCACAGGTCCTAGCAACACCCTAAACAAATTTCATGTCATACGTCAGCGATAATAAAAGTGATCAACCTCTGTTCTGATGCCTCTGCATTCGAGGTCTCTCCATCGAGGCTGTCAGAAGAAGTTACCGAAACTCTACGATATATAGATTGGACTGGACTCCTTTCGGTTTTATGTCTTTTATATTGTGTATTTTCACCCATTTAATTTTGAGCAATTTAATTGTGGCGTGATTTGTCACTTTTTTTTGTGCAGGAGGGTGCTGGGGTTTGATATTCTTGCAGTTTGCCGATTTGTTTTTCTGTGTGGGGGAGAGGGATTGTTGCTTTTGTTGCCAATTTCTGTGTTTTTTGTGTCGGGGAAGTGATTGATGTTTCTTTTTGAATGACTTCCAAGGTTTTCTTTGTTTCGTGGCTACCTGGAGAAGACAAATCTCAGAGTTCTATACAGCACACGTGCAATTACACACAATTAAATGAATCTATGAACCTTATAAACCTTTGATTCTGATTCAACACTCCACGTGTGGCCTCACTTATGTCTTGTACAACTGCAGGCCCTGAGGATGAAACAAGTTTAATCATTTGGCCTCTCTCACCTGCTCTACACTTTGATAAGACCTTTGATAACTTCAGTGTTGCTTTCCTGCACTGACACCATATCCCTCGACTCCACTAATAAACAAAACCTGCTGACCCGCACTCTAACTCAGAGCCTCCTCGGCCCTCTTCTTTGGAGAATTCCGAATGACTGAAGAGATTTCTTTTTGCCTCTATCACAATAGTTGGTTTATCATTCTTGGACCGTCAAGCGAGGGAAAGAACATTCAGCAGCCACCTTGTTTGGGCTCTATTTGAGGGAACGCTGCGTGCCATGTGACACTCGCAGAGACGGTAAAGGATGAGGCTGATTTCACTCCCACATCGGAGTTGTGCGGGAATATAACATACAGTTGGAATCAAAAACTTTCTAGCTGTGGGAATGAGTAGGGGTAACCACAGAGCTGAGAAATTAGCTGCTTCAGTTTCAGTGCAGTGTCCCGGACAGCTCTCGTGTTCCAGCTACTTTAGCCCACCAGAGTCTGTGAAACTACAATGTGGGTGTGCCAACTCCTGTAAACAAGAAGTTTCCCCTCATGTTCCCCTTAACCTTTTCACCTTTCACCCTTAACCCACGACCTCTTATTGTAATCCCACCCTACATCAGTGGAAAAAGTCTGCTTACGTTCAGCTTAGCTATAATCATAACCTCATAATTTTATTCCATCAAATCTCCCCTCAGTCTTCTATGCTCTAAGGAATAAAGTCCTAACCTATTCAAGCTTTCCTTATAACTCAAGTCCTAAAGACTCGGCAACATCCTTGTAAATTTTCTCCATACTCTTTCAACCTTATCTACATCTTTCCTGCATGTAGGTGACCAAAACTGTGTACATCATTGAGATATGAACCATAAGACCATAAGACATAGGAGCAGAATTAGGCCATTGAGCCCATCGAGTTTGATCCACCATTCGATCATGGCTGATTTATTATCCTTCTTAACCCCATTTTCCTGCCTTCTCAATGTAAAACTTGACTCACTTACTAATCAGGAACCTATCAGCCTCAGCTTTAAATGGTGCACAGCCAACAACAACTTACCGGAAATCGGCCACTGGCCCGAAAAGCTGCCACTTTGCAAAGGTCATCGTCCTTGACGCTGGTTGGTATGACCACAATTGCCGGGTATGTGTCACAGAGTTCATAGCTACTGTTGACTTTAGATATTGTCCAGCTTTCATTTGGCAGGCCCTATGACAATATTGTTTAAAAGTCAAAGTGAATTTATCGCCAAAGTACACATATGTCACTATATATTACCTTGCGATTCATTTTCCTGCCGACATTTACAGGAAAATAAAGAAATACAATAGATTTTATGAAAAAATAGGCATAAACGAAGACCAATATGCAAAGGAAGGCAAATTCTGCAAATAAAAATTAAATAATACTTAGAACATGAGTTCAACATCCTTGAAGGTGAGTCTGTAGGTTGTCGAATCAGCTCAGAGTTGAGGTGGGTGAAGTTATCCACATTGGTTTAGAAGCCTGATGGTTGAAGGGCAATAACTGTTCCTGAACCCGGTGGTGTGGGGGCTAAAGCTCCTCTACTTCCTGACTGACAAATAACGAGAAGAGAGCATGGACTAGATGGTAGGGGTTCTTGTGAGAGCAGAGTAAATATGCTCAATGGTGGGCAGTGCTTTTCTTGTGGCAGACTGAGCTGTAGCTACCTCTCTCTGTAGCTCTTTTCTTTGTTTTGGAAAGGAAAATAAAAGTTCCAAAAAAAAAAGGCCGAAACAAAATTCTGCTGAACTTTGAGCAGAAAACAAACTGCTAGAGGAACTCAGCATGTAGAGCAGCATCTGTGTCAGTGAAAGAAATTGTCAATATTTCAGGTCACCCCTATCCCTTAGATTTCGGCATCTGCAGTCTCTTGCGTCTCCATTTCACTGCTGAACATTTAACCTTCAACCAAATCGGACATCTGCAGAACTTTTCTGGGTCCGTGACCTTAGTGGCATATGTTTTCAGTTTTGTATCTTCTGCCCGATGGGAGAGGAGAGAAGACAGAGTGTCTGGTGTAGGTTCATTTGTTCGTTATGTACCATGTCATATGACATGGGCCATCATGGTCTTTCCAAACCTTTGGCAAAGTTTTCTGCAGAAGTGGTTTGCCACTGCCTTCTTCTGGGCAGTGCCTTTACAAGACAGGTCACCCCAGCCAATTTCAATACTCTGCCTGGCGTCATAATCAGGACTTGTGATATGTACCAGCTCCTCATATGACCATCTACCACTGCTCCAATGGCTTCATGAGGCCCTGATCGGGGGTGGCTACCTTTGCCGTAGGGTGACCTGCAAGCTAGCAGAGGGAAGGAGTGCCTTACACATCCTTTGGTAGAGCTGTATCTCCACCCTGCTACCCTCAGGGGTAGGTAGGGTTTTTAAATGCACGGGGTGCTTTACTGAGGCAATGAGGAGTGTAGGAAGAGTCCACAGTGGGGAGGAGTTTTCTGTGATGAGCTGAGCTGTGTCCACAACTCTGTGGTCGCATCCCATTGCTATGGTGAGTCAGGACTATGAAAGCTGGTCTATGAACGTGTGGTATGACGGAGATACTGAACCAACACACCTCAAAATTACAGCCGTTACCAACCCCAGCTCAGGAGCTAGAAGAGAAAACTTGTGTTGGCTGTCAACACAGATGGCACAATTCAGTGTATGCTGCAATGGACATGTGATAAATAAATACATTAAATAAAGCACACATTGTTTAAAAAAAAATATCCTTGCACAAGAGTGTGTGGAAACCAAAAGAAACAAAATTGACCGACCTGTCTTTTATATTCCGCAACAGGGTCGTACACCTTCCAACCCTGCACCGGGAAGTCCTCTTTGTATTTCATTGCAAAAAGTGGCTACACGGGGACAAAGAACACAGAGGCTCAGCAAGACAGCATTTCATTATTGAATACATATATGCTACTTGGAACAGCAGCCTTGAGACCAAAGCAAAATGCTGCTGAACTCTGTTTCTGTCTAATGCTGCCTGTCTTCCTATATCTATCCAGCACATTCTTTTACTTATTTAAAAACACGAGGAATCCCCATGTACTGTAGTGACTGACACAGCACCTAATGACGATGATGATAATAGTCCAACACATTAGCTACTTGCCTAATGAGGCTGACTGAATATCCTGGAGTGTAGCTCTGATCATTAAATGAGTACACAGCACCGTCTGCGGTCAGCAGGTGCATGCCCTGGGTATACTAACACGTTGTGCCATGGGTCAGGACAGGGGCAGAGGGACTGGAGGGAGAAGGTGTTCAGGAGGCAAAGGTGTCCTTGGAAAACAGAAAGAGAGGAAAGGAGAGAGAGAGAGAGAGAGAGAGAGAGAGAGAGAGAGAGACAGTGAGGGAAAGGAGGAGAGAGTGAGATGGAGAGAGAAAAATTAAAAGGGAGTAAGGGAGGTAGGGAAGGGTGTGAGACTGGGAGAGGGGGAGGTAGGGAAGGGGTGAGAAAAGAGAGAGAAAGAGGTGGGAGCGAGAGTGAGAAGCGGGGAAAGGGAGAGGGAGAGGAAAGGAGGAGGAAGAGGGAGAAGGAGGAAGATGGAGTGAGAGAGAAGAGATAGGGAGGGGAAAAGGAGAGGTAGTGAGAGGGAGAGGAAGGGAGAAGGAGGGAGAAGGAGGAAAACAGGAAAAGAGGGGGACAGGAAGAGAGATGGAGGGACAGAGAGAAAGAGGGAGAGGAAGAGAGATGGAGGTAAGGAGTGGGCGGCTGGAAAGGAGTTTGCCTTGTTGTTGTTCTGCTGACAACAGTGGCCATGCGATGCAGCCGCCAGAACGAGGAATTTGCCAGCTGCTCCGAGCACATCCTTGGGTGTATTGGTTGTTAATGCAGAAGTCGCATTTCACTGTATTTTCAGTGTATGTGTGATAAAAACGGAATCTAAATCTGAATCATAGGATCGAAAGAGGGCATGACAGCACGATGATCAGTTCCATTTGCAACCTTTCAGCAAATGATACAATCTAGACCCAGGCCTCACTCAGACCTGAGACTGGCCAACAACCACCTTCAACAAGCAAGAGTCTAAGCAATTACAAGTTTTTGTCGTTATATCTGAAAACAATGCCCTTCCTGCTGACTGCAGAACGTGGCTATACTGGATCATAGAAGCTCTTTTCTTCCTTCTTCTTTACAGTTCTAAATACAGTGGATTCCGGTTAATCGGGCTATTGCTTAATCAGGGCAGTAGCATTCTAGACTATAAAACCATAAGACATATGAGCAAATTTAGGCCTTTGGCACAACAATTCAGCTCTGCCATTCAATCATGTTGGATTTATTTTCCTCTCTCAACCCTATTCTCCCGCTTTCTCCCTGTAACCTTTGGCACTCTGACTAATCAAGAACCTATCAACCTCCACTTTAAATGCACCCAATGACTTGAACTCCACAGCCAGCTGTGGCAACAAATTCCAGACACACCAGCCCTGGGTAAAGAAATTCCTCCTCATCTCTGTTCTAAAAGGACATGCTCGTATTCTGAGGCTGTGCCCCGAGTCCTAGAGTCCCTCACTATGGGAAACATCCTCTCTACATCCAGTCTAGGCCTTTCAATATTTGACAGGTTTCAATGAGATCACCCCTTAAAATGAGTACAGGCCCAGAGCCATCAAATGCTCCTCATACATTAACCCTTTCATTCCTAGGACTATTCCCATAAACCTCCTCTGGACCATCTCTAATGCCAGCATAACTTTTCTTTGATTTGGGTCCCAAAACTGCTCACAATACTCCAAATGTGGTCTGACCAAAGCCTTATAAAGCCTCTGGATAACATCCTTGCATTTATATTCTAGTCCTCTCAAAATGATTTTTTTAGTTATTTATTTATTGGGATTGCAGTGCAGAACAGGTCCTTCTGGCCCTTGGCACCTAGCAAACCCTGATTTAACCCTAGCTAACCACAGGAAAATTTATCATGACAAATTAGCCTAACAAACAGTACACCTTTGGACTGAGAGGGGAAATCAGAGCACCCAGAGGAAACCCACACAGTCATGGGGAGAACATACAAACTCCTTACAGGCAGCGGCAGGAATTGAACCCAGGTCGCTGGTACTGTAAAGCGTTGTGCTAAGCACTATGTTACCTCGCCATAATCAAGAGAAAGCCTACAGATGCTGGAAGTCAAAGTAATCCACACAAAATGCTGGAGGAAGCCGAGACGGTTCATCGGGACTGCTGAGTTCCTCCAGCATTTTGTGTGTATCATGCTACCCTGTCTCCCACTAATGTTGCATTTGCCTTCCCTACTCTCCCTTCAGGGAGAGTCACTGTTTGAGCATTCTAAAATGAATTCCAACACATCGCAGTGGCAGGCAAACTTACCAAGTTTTTTGAGACAGGAAAGGCATACAGGGTAAGATTCTCAAAGATCTCCAGTTTGGCATGTTCTTCCTGCTTGTAAGCAAACCGTAGGTTTCTCATATCCTGTTGAAAAAGTTGGGCAATATCATGTCAAATCACTTCCAGAAATAATGAAAAACACAGGACGTTGGAGAATTTAAATCCATGCAATTAAATGTGGACCTTGTTTTAAAAAGAAACACATCTGGGTGGAAGGGAGGAAAGAAGCTTGCTTTGCTGTTGTTGTTGTTTTACTGCTTGTTGGGTTCTATGTTGTTCTGCTGAGCATTGTGGGTGTGTTACGTTGGCATCAGAATGGTGGTGACACTTACAGGCTGCCCATAGCATATCCTCGGTTGTGTTGGTTGTTAACACAACGAACCCACTTCACTGAACGTTTCAATATACACATAACAAATAAACTTGAACCTTGAAAATACCAGATTGTTAGAGCACAGAAAGTACAGCACAGGAACAGACCTCCAGCCCACGATGTTGTGTCAAACTAATTTAAATAGTTATTGAATGCTGAACGAATCTAATCCCTTCTGCCCGTATCCCACCATTCACTGAAGATGAGGTGTTTATTTAACAACCTCTAAAACACAGCTATCATATTTGCCTCCACTACCAACCCAAGCAGTGTGCTCCGGATACCTACACTCTCAAAGACGCGTAACGATGTACATGATACATGTGATAAATAAATTTCAATCTGGATCTGAAACTCTGTGTGTATAAAAACATACCCCACACATTGCCCTTGAAGTTACCCATTCTCCCCTTAAATATATGCCCTGCAGTGTTAGACATTTCACCCAGAGAGAAAGGTATCGCCTCTCTCCTCCATTCCTTGCCTCTCATAATCTACCGGATCTTCACTCAGCCTTTGCCGCTCCAGAGAAAACAACCCAATTTATCCAACCTCTCCTTATTGTGAAACTAACTTGGCTCACTAACCTGCCAGTCAGGGAAGAAAACTTTCCTTCAGCAGCTGGTGTGGCCTACACGTGACTTCAGTGGTCAACCTGAAACTACCTCTGCAATTCAGGGGCATTTGGGGTGGGCCATAAATCAAAGCAAATTTATAATCAAAGTACGTATTCATCCCCATATACTACCCACAGATTCATTTTAGAACACTACAGCTCAGTATAGGCCTTTCAGCCCTCCATGTTGTGCTGACCCATATAATCCTTAAAAAAAAGTACTAAACCCACACTACCCCATAACCATTTTTCTTTCATCCATGTGCCTGTCAAAGAGGCTCCTAAATATCCCTAATGTTTTAGCCTCCACCACCATCCCTGACAAGTCATTCCAGGCATTCACAACCCTCTGTGTAAAAAAAACTTACCCCTGATGTCTCCCCTAAACTTCCCTCCCTTAATTTTGTACATATGCCCTCTGATGTTTGCTATTGGTGCCCTGGGAAACGGGTACTGACTATCCACCCTATCTATGCCTCTCATAATCTTGTAGACCTCTATCAAGTCCCCTCTCATTCTTCTACGCTTCAAAGAGAAAAGTCCCAGCTCTGCTAACCTTGCTTCATATGACTCGTTCTCCAAACCAGGCAAATCTGGTAAATCTCCTCTGCACCCTCTCCATAGCTTCCACATCCTTCCTATAATGAGGTGACCAGAATTGAACACAGTAAGACCTTCTCATGAAACTAAAGAAGTGCAATAGAATTTATAAAAAAAAAACGTATGCATAAACAAAGACTGACCATGAACCAACGTGCAAAAGACTAATTCCCAGCTCCAGCTCAGGAAGCTCTCATCCTACAACCGTCAGGCTGCTGAAGCAGCACAGACAACGTCACTCACCACAGCACCAAAATGAACACAACCTATAGACTGAGATTCAAAGATCCCACAATTCATGTTTTCAATGTTTATTTATTTATTTGCTTGTTTATTTAGTTTTTGCAGTCTGTCTTCTTTTGCACAATGGTTGCTTGTCAGTTGTTATGCGTCGTTTTTCATTGATTCCATTGTATTTCTTTGTTCTACTGTGAAGGCCCGCAAGAAAATGAATCTCAGGGTAGTGTATGGTGACTACCCTGTACTCAAATGTGCGATAAACAGGTAGCTAAAAATCGAGATCATGACCTGGTGAGTCTTTGAAAGTGGGTCTGTAGTTTGTGGAATCAGTTCAGTGTTGAGGTGACAGAAGTTATCCATGCTGTTTCGGGAGCCTGAAGGTTGTAGGAGAATAACTCTTTCTGTATAGATGCTGCCATTGCATGTCACGTTCTGCAATGAATATCTAAAGACCAGCTATGCCAGGGAATGCTAAAGTGCACAAGCTCTGGACCATAAGGTGGCATAGCCTGGCAGAGACGCGGCTTCACTCCCAACCTCAGTCTGTTTGTGTGGAGTTTGCATGTTCGCCAGGTTCCCACTAGGTGCTCCCAAGAAGTTGATGGAGAGATGACTGGCAGAATAGGTTAAAGTAGGATTAGTGTAAACTGGATGATGACAGTCAGCACAGTATTGGTGGGCTGAACAGCCAAGTTCCAGGACCTTCTATGACTCTATAAATTAGTTGAAGCAAAATGAAATACAAACTGCTATACGGTTAAGTGCACCAGCAAATTAAAATGTGCTTTCTACATTACTGCAAAGTGCAGAGGAAGGCAGAAACTCAAAGGGTCACTGCATACAAGCTTCCAGTAGAAGTGGTAGAGGCAGGTTCAGTATTGTCATTTAAAGTAAAATTGGATAGGTATATGGACAGGAAAGGAATGGAGGGTTATGGGCTGAGTACAGGTAGGTGGGACTAGGTGAGAGTAAGCGTTCAGCAAGGACTAGAAGGGCCGAGATGGCCTGTTTCCATGCTGTAATTGTTATATGGTTATATTCTGGAAGGGGGCAGCAAAAAGGTACAAACACGGACTTCACTCACAATACTACTCCCTAAACAGCACTTGCTGATGTTGAACAGTGACACAAAGTTGGGAAATTTTACCTTACACACAATCTCCAGGCCACAGGAACTAGCACCGTGACCTTGAACACCAGCAATTTTTTCAACACGGCTCACGACCCCAAGTGGAACATCAAGTGTGAAAGGGGGATCCTGGAATATAATCAGAATCAGTTTTCTTATCACTGACATATGTCATGAAATTTGTTTTTCAGCAGCAGTACAGTACAATACGTAAAATTTACTATAAAGTGTAATGCACAAAACTCTATAAAATTACAATAAGAAATGTAAATATACTTAATAATGTATTCAACTGAGTATTGCAAAAAGTGTGCAAAAAATAGTAAGGTGGTGTTCATGGGTTCATTGTCCATTCAGAAATTTGATGGTGGAGGGGAAGAAGCTGTTCCTGTAATGTTGAGTGAGTGTCTTCAGGTTCCTGTACCACCTCCCTGATGGAAGCAATGAGAAAAGTGGGCACGTCCTGGATGGTGGGAGTCTTTAATTTTGGATGCCACCTTCCATCATTAAGATTAATGATGGAAGATGGATAAATGATGGTAGATTAATTAACCGTAGTAAATTGCCCTTAGTGTGCAGGGGAGTCGTAGAATATGGGAGGAGTGAACTGGAAAGAGGGAATTTTTTGAAGACGTCTTCGATGATCGCAAAGTTGTAAATGAGGATATTGTTTTTTTGTTAAGCCAACCCGCAAATCAGAGAAACACACAGCTCAGAATTTTATTTATTTTAAATACAGGTGCCCCTCCCCCCCCCACAAAGGTAGTGCGTTCCTATGAAATCTTTCTTAAGCCGAAATGGCGTAAGGTGAAGAACCATTAACTTATATGGGAAAATTTTTCATAAAAGCGAAAATCCTCTTTGTAATGTGAAAACAGGTTACTAATGTAAGCCTTTTGTAAAAGCGAAGTGGCGTAAAGCGGGGGACACCTGTATAGCGATGACATCCACCTTGACTTCTGGCTAGATAATTAATAATTACAAGAATTAATGGCCTTGATTTTAGCAGTCCATTGAAATCCAAGGACTCGCTTGAGGCCTGTTGAACTTACACGCTCCACGCTTTTGAAGTACAGTTTGTAGTTAGTCAAAGTCAGTGTCCCACTGATAGCTCCAATAAAAGGGCAAATGTATGTGACGTCTTTGGCTATGGAGAAAACACATGAATTTCAAAACTCTATTTCTCTACCTCATTTCACCAGTTTGCACACCTGCCAAGAAAATATCTCTACCCCTCATCGAGCACCTTCGCTCCGTCCACCACAAAAGGCAGGATCTCCTGGTGGCCACTCATTTCAATTCGACTTCCCATTCCCATTGCCATTCTGGTATGCCTGTATCCATGGCCTCCTCTACTGCCGCAATCAGACCAAACTCGGATTCAAGGGGCAGCATCTTGTATTCCATCTGGATAGCCTCCAACCTGATGACATGAAAATCGATTTCTCCAACTTCCACCGTCCCTCCTTCTGTCTTTTTCCATTTCCCCATACTTGCTCACCCCTTCTCCTCTCCACACCTGCCCATCACCTCCCTGGTCCCCCTCCTCCTTTCCTTTCTCCCATGGTTCACTCTGCTCTCCTATCACACTCCTTCTTCTTCAGCCCTACACCTTTCCACCTATCACCTCACAGCTTCTTATTTCACCTCCCCACACAACGTGGTCTTCCCTATCACCTGACAGCTTGTAGTCCTTCCCCCTCGCCCCTCCCCTATCTTCTTACTCTGGCTTCTGCCCCCTTCTTTACCGGTCCTGATGAAGGGCCCCAGCCTGAAACATCGACTGTTTGTCCCCCTCATAGAAGCAGATAGATGGCTTAGTGTTCCTGCAGTACTCTGTGTGTGGTGATCTACAGAATATATTGGTTGACATCTGTTCCGTCACTTTTTATACATTTATAACTTGCTCATTAAAAGTAAATCACAGATGAGAGGACATAAGGAACGAAAAAGAGATAGAACAGCGCTGTGGCACAGCGGAGAATGCCGCCATCTCACAACTCCAGGGACCCAAGTTCAATCCCGACCTCCGATGCTGCCTCTAAGGGGTCTGTACCTTCCCCCTCTGTCCATATGCACTTCCCCTTGATGCTCACATTCCCAAAGAAATGGGCTGGTTTTATTAGTTGCTCATTAACTGAAATTTGCCCCGATTGTTGCAGGTTGTTGACTTGCTGTGAAAGTGGGGATGACAGGCTTCGGGGAGGGGAAACTAGTGGGGAAACGTGATTGCTCTGTGATCCACCATAGTCTTGGGGAGTCCTTCTATGTCATAATGAACTAAGGAAAGGATTTTGCAGGGAAAAGAGTACAATCACATATTAAAGAAAACAAGTTTCACGAGGATTTGAAGATGGGGAAAGTGCAGGCAAAGATCAGAGGAAGGCTGGATTCACAACAGCCTCCCCTCGGTGGACTTCGTCCACACTCCTCGATCCCTTGGTAAAACAGCTAGTATAATAGCAACGACCCCATGCTCCCTGGACCTTCTCTCTTTGTCCCACCCATCAGAGAGTACATATAAGAAGCCTGAATACACCCACCTCCACTCAATAGAGCCTGCCTATCCCACTGTTATAAGACTATTGAACTGTTTCCTGATACAATAAAATGGGCTCTTCACCTCATAGTCTGCCTCGTTATGACCTTGTCTGACAGCACTGCACTTTCTCTGTAACTGCTACACTCTATTATGCATTCTGTTATTGTTTTGCCTGTAATGGTTCAGCACAGGCTAGATGGGCCAAAGGGCCTGTTTCTGTGCTGTACTTTTCTATGGCTCCACTACCTCAACGCACTGTTGTAGTGAAATTATCCGTATAAGTGGCATGCAACACGTTTTTCCTCATACCTGAGACAATAAAAAATCAATTTACATCAGGAAACAGTAAATGTGTAAAAATGTGTGGAGGGGAAGAAGGGAAGTCAGGAATCACCAATTCTAACATAAAGGAAAGTAACTGCTATCACTCAATAACAGGAGATTCTGCACATGCTGGAATTCTAGAGTAACACACACAAATGCTGGAAGAACTTTCTATAGGGGCACATTGAGAACATCCTGACTGGCTGCTTCACTGCCTGGTATGGGAACTGTACCTCCCTTAATCGCAGGACTCTGCGGAGAGTGGCGCGGACAGCCCAGCGCATCTGTAGATGTGAACTTCCCACTATTCACAACATTTACAAGGACAGGTGCATAAAAAGGGCCCGAAGGATCATTGGGGACCCGAGTCACACCAACCACAAACTGTCCCAGCTGCTATCATCCCGGAAACGGTACCGCAGCATAAAAGCCAGGACCAACAGGCTCCGGGACAGCTTCTTCCACCAGGCCACCAGACTGATTAACTCATGTTGACACACCTGTATCTCTATGTTATACTGACTGTCCCATTGTACATACGACTTATTATAAATTAGTATAAATTGCACAGGCCACATTTAGACGGAGACGTTACGAAAAATTTTTACTCATCGTGTATACAAAGGTTGTAAGTAATAAAGTCAATTCAATTCAATTCAACTCAGCAAGTCAGGCATTTCTATGGTGAGAAATAAACATCTGGTGTTTCGGGTTGAGTCCCGATGAAGGGTCTTGTCCTAAAACGTCGACTCTATTCCTCTTCATAGTTGCTGCCTGACCTGCTCAGTTCCTTCAGCATTTTGTGCGTGATCACTTAATGCCCAGACCAATTTGAAAACATTACAGCTGTGCTTCGTACCAAAGGAAGAAACAAAAAAGAGGCTATTCAACCCCTCAATCCTGATCTCCAATTAAATTCCATCACTGATCTTTAGAGTTACGTCCTTTTTATTCCAACATTTTTTGACATCATGAGCAGAAGATGGGACCAAGCACATGGAGAAATAGGAAAGTGGGGGTTGTCAGTGCAGGGGAGAGTGGGACTTCATTCTTGATAACAGCAGCAAAGCTGCAATGCTGAGGCTTTATAGGACATTGGACAGACCGCACTTGGGATATTGTGAGTAGTTTTGGGCCCACACTCTAAGAAAGGATGTGCTAGCACCAGAGAGTGCTCAGAAGAAGTTCACAAGAATGATTCCGGCAATGAAAGAGTTAATATATAACCATATAACAATCACAGCACGGAAACAGGCCATCTCGGCCCTCCTAGTCCGTGCCGAACTCTTAATCTCACCTAGTCCCACCTACCCGCACTCAGCCCATAACCCTCCACTCCTTTCCTGTCCATATACCTATCCACTTTTACCTTAAATGACACAACTGAACTGGCCTCTACTACTTCTACAGGAAGCTCATTCCACACAGCTATCAGTCTCTGAGTAAAGAAATACCTCCTCGTGTTTCCCTTAAACTTCTGCCCCCTAACTCTCAAATCATGTCCTCTCGTTTGAATCTCCCCTACTCTCAATGGAAACTGCCTATTCACGTCAACTCTATATATCCCTCTCAAAATTTTAAATACCTCGATCAAATTCCCCCTCAACCTTCTACTCTCCAATGAATAGAGACCTAACTTGTTCAACCTTTCTCTGTAACTTAAGTGCTGAAACCCAGGTAACATCCTAGTAAATCGTCTCTGCACTCTCTCTAATTTATTGATATATTTCCTATAATTCGGTGACCAGAACTGCACGCAATATTCCAAATTTGGCCTTACCAATGCCTTGTACAATTTTAACATTACATCCCAACTTCTGTACTCAATGCTTTGATTTATAAAGGCCAGCGTTCCAAAAGCCTTCTTCACCACCCTATCTACATGAGACTCTGTTATTCCTAGATCTCTCTGTTCCTCTGCATTCCTCAATGCCCTACCATTTACCCTGTATGTTCTATTTGGATTATTCCTGCCAAAATGCAGAACCTCACACTTCTCAGCATTAAACTCCATCTGCCAACGTTCAGCCCATTCGTCTAACCGGCATAAATCTCCCTGCAAGCTTTGAAAACCCACCTCATTATCCACAACACCTCCTACCTTAGTATCATCGGCATACTTACTAATCCAATTTACCACCCCATCATCCAGATCATTTATGTATATTACAAACAACATTGGGCCCAAAACAGATCCCTGAGGCACCCCGCTAGTCACCGGCCTCCATCCCGATAAACAATTATCCGCCACTACTCTCTGGCATCTCCCATCTAGCCACTGCTGAATCCATTTTATTACTCCAGCATTAATACCTAACGACTGAACCTTCTTAACTAACCTTCCATGTGGAACTTTGTCAAAGGCTTTGCTGAAGTCCACATAGACTACATCCACTGCCTTACCCTCGTCAACATTCCTCGTAACTTCTTCAAAAAATTCAATAAGGTTTGTTAAACATGACCTTCCACGCACAAATCCATGCTGGCTACTCCTAATCAGATCCTGTCTATTCAGATAATTATTAATATTATCTCTAAGAATACTTTCCATTAATTTACCCACCACTGATGTCAAACTGACAGGTCTATAATTGCTAGGCTTACTTCTAGAACCCTTTTTAAACAATGGAATCACATGAGCAATACGCCAATCCTCCGACACGATCCCCGTTTCTAATGACTTCTTAAAGATCTCCGTCAGAGCTCCTGCTATTTCTACACAAACTTCCCTCAAGGTCCTGGGGAATATCCTGTAAGGACCCGGAGATTTATCCACTTTTAAATTTCTTAAAAGCGCCAGTACTTCCACCTCTTTAATTGTCATAGGTTCCATAACTTCCTTATTTGTTTCCCACACCTTACACAATTCAATATCCTTCTCCTTAGTGAATACTGAAGAGAAGAAATCGTTCAAAATCTCTCCCATCTCCCTCGGCTCTACACATAGCCGACCACTCTGATTCTCTAAAGGGCCAATTTTATCCCTCACTATCCTCTTGCTTTTAATATAACTGTAGAAACCTTTCGGATTTACTTTCACCTATTTGCCAAACCAACCTCGTATCTTCTTTTAGTTTTTCTAATCTCTTTCTTAAGATTCCTTTTATATTCTTTATATTCCTCGAGCAATTCCTTTACTCCATGCTGCCTATATCTATTGTAGACATCCCTCTTTTTCCGAACCAAATTTCTAATATCCCTTGAAAACCATGGTGCTTTCAAACCTTTAACCTTTCCTTTCAACCTAACAGGAACATAAAGATTCTGTACCCTCATAATTTCACCCTTAAATGACCTCCATTCCTCTATTACATCCTTCCCATAAAACAACTTGACCCAATACACTCTCTCTAAATCCCTTCGCATCTCCTCAAAGTTAGCCTTTCTCCAATCAAAAATCTCAACTCTAGGTCCTGTCCTGTCCTTCTCCATAATTATATTGAAGCTAATGCTATTGTGATCACTGGACCCAAAGTGCTCCCCAACACATACATCTGTCAGCTGACCTATCGCATTCCCTAACAGGAGATCCAACACTGCCCCATCTCTAGTCGGTACTTCTATGTATTGTTGCAAAAAACTATCCTGCACACATTTCAAACTCTAAACCATTCAGCCCTTTTACAGAATGAGCTTCCCAGTCTACGTGTAGAAAATTAAAATCTCCCACAATCACCACCTTGTGTTTACTACAAATATCTGCTATCTCCTTACACATTTGCTCTTCCAACTCACGCTCCCCATTAGGTGGCCTATAATACACTCCTATCAGTGTTACTACACCCTTCCCATTCCTCAATTCCACCCAAATAGCCTCCCTAAAGGAGCTCTCTAATCTATCCTTCCAAAGCACCGCCATAAGATTTTCTCGGACAAGCAATGCAACACCTCCTCCTGTGGCCCCTCCTACTCTATCACACCTGAAGCAACTAAATCCAGGAATATTTAGTTGCCAATCACACCCTTCCTGCAACCATGTTTCACTAATAGCTACAACATCATAATTCCAGGTATCAATCCACGCTTTAAGCTCATCCACCTTTCTTACAATGCTCCTAGCATTAAAATAGATACATTTAAGATACTCTCCATCTCCTCCTCTCTTTTCATCCCTAACAATGCATTCAAATTTATTATCCTTTTCTTTCTTCTCCCCTACATCTTCGGGCTGAGCGCATCCCTTCTCCATCACCTGCCTTTCCTCCCTCACACACTGTCTATTTACTTGTGATTATGAGGAGAGTCTGATGGCTCTGGGCCTGTACTCGCTGAAGTTTAGAAGAATGGGGGTAGGGAGATCTCATTGAAACCTATCAAATATTGAAAGGCCTAAATAAAGTGGATGTGGAGATGTTGTTTCCTATAGTGGGGGAGCTTAGGGCCAGAGGGCACAGCCTAAGAATAGAAAGGTGTCCCTTTAGAACAAAGATGAGGAAAATTTATTTTTCAAGAGGGTGGTGAATCTGTGGAATTCATTGCCACAGACGGCTGTGGAGGCCAAGTCATTGCATATATTTAAAACAGAGGATGATAGGTTCTTGATTTGTGAGGGTGTTAAAGGTTATGGGTAGGGGGTAGGAGGCCAGAGAATGGGATTGAGAGGGATAATAAATCAGCCAGGATGAAATGGCAGAGCAGACTGAATGGGCTGAATGGCCTAATTTGCTCCTATGTCTTATGGTCTCATAATACGTGAGTAACACCCCATTATACATCAATGAAAAATCGCTTCCATACCACAGTGCTGTAATAAACTAGAAGATGGCATTTTCTAATATGCCCATTATATATGTAAGGGGCCTTTTACAAACCAAGAAAGGTAGAGTATTCTGAAGTGGCCTCTGAGTGGCCCTATTTGATTTTAAATTGGTAGTACTGTACATGAAATGTAAAAGCTTTCAGCATCAACGGTGATTATTTTCATGACATTTTATTAAAATTGAGGTAAAAAGCGATAAAAGAGTACAACACTTACCAATTGCTTTGATAGCTTCTCCTGGAAAGAGCGGTGCCTCCTCCATCTGAGCCAACTTATTTCCATCCCTTAGGACCTGACGATCAATCAAACCCAGTTAAAGGCACAGCCCACCCATTTTCTTCAGCTTGCCCATCTATCCCCTGAAGCCTCTTTCTCTCTAATATCTTAACTCCATTGTCTGACCTGGGTCTCCAGGCAAAGAAACCTTGCCACCTCAACCAGTGTGGCTAACCTCACTCAGCTCAGCACCAAACTGACCGCACAAGCTATGGACTCACTTTCAAAGACTCTACAATTCATATTCTCAGTACCATTCATGTACTTTGCTTTATCTGCATAATGTGTCTTCTTTTACAAATTGTTTGCTAGTCTTTGTGTGTAGTTTTTCATAGATTTTGTTTGCAGTTTTGTGTTATCTCAGCAGAGAGCCCAGTCCACCACAGGCAAACTCTCCCCACCATTAAGCACATCTACAAGGAAGCAGCATCTGTCATCAGTAACCCTCATCATCCAGACCATGTTCCCTTCTCACTGCCGCCATTGGGGAGGAGGTAAGACTTCACATCACCAAGTTCTGTAACAGTTATTACCCCTCAACCATCAAGCTCCTGAACGAGTGAGGATAACTTCACTCACTTCAACTCTGAACTGATTCCACGACTATCAACTCGCTTTCAAGGACTCTACAACTCATGTTCTCAGTATTATTTCTTTACTCATTTATTTATTATTATGTCTTTTTTTACATTCACACAGTTTGTCTTCTTCTGCACATTGGTTGTCTGTCTGTCTTTGTGTGTGGCTTTTCATTGCTTCTACTGTATTTCTTTGTTCTACTGTGAATGCCTGCAAGGAAATGAATCTCAGGGTTGCCACAGTGACATATACATACCTTGAAAATAAACTTACTTTGAACCTTCAATCTCTACTAACAACAGCATTGACATTTCGCAAGTTAAGTTGCACTGAGTCCTCATCTTTGAGGCCAAGTTGTTACTGGAGCTGCCAAGGATGGAAACATCTCCTTTTGGAGGTTGGCTCCCCTCCAATTCACACACCATCCCGATCCAGAACTATTCTCCATCTCTTCATGGGTCTAAACTCTGGAATTCCCTCTCCAACAGCAATATGAGAGCTACCTGCACCAGAAGGCCTGCAGTGGTTCAGAGAAGGTTAAACGTGCCTCTAGAACAATAAACGCCAGGCTTCCCTGTGATGACCCCAACCCAGAAAAGATATTATAATTAATTAATATTAAAATAAGGGGGCTGTCATTGAAACCTATTGAAAGGGTTAATGTATGAGAAGATTTCTTGCTCAAATTTAGAGGAGATTCACTATTCAATTTCTCAACCTAGACAAGATTTTTTAACATTGTGGGGAACCATTTTTGAATTACTTTCAAAATCTTTGATTTGCTATTAAGCACAGATCTTGGCTAATAATATGTTTTACTATATGTTAAGGATTTTTTCCTTTTTCTTTTTTTAAACCAAACAGCTGTTTTTTTCTGGTAGTGGGTTTAGATTTTTTGTATAATAAAATTATTTCTTTTCAATTTTATGTTTAAATTTAATCTATATGGATATAGGATAATTACACTTAATCTGTGATTTCAAGATAATGTAATCGATATATATTATATATCTTACTATACTCTGTACTCTTTTATGCAAGAAATTAATAAAAATATTGGAAAAAGAAAGAGGAGCTTTCATGAATCTGGGCCTGTACTCGCAAGAATTTAGAAGAATGGTGGGGGAAGGGGGAGGGAACTAATTGAAACCTATTGAATGTCGAAAGGCCTGGATAGAGTGGATGTGGAGAGGGTGTTTCCTATGGCGAGGGAGTCTAGGACAAGAGGGCACAGCCTCAGAATAGAAGGATGGCCTTTTAACAGAGATGAGGAGGAACTTCTTTAGGCAGAGGGTGGTGAATCTGCGGAATTCATTGCCACAGACAGCTATGAAGGCCAAGTCATTAGGGATATTTAAGACAGAGGCTGACAGGTCAGGACATCAAGGTTTTACAAGGAGAAGGCAGGAGAATCCGGTTGAGAGGGATAATAAACCTGCCATGATAAAATGGCAGAGCAGACTTGATGGGCTCAATGGCCTAATTCTGCTCCTATGTCTTATGGTCTAAGTGAATTACAAAATAATTAAGTCAAAAACTAAAATCTGTATTCTCATAGCCTTGAAAAACTAAAAATCTTTACAGTCATTGCCCTAGCCGGGACATTTTCTTGGCTTCATCTTAAACCCATCACAAAGAGGTTTCTGAACAAGAGTTAGCTTTGACTTATTAGAAGATTATATACCTGTGGCAGTTTTAATGCATAAATCTTTCACTCTGACAGTCCATTTACAGAATATAGTAACATTTCTGCCAATTAACCTCACTGTACTGATGATGAAGGACTACAAAGTATTCTGTGGATAAGGTGCAGAATACTAAAACCATGTGAGTTTACATTTTGCCTGCAGTCATTTATCACGACTGGATTAACGTTAAACATGCTCTTTCTTGCATGCCGTGAATGCAGAACCCATGAACCAGCCTCCTTAACTGTGCAAAACTCCCCAACAATCGAACTGCTCCATTGGATCAAGCCAATGAGTCACCTGAACTATTCTGTATTTGCATTCTGTTTCACAAACACACATATAACATAATGCGGTGAGCGAAGGCATAGCATGGTTAATAACATGTCAGTGACACTGTGGAACACAGCTAGTCTGAACACCAACAGATCTGAAGGGGAGCTGCTTTGCAACGGGTACCATCTCAGAATGGGAAACAGAGTTGGGTATATTTTTCTCACATTAAAGCAGAGCATGATTTTTTTTTAATTTTGTAACTATCGATCCAAAGGTCCTACAGGCACTCCAATGCACTGAATGGCAATGAGATGATCTGGGCTGTTTCTGGTTTCAGATTAGCAGATCCCACAGGAAGCAGAAAGAAGAACGATGCATGCAATGCAAACCTGTTATTTTGACACAGCAGTTTGCTTCCATAGCCTTCTTATTTGGCATTTTGGAAAGAAAACATTTGACCAACATGCAACTCATTCCTTAGTAAGTGCCGGGTAACTGAAGACTGAAATCTCAGCTACCGATCCGATGGGGGGGAAAAGAATATCACATGTTCTGAATAAATAGAATTATCACTTGCCAAGGGAAGTACACTCGGGTCAGGGTCAGAATGACAGGACCCACTGCGTCCATCCTGAATCTCCTGTACGTCAGGGTCAGCAGTAGAGGGAACAGAGGGTGGGTGGGATGGAGAGAGGGATGGGGGGGAAGGAGAAGGGGTTGGGGTTGGGGGGGGGGGGGGGAACCATGCACAATGTGAGAGACAATGTATGTTACACTTTATCCCCATGCAGAATTACACCAGAGGGAGGAGCAAGCTCACGACGCCTGGTCTGAATGCATAAATTGCTAGTTTAGCAATACATTTCAATTTAAAACAATAAAAATTTACACCTTCAATCCAGAATCAGGAAAAAAAAAGGCATTAGGAAATAGCAGGAACTGCACTGAATGAGTATCCTGTGTTTCAGATGAAATAATTTCCTTCGTGTTCATCAATCATCGGGCTCCTGACCCAGCCTGGATAATTGCACTCATCTCAACTCTGAACTGATTGCGCAACGAACGGCTCACTTTCAAAGGATTCTATTTATTTGTTTATTTTTGTTACTTGCACAGTTTGGCTGTCATTTGATGCGTAGTTTTTAATTGGCTCTATTGTTCTACAGTGAACGTCTGAAAGGAAATGAATCTCAAGGTAGTAATGCATACGGTGACATGCATGTGCCTTGGTAAATTTACTTCGAACTCTGAACTGTGACTGACTTCAACAGTAAAGGGTTTGCTTTGGTTGGGATGCACTTTGATGTCTTCTGACAGGAGCATGTAAAGGAATACAGCTATACAAGCATTTGATTCAGGGTGGCATACGTCTGCGTACTGTGCTGGGTCTTGCTCAGATTCCAACACTGCCTCAAAGTTTCTGATCTGCCCTGCTGCTTCACCCTTCAGCACGTACAGTCTGAGCCCGACTGCAGCTTCAGCAGGTTCCCAGCCGCGGACTTCGCTATGGGTCAGCTCAAGAGCACGTAGTGTGACTCCAGATTCTAAGGCTTGCTGACTCCCTTGGAGAACCCAGACAAAACGTCAACTTCGTGCAAGATGCAATGCTTGGCTGGGAAATCTCACTGGATCAGCCTGGGGTGAGGCATCTCTCAATCTGTGAGTACATTCTTGAGGGGAGGAAGAAGTACAAGCTGGTGGGTGATGGTTGAAACCGGGAGAGGGGAGGAATGAAGTAAAGAACTGAGAAAGGGGCTGAAGAAGGGGGAATCTGATAGGAGAGGACAGAAGGCCATAAAGAAAGGGAAGGGGGTGAATCATCAGAGGCAAGTGGGGGGCAGGTACGGAGATAAAGGGAGAGGATGACACAAGAATGGCAAATAGAAAAACAGGGGGTCAATTACCCAAGTTTGAGAAATCAATGTTCATTCCATTGGGTTGGAGGCTACCCAGATGGAATATAAAGTGTTGCTCCTCCAACCTGAGTGTGGCCTCATCACAGCAGTAGAGGACCTGGACTGACATGTCAGAATGGGATTGGGAAGTGGAATTAAAATGGGTGGCCACTGGGAGATCCCGCTTCCTCTGGCGAAGCAGTCTCCCAATCTACTTCAGGTCTCACCAATATACAAGAGGCCACATTGGGAGCACTACACACAGCTCATGACCCCAACAGACTCGCAGATGAAGTGTCGCCTCACATGAAAGGACTGTTTGGGGCCCTGAGTGGTAGTGAGGGAGGAGGTGTAGGGGCAGGTGTAGCACTTGTTCCGCTTGCAAAATTAAATACCAGGAGGGAAATCAGTGGGGAGGGACGAATGGACAAGGGAGTCGCATAGGGAGCGATCCCTGCGGAAAGCAGAAAATGGGGGAGAGGGAACGATGTGCTTGGTGATGGGATCCTGTTGGAGATGGTGGAAGTTACGGAGAATTATGTGCTGGACACGTAGGCTGGTGGGACAGTAGGCAATGACAAGAGGAACCTTATCCCTGGTGGGGTGGCAGGTGGATGGGGTGAGGGCAGACGTGCGCGAAATGGAAGAGATGTGGGTAAGGGCAGCATTGATGGTGGAGAAATGTAGAAGGAGGACATTTCATTAATTCTGGAATGAAAAGCCTCATCCTGAGAGCAGATGCAGTGGAGACACAGGAATTGACAGAAGGGGACTGACAGAGTGGGAAGAGTTGTATTCCGGGTAGCTGTGAGAATCAGAGGGTTTATAAAAGATATCCGTAGATAATATGGTTCCAGAGTTTCAATGGTGCTCATGAACTAATTGGCACCCACTAAAAATTGACTGCTTCCCAGAGCATAATACAAGGGAGCATCATTTTCAGGTGACTGGCACAAGTATAGGGAGAATGTCAGAGGCAGGGATTCAGAGTCAGAGGGTGGTGGTAGAGGCAGATACATTAGGGACATTTAATAAACTTAGATAGGCAAATGGATGATAGAAAAGTGGAGGGCTATGTAGGAGGGCATGGTTAGGTTGACCTTAGAGTGGGCTAAAAAGTCAGTACAACATTGTAGGCTAAAGGCTCAACTGCAATATAATGTTCCATGTTAAAATAGATGGAACACTGCTCCAGAATTATCAACTGCACTAAGTCTGACCAGCATTGAGATGATGGGCTAAATGGACTCTCCTGAGTCACAAATTTGCCATAAGAAGATGGTTGCAAATCCTCAACTATTTAATCTATTTGCTGCCTTCCAAAACAAAAATAATTTCCAATGGAGATAGTTCTCTATTACATAGCAGAGTGACCAAGTGACCGCTTAGCAATCATAAAGCCTCTGTGAATGACCCTGAGACACAGAGTTTAAATCTCTGCAAGACAGACAGGGAACCTAAACCCAATTGATTAAATATGCACAAAATGGCCACTTTACTAGGTACCTTCCACTCCTCAAGCCCAACCAGTTTAGAGTTGTTCTGCTCCACCCCACTGATGTAACGCATGGTTATTTGAGTTACTATCGCATTCCTGTCAGCCTGAATCGGTCAGGACATTCTCCTCTGACCTCTCTCACTAACAAGGTGTTTTCACCCGCAGAACTGCTGCTGACTGGGTGATTTTTTAAGCTTTGTTTTTATCACCGTTCCCTGTAAACTCAAGGCCGTTGTGAGCAAATGTCCCAGATCAGCAGTTTCTGGGGTACTCAAACCACCCCATCTGGCACCAACAAAGATTCTACAGTCAAAGTCACTTCTCCCCCATTCTGATGTTTGGTCTGAACAAAAACTGGACCTCCTGACCATGTCGGCATGCTCTTATGCATTGAGTTACAGCCATGTGATTGGCTGATTAGATATTTGCAATAAAAAGCAAGTGTGCAGGTGTATCGAATAAAGTGACCACTGGGTGTACATCTGTAATTACAAAGAAGTATTATTGATCAGAACTCTGATGAATGGTGTAAAAACCTATCTAGTCCATTAGTATCTTTCAGGATGACCAACTGGCCACCCTGCCCCAGACTGACCTATGTGTGTCTCCAGACTCACAGTGATGCCAACAATTCTTAAATGCCTTTCGACACAAGCCAGAGGAATTTGAGTGATACATACTGGCGTTGCAGCAACACCCGTATTCCCTGAAAGCATTTCCTTTTCAAACAAAGAGCCTACAGAAGTGGGTACATTCTCAGAGGTTCGCCATGAGGTGATCCTGGAGCATGGACTTCAGGGCGCGCTGTAACTCTGAACGTGACACGATGTCTGGTGGGATCTGTCCAACTACCAGAGCTTGGAAGGAACACCCTCAGGAGTGTGCTGACATTTTCATTCAGGTTTCCAACACGTCGCCAACATTTGCAGAACACTTACACAGAACGACAGTGCAGAAATAGGCCATCTAGCCCAACTGGTTTGAATTAGACGACACTAAAATAGGTGATGCTGTTGACAGTAAAGATGGTTATCAGGATCTACAGAGAGATCTTGATCACATGATCAGCAAGGGATATGGGCTGAGGAAAGTTTAATTTGGATTATGTGAGGTGTTGCACTTGGGTAAGATAAATGGAGATAGGAGCAAATAGAATGACCTTGCGGCGTGCTGTAGAACAGCGAGACCTAGCAGTACAAGTACATGCTTCCCTGAAAGTTGCAAATAGGCACACGGAGTTAGGATCCCAAAGTGCCCTCAGTGAAGATCAGGGAACAGCTAATATCTGTTCTGGTGATACAACATTTGTTACAGGATTGACATCTGTCACGACATGCACTGGCAACATCGCAACCCACGTGTAGAGAAAAGACAGACTCCAATGTACAGACGGCAACAAGAGTTTATTCATAATAATTCCAAAAGAACATCAGTGGCACCGCTGAGTGACACTGCAATTAGCTCTAATCGGGCATCTGCTTAAATAATACAAGTAACATGGAATCCCCAAGCCTATCAAAATAAACTTTACAAGTTTAAACAGAAGGCATCAAGAGACCACATTACAAAGAACGAGTCACTCGAGAGGAACACAAGGAACTCTGAAGGATTAACAACTCTCATTAAACGACCATTAACTAATTCAGGTGCTCTGTAAATCTTGGGGCCAAACATTCTCTGGCGCCCTGCACAGGCCCAAAGAGCTCATTACACCTTCACATGAAAACACCCACCCACACATCAACTTGGGAAACCGCATTTCTTTAATAAGCCTTGTGCAAGTCAAAAAAAAAAATTCCAGATTAGTTCAAAGACCATTAAAGCATAAACAATAACTGTACTCGGACTGCAAACAGGAAACAAGAGACCAAACACACACACACACACACACTGCAAGCTCTGCATCAGAGTTTGAGAGACAAAGAGGAAAGAAATAAGCCTGCTGCATTTCCTGACTGGTTTTATCCTTACCCGTAGATCAGGTCTCCTGAAAACCTGTTAGTTAAAATACATCAATAGAAGAAATCAATAGGTGCAGGATAAGCCCCCACCCTCAGCACCGAACTCTGTTGATCCTAGTTGGCCAGCACTGGAAATAGAATCACTGCAGTAAGACCTATTGCAGTGATATCCCTAACTCTACAGCATTCATGCTGCGCTTATAAAGATATAAAGATTAATTTTATTTGTCACACGTACATCAAAACATGAAAACATACAGTGAAATGTACTATTTTGCATCAAAGACCAGTGCAGTCTCAGATGTGCTGGGTGCAGCCCACAAATATCACCATGTTTCAGGCGGCAACACAGTATTCCCACAATTTCCTAATCCTTTGGAATGTGGGAGAAAACCCACACAGCCACGTGGGTGGGCATACACACTCTTCACAGGCCGCGGCGGGAACCGAACCCGGATCTTACGGCCAGCATTGTAAAGCATTACGCTAACTGCTATGCAACGTGCTGCCTGCACTCACACTAAATGAGTGTCGTCCGCAAGAGCAGGCAGGGCATCCATACCTGCTTCAGATCTGCGCGGGGAATCCTGCAGTGTGCTGCGATCAAACAGGCTTCGCAGGCAACACACAGGCAGCAAGCTGCTGCTACACTACCTGACTCAAGAGGGTGAGAGGCAGGGGAGTGGCTCTCCCCTGTGCAATGTTTGAACTGTGTTGGTTGTTGACACAAACGAGGCACTTCACTGTGTGTTTCAATGTACAAGTGACACATAGAGCTGAATCTTTGATCGTCAAGCACAAGAAAGGGAAATTTCCGGAGAGACTAAACTGCTGTAATCCCTCATTCATCGCATCAGCAGGGCTCAGCCTCGGAACTCACTGTGGATAAGTGCTCACCCACAGCCCAGGCTGTACTGCAGTCAAATACCATTCCCCACTCTCCTCGCTGAACGGTGGAGGCATGTATCATCACCTGCGCTAAACACACACAAATTAACTGCTCCCTGGCATTCAGCATCAAGGGGTTCAGCAGAAGGGCTACGTAGATGGGAAGGGTTGGACTGATCTTAGAGCAGTTTAAAAGCACAAAAGAAGGGGCTGTATTGTGTTGTGATGGTCTATGTGATAGAGGCGAAGTCTAAAGGAGATCTACAATGCAAGTTTTTCTCTCCTTTACACAGAGAGTGCAAGGTGCCTGGAACACACAAACCCACCGAATATTGAAAGGCCCAGAGTGGATGTGGAGAGGATGATTCCAATAGCGGGAGAGTTTAGGCCAGAGGGCATAGCCTCGGAATACAAAGATATCCCTTTAGAATAGAATGAGGAATTTCTTTAGCCAGGGGGCTGAATCCTTTGCTACAAACAGCAATGGAGGCCAAATCACTGGGTATATTTAAAGCTGAGGTTGATGGTATCTTGATGGGCCAAAATGGCCTAAATTCTGCTCCTATCTTTTATAACTGTATGGTCTGTATGGAAGTGACAGTTGCAGATATGATGATGATGATGTTTAAGAGGCAACTTAGACAGACACATGAACAGGCAGGCAGTGAATTGGGGGTGGGGGGTTGAACCATTTACTGGCAGCTGTGCAGTTTAAATTGGCTTCATGGTCAACACAGACATCATGGGATGAGTGGTCTGTTCCAGCGCTATGCTGGTCTACGTAACTCAGACGAGAAGGAAGAAAGCATAGGAGATTAACCGCTTGGAAAAAACGAGTTTGAAGTAATACCACTCACCCGATAATCCTTGGAGATGGCTTCAGGCACTGCAGTAGCTGCATGCTGGGTTGAGATGGTCGCAGCTATAAGCTGTTTGCACCACTCGACGTGAGACCCTGCAGGGCTGGACAGACATGGAGAAGCGTCAGGCTGGATCAGCAACCATCACTAAGGAGCACACAGTGTTCATAGTCCACACTGATATTAACGTAACTGTAGGGCTACTAAAACAAAATCTTCACACCACCTTAAAAGTTTCTTCTCCCAGGCAGTTAACCTGATCAACCTTTCTCGTTAGCTCTGCTCCCATCACCCCCATCTATTACCCCATCACCGTAAACACTTTAAACCGCTTTTTATAACACAGTTTACATTGTGAGTATTGTTGGTCAGGATCCACCATGGATGCTACATTCTAACTACCTAGATATGCAAGCCTGGGCAGTACGATTTGGAGAGCAAGCTGTTGCCCACGTAGCAAGCTCCCCCTCTCCATGCAGTTGGCGAACCCAAAGGGACGGCACAGACCGATACGGTTTGGTACCAGCAGCACTTCAGGAGTTGCCAGTCAGCATTGAACTCAATGTAGGACCGCCTCAGGGACTCCAGCTCCCGATTTTTCCCTCGGGATTTCTTCCCAAAGCCCTCCCCATGAGTGGGAACAGCCTCAAGGCACGGAGGTTTAAAAGCAACAGTTTTCTTTCTCTTAGATTAACTACCAGTCACGGCTAACGAGCCCCTCTGTCTGAAGCGATTGGTTTTAAGGTGCCAGTAACCCGCCTTTGCCCTCCTCTTGTCAGTAGAAACAGTTCCACCAGGCTTAGTAGCTAAGCCACACATGAAGGCCAGGAGCTGGACTTTTTACAGGCTATTTGAGACGCACGCCATTAAGGAGCATTTAATAGGTAGTGGGAATATAAGCTAGTATTTATATATTTATAAACGTTTTGTTCCATATCCATACTTCAACCTTTAACTTATTTTTATATAATTCTTTATTTTTTATAATTGTTGAATGTTGTTTTTTGTTGCATGCCGCGCCAACACACCACAGTAAATTCCTAATATATGTAAATGTATATGGTGAACAAAGTTGATTCTTGATCCTTGTAATTGAACTGCAATCTGCAGAGGCTAATAAGACCAAGAGCGAAGAACTCAAAGCACTTTCTAAACTGGAACCCATTATACAGAAACCATCCTTACTACTGGTGAGCAATTACATTAAGGTGCCGACGACTGACTCATCAGTCAACTGGACCCCAAAACTAAAACTCTATAAGTCAGTTTAAACAAGGCAGCTATTTATTTAATACAGTGAACAGCTCAAAATCTACACAACTGTTAAGCAGTCTTTTTTCTTTCTGTTCAGTTCTGGCCACCTCATTCTAGGAAGGATGTGGAAGCTATAGAGAGGGTGCAGAGGAGATTTACCAGTACACGGCCTTGACTAGACAGCATGTCTTAGTAGGAAAGGCTGAGCGAGCCTGGACCTCTCTCTTTGGAGAGAAGGATCAGGGCTGACTTGACAGAGATTTATAAAATGATAAAAAGCATCTTTTCCCTGGCTGCCACGAGAGGCATAGCTTTAAGGTGACAAACCCATTCATCCACCTCCTCCCTCACTAATCAAGAACCTATTAACCTTCGCTTTAAATGCACGTACCCATGGCGGCCTCCACAGCCGACTCCAACAATGAATTCCACAGGCTAAAGAAATTCCTTCTCATCTCTGTTCTTGCTGTCAGTCAACACAGCACACCTGAAGGATTTGTGCATAGCCCACTGCTCTACTCTGTCTACACACGACTGTGTGGCTCGGCACAACTCAAATCCCATCCATAAATTCACCAATGACGTAGCTGGTGTTGCAGAATTCACAAATGGTGCTGAGGCGGCGCATAGGAGTGAGACAAATCAGCTGATTTAGTGGTGTCGCATTAACAACCTTGCACTTAACGTCAGTAAAGTTGTGGGCTTCAGGAGGGGAAAACTGGGAGAGCGCATGCCAGTACACATATAGGAGACAGAAGTGGAAAGAGCAAGCAGCTTGAAGTCCCTGGGTGTCAATATCTGTGAAGATCTAACTTGAACCCAACATACTGATGCAATTATGAAGAAGGCCCACCAGCAGCTATATTCCTTTAGGAGTTTGAGGAGATTTGGTATGTCACCAAAAACACTAGCAAATTTTTATTGATGTACAGTGGAGGACAGTCTGACTGACTGCATTATTACCTGGTATGGAGGCATCAGTGCACAGATCAAAAAAAGCTACAGCACTGTAAACTCAGCCAACTCCATCATGGGCACTAGCCTCCCCTCTATTGAGGACACCTTCAATACGTGATGCCTCAAAAAGACAGCATCCATTATTAAGGACCCGCGCCATCCAGGATGTGCCCTCTCCTCATCAGGGAGGAGGTACAGGGGTCGGAAAGCACACACTCAACACTTTAGGAACAGCTTCTACCCCTCCACCACCAGATTCCTGAACAGACCATGAACCCATGAACACCACCTCACTTTTTGCTCTCTATTTGCACTTTTTATTTATATTTCTAATTGTAACTTACAGGTTTTTTTTTATGTATTGCACTGTTCTGCTGCCACAAAACAATAAATTTCATGACAACATGTGAATGATAATAAGCCTGATTCTCAAGTAAGTTTTAAATTGAAACTTTGCATAGATGTCCATGACCATATGACAATAAATTCCGCTATCCATGTCATATGCACTCTTCTCACTACCACCATCAAGTAAGAGGTACCGAAGCCTCAGGTCACACACCACTGGACTCACAATCAGTTATTACCGAACAACTATCAGGCTCCTGAGCCGGCGTGGACAACTTCACTCACTAATACTCTGAAATGATTCTGCGGCCTCCACACTCACTTTCAAAGACTCTACAATCCATGTTCTCTATACTATTTTTAATCACACAATTTGGTGTTTTTCAATCTTTGTCTGTTTATGTGTAGTATTTTTCCATAAAATTCTAGTTTTTTTTCTTGTAAATGCCAGTAAAAAAATTAATTTCAAGATAGTATATGGTAGCATATATGTACTTTGATAATAAATTACCTTGAACTCTGGCTGACTTCTTTGTTGCTCCAGACACTAAACTGTGACATCTCTCTCAGACAGCACAATACAAATTCCAACCACCCTCTGGGTATAAACGTACAGGACATTTCACCTGGACAACATCCTATGAACCATCAAACTGCAGGCCAAGAGACTCAGGACGTGGGCTACATCATCATCTTATTGTGACTATACGTTCTCCTCTATCGTAATCATATGTGCTATATGTCTTATGCTGGGTCAGACTTTTGGTACTGTGCTTTACATCTTGACCCCAGGAGAGCACTGTTTCATTTGGATGTGTTCATGTGTGTGGCTGATTGACAATTAAACCTGAACTTGAAAATATTCTTCCTCAGATCATCTCTAAATCTCTTACCCCTTGTGCCTTTTAGTTTTAGACACCTCAAAGGTCAAAGTAAATTTAATGTCAAGGTATGTATATGTCACCATATACTGTACAACGGAGACTCATCAAGCATCCACAGTAGAATACAGAAATACAATTGAATCAATAAAAAACTTTACATAAAGACTAACAAGGCACTGGTGACCCCTGTTTCCATCCAAGGGGTCAGTGTGGACATGGTGGAGGATTACAAATACCTGGGGATACGAATGGACAATAAACTGGACTGGTCAAAGAACACCGAGGCTGTCTACAAGAAGGGTCAAAGCCGTCTCTATTTCCTGAGGAGACTGAGGTCCTTTAACATCTGCCGGATGATGCTGAGGATGTTCTACAAGTCTATGGAGAACAGTGCTATCATGTTTGCTGTTGTGTGCTGGGGCAGCAGGTTGAGGGTAGCAGACACCAACAGAATCAACAAACTCATTTGTAAGGCCAGTGATGTTGTGGGGGTGGAACTGGACTCTCTGACTGTGGTGTCTGAAAAGAGGATGCTGTCCAAGTTGCATGCCATCTTGGACAATGACTCCCATCCACTCCATAATGTACTGGTTAGGCACAGGAGTACATTCAGCCAGAGACTCATTCCACCGAAATGTAACACTGAGCGTCATAGGAAGTCATTCCTGCCTGTAGCCATCAAACTTTACAACTCCTCCCTCGGAGTGTCAGACACCTTGCGCCAATAGGCTGGTCCTGGACTTATTTCCACTTGGCATGATTAACTTATTTTTATTTAATTATTTATGGTTTTATATTGCTATATTTCTTCACTACTCTTGGTTGGTGCGGCTGTAACGAAACCCAATTTCCCTCGGGATCAATAAAGTATGTCTGTCTGTCAAACAACCAATGTGGAAAAGCAGGCAAACTCTGCAGATATAAAATATAAACAAACAAATAAATAATTAAATAGTACTGAGAACATGAGTTGTAGAGCCCTTCAAAGTGAGTCCCTAGGTTTTGAAATCAGTTCAGTGTTGAAATGAATGAAGTGCTGGTTCAGGACTCTGATAATCCTACGGTAATAACTGTTCCTGATCGTGGTGGTGTGGGACCCAAAAGGCTCCGGAACCTCCTTCCTGATGACAGCAGCAAAAAGAGAGCACGACCTGGCTGGTGGGAGTCCTCCATGATAGATGCTCCTTTCTTGTAGCAGTGCTCCTTGTAGATGTGCTCAATGGTGGGGAGAGCTTTGCCAGTGATGGACCAGCCTGTACCCACCACTTTTTGTAGGGCTGCCCTGATAACTCTGTACAGCTGGAGCACGCCCCACAGCAGCCTCCTCTGCTCGTAGAAAAACAAATCCAAACTATCCAGTCTCACCAGCTGGAACACAACTACCCTGTAACAACAGTGCTGTCTTTACCCTTTTCAAGACTTTTTCAAGTCACAACGTTAGTCAGTCTCAACTTATAAACAACATAAACTATAGTAAAATGTAAAACAGTTGTAAAATAAAATAAAATGGATTTCTTCCGTATTGCTGAATGTCTCAATACTCGGCCAAGTTAGGGTTTCTGGTTAATTGCAAAAGTAATGTTTTGAAAACTCCCTATCTCAATGGATGCATTCCAAAATCTTAATTGTTACAGTATATCCTCGGATCTGCGTTGAGCTCATAATTTCAGTAACTGGAGCCTAGGCTTTGACAACCCGGGAACAATGCAACCAGAGCTCGGTCTCCTACAACCCTGCACGCAAATCTATCGCAACAGACCGGGCTCAGTACACCCTGCACCCGCTCCAATTACAACCAGAGTCCGGGGTCCGTAACCGGCTGGAATCAAAGCCGGGACTCTCTCTCTCTCTGACCAATCCGTCTGCAACTGGCCGGGCTCTGAACGCTCTGCACCCGCACCACATCGCCCTGCTCCCGATTCAAATTCAACTGGAGCCCGGACGGCCCGGCCCGGTCCAGTTCCCTTACCTGTCCTGAGAATCCACGCTCGTCTGCCCGGAGCCAGGCGCCAAGCGTGGCGGCTTCTTGGCGGCCAAGCTCTCGGAACTGACCAGCCTTTCCATCGGCGCCGGGATTTGCACAGCTCCGGATCAGATTTCCTCTCCGGGACCGGCTCTGCCCAGTCTGTATCAGGCGCTTCCTCTTCCTGTGGCGGAGGCGAGTCAGAGTTCAGCCGCTGCCGGCGACGGCGCTGCACCACCGGCCTGACACCCGTCAATCAGCCTGAGTGACATCCGTCACCCGTCCGGCGGCGAGACATCCTCGCAGACAAGTAACGCATCGTTCCGCACTTAAAATCACCCGGGGACGGGAATGCAGTAAATTATCCTTTGTTTGTATCTAAACCACCGGTAGGTGAAGCAGCAATTTAAAAAAAACCGAAGTGAATTCGAGAAGACAAAATTGCGTCGACCTATTTTGTGTATACTGGTGGTTATAAAGGAAATTCTAAGTGATGATTTTCCTCATTTATCTCTAATGCAAATCTTACACTTATCGTCGAAAAGTACATGTTGCTTCTTCCCAAAACTAAGACAGAATAAGGCGATTCATATCGGCAAATTAAAGAGGATGCATCAGATAAAGGGAGACGATTGCTTACAAAAATGCTCTTTAGACAATATTGAAGTTTAATATTTGGGACTTTTTACCTGAGCACCGATTGTAAACTTCTGCTTGCCCCAATTACAATTGCGTTAGAAATTTGACAACTATTAGGACAATTACATCCAAGGGGACTCTCATGCATTAATGTTATAAATAGACAATATTATATCCCAGTGTTTTGGGTGAGTTCAGATCACTAGTGAAGGGCCTCGATGGTTTTATTGCATAAAAATAATGCATTTCTTTTTTTACATAATGAACCATTCATGCAGTTGTGGGAAAGGTAATCAAAGTACAAAGTAATATATCACTACAAGAAGGGGCAGAGCCGTCTCTACTTCCTGAGGAGACTGAGGTCCTTTAACATCGGCCGAACGATGCGGAGGATGTTCTATGAGGCTGTGGTGGCCAGTGCTATCATGTTTTCTGTTGTGTGCTGGGGCAGCAGGCTGAGGGTAGCAGACACCAACAGAATCAACAAACTCATTCGTTAGGCCAGTGATGTTGTGGGGATGGAACTGGACTCTGATGGTGGTGTCTGAAAAGAGGATGCTGTCCAAGTTGCATGCCATCTTGGACAATGACTCCCATCCACTCCATAATGTACTGGTTAGGCGCAGGAGTAGGTTCAGCCAGAGACTCTTTCCACCGAGATGTAACACTGAGCGTCATAGGAAGTCATTCCTGCCTGTGGCCATCAAACTTTACAACTCCTCCCTCCACCCTGAGCCAATAGGCTGGTCCTGGATTTAATTCCACTTGGCATAATTTACCTATTATTATTTAATTATTTATGGTTTTATATTGCTATATTTCTACACTATTCTTGGTTGGTGCGACTGTAACGAAACCCAATTTCCCTCGGGATCAATAAAGTATGTCTGTCTGCCACCCTGAGATTTATTTTCCAGGGACATTCCCAGTAAGTACAAGGAAACATGACAGAATCAATGAAAAAGAACACATACAAGATGGCCAAACAACCAATTTTCAGGAGAGAACAAACTGTGCAAACACCAGAAGACAAAAACATTTTTAAAAAATAATAATAAATAAGCAATACATATTGAGTACATGAGATGAAGGTCTTGAAAGTGAGTCCAGAGGTTGAGGGAACAGTTCAGTGATGGGGCAAGTGAAGTTGAGTTAAGTTATCCACTTTGGTTCAAGAGCCTGATGGTACAACACGTACAACACGCTGGAGGAACTCAGCAGGTCGGGCAGCATCTGTGGAAACGAGCAGTCAACGTTTCAGGCCGAGACCCTTTGTCATAACTGTTCCTGAACCTGGTGGTGTGATTCCTGAGGCTCCTTCCTAATATTTGTTAGCCTATGTATATTTGTTAGTCTGAATGGCAAATAATTTATTAGATTCAATCACAAAGCGTTATTCCATAAAATAGGAAAATAATCCTTTTTGGAGAGATTGTCCCTCCAAAGCTTGTCTTTTGCCTGTTCATTGTCCACACTCTCTCAGCCTTAGCGCCATGGACCAAATGTACAGGAACAAGACTAGCTCAAGTAAGTAACTGGGTGGCATGGACCGCTGGGCCAAGTGGTCTGTTTCCATGCTATGACAGAAATTAATTACCAATTTGGCTAAGAGCCAATTTTCCTTCCTCTTTATATAACTATAACATGTATAACACTTGTTTACTATTCTTCACACAGGAACTTAGATAGGGAGACTTGACAGATTAATCCAAAAGAGAATCCGAAGCAGAAATTAGAACCTCCATTGTTTTCCAAACTCTCGGGCTAGCTGTCAAGTCCCAACTGTTGCTAAAGTGCTGACTTCGGGCAGACTAAGTCATTGAGTGCATGGTCTGATAAGGCATGATAACAGTGAAAATGTTTGAATAAAATCACTGCTGTATATGATTTCAAGTATATTCACTTGTGTTAGGTGTACTCAAGAGAAAACAAAACCTACCTTGTTCATACAAGGCAGCTGTTTCTTCAGCTTTAACTGATAGGCCAACCATGTAACATAAGGCCATAAGAACAGAAGACATAGAAGCAGAATTAGGCCATTCAGCCCATCAAGTATTCCTATCATGGATGATTTACTATCCCTCTCAACCTCATTCTCCTGCCCTCTCCCCACAATCTTTGAAACCCTTACTAAACAAGAACCTAAACATGAGGAAATTTGCAGATGCTGGAAATTCAAACAACACACACAAAATGCTGGTGGAACGCAGCAGGCCAGGCAGCATCTATAGGAAGAAGTACAGTCAACGGTTCGGGCCGAGATCAGAACTAACAAGAACCTATTAACTTACAGTTCTAACTTAAGCCTATTACCCCTATTGGGACACAGGTCGCTGAGTCCTCTGTCCTGGGTCAGCCTTTCGGGTCGTCCCCACGTGCGGCCCATCTCTGAAGGTCCTTCCTCCCCCAGGGATGAAGTCATCAGAGCTTCTGTTGGCATTTGTGTAGCTCTGGCTTTTTACAGGATGGGGTTGCTAGCCCAGTGCCCAACCCTCCTCCTTTCACAGCCAGGCTTGGGACCGTCCATGGTGGAGTTAAGAACCTATTAACCTCAGCTTTAAATATAGCCAGTGACTTGGCCTCCACAGCTGCACACGGTAATGAATATCACTGCTGATTAAAACAAAATCCTCCTCATCCCTGTTCTAAAGGGATGTTGTTGTAGTTGAAGGCTGTGCCATCTCACAAAGTTATTTGCTGCATATTTTAAGGCTACCTCTAAATTCAAACACTCAGCGGTTCAGGAACATTTCTAAATGGACACTGAATCCATGAACACTACATTACTACTTTTTTTTATTTTGCACTACTTATTTTTAACTTAACCACTTAATATACATACAGTATATAATTACTGTAATTCAGTATTTATTATGTATCGCATTGTACTGCCGCCACAAAGTTAACACATTTCACGACATATGCCGGTGATGTTAAACTAGGTTCTGATTCTGAAATTTTATGATGTCATTATTCCTGGCAAATTGCATGATGGCTAGTTTTAAGGACAAGAATAAAGCAGCATGTTATACACATTGTGGGCATGTGGCCAAGTGGTTAAGGCGTTGGTCTGGTGTTGTGAAGGCTTAGCTAAGGCAGCGTGTTGTGTCCTTGAGCAAGGCACTTAACCACACATTGCTCTGCGACGACACCGGTATCGGCCTTTGCCCTTCCCTTGGACAACATCGGTGGCATGGAGAGGAGAGACTTACAGTTTGGCAACTGCCAGTCTCCCGTACAACTCTGCCCAGGCCTGCGCCCTGGAAACTTTCCAAGACACAAATCCATGGTCTCTCGAGACTAATGGATGCCTGTTAGAGACTCAGAGGTTTAGAGGTTAGCTAATTCAACGAGCAGTGGGGAGATGTCAGGAAACTAGAATCAGAAAGCTTTACATTTATTGCAGGGAATTTATTGGGGGAAAAATTCAAAGGGACAGGATTTATGTTCACTTGGAAAGACCGGGTATGAATAAAAAAGTCAGTTTGTGCGGAGGAAATTCTGCCTCACAAATCCAACTGAGTTTTTATTTTGAGATAACTAAAGAAAATAAATAATGAAGAAAAAAGTAAGCAGGGACTGTTGGGATTTGCCAGTGGAGCAGGAGATCGCAGAGTGAGTTAGAGACAGCTCCTTTGTGGATTTGCCCACCAGTTTTAAAAAGTGAGCAGGTCCTGTCAGGACTAAGCTGCGGAGCAGAATCTCACTTGGGTTTTTAGTAATTTAGCAAGGGCCAATAAAGAGAAATGAGGTTTCTGTGGAGTGGCCATTATGGGAGTGGGTCAGGTTCAGAGAGGGAGGCTTTGGTTTCACAAGCTTCGGCAAGAACTGGCAGCGGCCCAAGGGTGCTGAATGTTTTGGGATTATTTAGATTATTGTAGATTTTAAGTTTAGGAAATTAGAGCCAAAGGTTCAGCAAGTGTAGGCAGCATGATACTTAAGGCAGTGGACTGCTCCTCCTGTGAGTTGTGGGATTTCAGGGTACCTGACTATATAGAGAATGCAGAGGAGATTTACAATGATGTTGCCTGGATTGGGGAGCATGCCTTATGAGAATAGGTTGAGTGAACTTGGCCTTTTCTCTTTGGAGCGTCGGAAGATGAGAGGTGATCTGATAGATGTGCACAAGATGATGAGAGGCATTGATTGTGTGAATAACCAAAGGCTTTTTTCCCAGGGCTGAAATGGCTAACACGAGGGAGCATAGTTCTAAGGTGCTTGGAAGTAGGTACAGGAGAGATGCTAAGGGTTAGTTTTTCACAACGAGAGTGGTGGATGCTTGGAATAACTGCCAGCGAAGGTGTGGAGGCAGATACAATAGGGTCTTTTAAGAGACACTTAGATAGGTACATGGAGCTTAGAAAAATAGAGGGCTATGCAGTAGGGTCATTCTAAGCAGTTTCTAGAACAGGTTACATGGTCAGCACAACATTGTGGGCCAAAGGGCCTGTGAAGTGCTATAGATTCCTATGTTTCTTACAGTATCCTGAGTAACTACATCTGCAGAAAATGCACCTAAGTTTAGGTCCTGACTAACAAGGTCGAAGAACTGGAGCTGGAGTTGAATGTACCTTAGTCCATCTGGGAGGCTGAAAACCTCCTAGGTGAAACTTTTCTTGAGGTGGTCACACCCAGAGTGCAGGCTTCAGATAGTAGATGGGCAATCACCAAGAGAAGTAAGGGGAGTCAGCGGTGAGTGCAGGGTTCCCCTGTAGCCATTCCCCTCAGCAACAAGAATACCCCTTTGGCCAGCTCTGACACTCAGCAGGGAAGGGTAAAGTCAGGCAAAGTGATAGAAGACTCGATAGGGGGAAGAAAAAGAGATTCTGTGGCTACAAAAGAGAAGCCAGGATGGTGCTAGAGTCCAGGGTGTACTCAGAGATCTTGCAGAATATTCTCAAGAGGGAGGGTGAGCAGCCAGAGGTTGTGGTGCACACTGGCACCAATGACATAGGTTGGAAGTGGGAAGTGATCCTGCACAGTGAGCACAGGGAGTTAGGGAAGAGGCTAAAGAACAGGTCCTCCAAGGTAGTAACCTCTGATTACTCCCGGTGCCATGTGCTAGGAACAAGATGATAGTACAGATGAATGAGTAGCTGAGGAACAGGTGCAGAGGGCAGAGTTTCAGGTTCTTGGACAATCGGAACCTTTTCTGGGGCAGGAATGACCTGTTCAAGATGGACTTGCTGAACCTGGAGGAGAACCAATATCCTAGGCAGGAGGTTCATGACAGCTGTTTGGAAGGGTTTAAACTAGTATGGCAGGGGGATGGGAACCAGAGAACCAGCTCAGAAAATGTAGGGATGAATAGGAAGATAAATGTCAAGGCCAGGAGCAAAGTAATAGATACAATAGTGTTACGAACCCCGTAACTGGGTCACTTACCAGCAAAGATAGAGAGGGCTGTTGAAGTCTGATGATACTATTTTTAACAGTATTTATTAGTAAAAATACACAAAAATAATATCAATGTAAATATACAGATAATATACATCGTCAATACTAAATCTAAAAGTGCGGGTATAATAATAGTCAATAAGAAATAAGCTCTATCATTGTGTAGGGGATAATGTATTGTCCGATGGAAATATAAAAGTCACTCAGTTCATGCAGGCTGCAGCCTTTGGGGACCGCTGGGTTTGCTAGTGTAGGAAAGAGAGAGAGTTTTGGGAGAAAAACTTGCCGGCTTTCCTTTTATGATTTCGATCCGTCAGGAGTCCCATTGGTGTGGCCGTTCACTTGTGGCCTCTCCTTTAGCTAAACCATTCTTCAGTGGTGAGCCCGCCAACCCAGGCAAGGGAGAATGCACACGAGCCCCACTGGCTTTTGCTATAAAACGCTGTCACTGGATTTCCAGCGTTTCTCCTGGTGCGTCTAAAGGGGTTGTCCCCCAGACCCTCTTTTATCCTTACTCACGGGGTCTCAGGTGTCAATCAGGTTGGGATGATGCAATCCCTCAACCAGCCCACTCTGGTCGTCCCCTGAGAGGCTTCAATGAATAGTACAGTACTCAATACACAATTCCGTCTCCAAGAGGCAATGGCCGTTATCAGTGGCTTTGTTTCGCTGAGGCCAGGACACATTCCAAACCTTGTGGATTCTCTCTCATTTCCTGGGTCCCAGACCCAAATTAATAGCGATCTTGCAATTCTCAAAAAGGAGGGGGCAATGTACCCTTTAGCCCCTCAGAGTTGTGGCACATTCGTAACAATAGTATGGGTAGTTTGAAGTATGTGTATTTTAATGCTAGGAGTATAATGGTTAAGGGTGATGAATTTAGAGCATGGATCAGTACTATGATGTGCTCGTTACAGATACTTTGTTGAGAGAGGCAGGAATGGGTGCTTAATATCCCAGGGTTTTGATATTTTAGATACATTGTAATGTGATGTTGCAGCTGTATAGGACCCTGATCAGACTTCACTTGGAGTACTGTGCTCAGTTCTTGTCGCCTCACTACAGGAAGGATGTGGAAGCCATAGAAAGGGTGCAGAGGAGATTTACAAGGATGTTGCCTGGATTGGGGAGCCTGCTTTATGAGAATAGGTTGAGTGAACTCGGCCTTTTCTCCTTGGAGTGGAGGAGGATGAGAGGTGACCTGACAGAGGTATATAAGATGATGAGGGACATTGATCGTGTGGATAGTCAGAGGCTTTTTCCCAGGCCTGAAATGGTTGCCACAAGAGGACACAGGTTTAAAGTGCTGAGAAGTAGGTACAGAGGAGATGTCAAGGGGTAAGTTTTTTATTCAGAGTGGTGGGTGTGTGAAATGGGCTGCCGGCAACGGTGGTGGAGGCGGATACGATTGGGTCTTTTAAGAGGCTTTTAGATAGGTACATGGAGCTTAGTAAAATAGAGGGCTATAGGTAAGCCTAGTCATTTCTGAGGTAGGGACATGTTTGGGACAACTTTGTGGGCCGAAGGGCCTGTATCGTGCTGTAGGTTTTCTATGTTTCTAAAAGTTAAAGAGAGAGGTAAAGTGGGGGGGGGGATTTGCACTACTAATCCTGGACAATAACATAGCTGCACTCAGATGAGACATAATGGAGGCTCATCCACTGTCTATATGGGTAGAAATCAAAGATAGGAGGGGAGCAATCATTCTAAAGGGATTGTGTTACAATTGCCAGCAGGAGATTGACGAACAGATATGCAGGCAGATTAAGGAAAGAGGTAAAAACAATAGGGTTAATGACATGGGGACTTCAACTTCCCTAATATAAACTGGGATGTTCTTAGTATAAGTTGATCAGATGGGGCAGAATTTGTTAGCTACACCCAGGAGGGTTCCTTAAATCAATGTGGATAACCCAAAAGGTGTTGGATAATGAGCCAGGCCCAGTGACTAAGCAGTTAGGGAACAGTGACCACAACAACTTAAGTTTTAAGATTGGTATAGAAAAGGATAAATATGGAACTGCAGGAGTGTATTAAATTGGAGTAGAACAAATTTCAAGAGCATCAGGCAGGATCTAAGGAGAGCTAATTGGAAACTGCTGTTTTTGGGCAAGTTCATACCTGACATGTGGGGGGGTGTTTAAAAATCAACCGCACAGGGTACAGGATAGGTGCAGTATGTTCCAGAAAGAAGGAAGGATGAAGATGGCAAGGTAAGAGAATCTTGAATTGAAAGATTCAATTCAAGATTCAATTGGTTGTTAAGAGAAATTAGTCAAGCAGAAGAAAGAAGAGTATGTAAAGTTGAGGAAGCTAGAATCAATCAGAGCCCGAGAGGATTATAAAGAAACCAGAAAAGAATTAAAGAAGGGAATTAGGAAAGTCAGGAGGGGCCATGAAATGTCCTTGGTAAGTAGGATTAAAGAGAATTCCAATGCATTCTAGGCATATATCAAGAGCAAGAAGGGAGACGGGCAGGACCATTCAAGGATAGAGGTATGGAACATCTGCTTGGATGTGGAGGATGCGGGTGAAGTCCTTAATGACTATTCATCAAGGAGGAGGACATGGATGATAGGAAAATCAGTGCTGAACATACTGATACGGTGGGCTATTTCGAAGTAAAGAAGGTAGTGCTGAGTCTCTTAAAGTGCATTAAGCTGGGTAAGTGCTCAGGGGCTGATGGGATATACGCCAGGTTATTGAGAGAGGCGAGATTGCCAGGGCCTCTCTAGCTACTGACAAGTTCCCAGATGAGTGGTAAGGAAGCTACTGGAGAGAATTCTTAGAGATAGGATTTATGAGCATTTGGAAAGCCATGGCCTAATTAGAGAGAGCCAGCATGGCTTTGTGTGGTGCAAGTTGTGTCTTACTAACTTGTTTCAATTTTTTGCTGAGGTGACAGGGTGATTGATAAAGGTTGAGCTGTGGATGTTGGCTGCATGGATTTTAGTAAGGTGTTTGACAAAGTCCCTCATGGGAGGCCTATCCAGAAGATAAAGATGCATGGGGTCCATGGTGAATTGACTGTTTCGATTCAGAACTGGCTTACCCATAGAAGACAGAGAATAGTGGTTGAAGAGACTTGTTCTAGATGCAGGTCTGTGTCTTGTGGTATTCTGCAGGGATCTGTGCTAGGACCTCTGCAGGTTTGTGATATATACAAAGTGACCTGGGTGAGACTGTAGAAAGGTGGGTTGGGACGTTTGCGGACAATATGAAGATTGGTGTTGTGGATAGTGTAAAAGACTGGCAAAGAATACATTGGGATATAGATACACTGCAGAGATAGGTAGAGAAATGGCAGATGGAGTTTAACCTGCCCAAATGTGAAGTGTTGCACCTTTGGGGTCCAGGTTCATAGCTCCTTGAAAATAACTGCACAGATTGACAGTGTAGTTAAGAAGGCATATGGCATGCTTGCATTTATTACTTGAGGCACTGAATTCAAAAGTCAGGAAATTATGTTGCAAATGAATAAAACTATAATTAGGCCACATACAGTTCTGGTCACCCTATTGTAGGATGTTGAAGCTTTGGGGAAGGCACGGAAGAGGTTTACCAGGATGTTGCCTGGATTAGAGGACATACAAGCTTAAGATTCTTTTCTCTGGAGCAGCAGCGACTGAGGGGATTTGTGATGGAGGTTACAGAATTATGAGAGGCAGAGATGGCGTAGAAAGACATCCTTTTTCCCTGGTTGAAATGTCTAATACCAGAGGTCATGCATTTAAGATGAGAGGGGGTAATTTCAAAGGAGATGTGAGGGACAGGCTTTTTCATGGAGTGGTGGGTTCCTGGATCACACTGCCTGGTGTGGTGGTAGAGGCAGTAATATTAGGGACATTTAAGAGACTTTTTGATAGGCACACAAATGTGAAGAAAATGGAAGGATATGGACATTGTGTAGGCAGAGAGAATAGTGAGCCATTTATAAACACGAGAGGTTCTGCAGGTACTGGAAATCCAGAGTCACCCACACAAAATGCTGCAGGAACTCAGCGGGTCAGGCAGCATCTTTGGAAATGAGTAAACTAGGACCCTTCATCAGGACTGGGAAGGAAGGGGGAAGATGGTGGTGGGGACACCTGGAAGGACTGCTTGGGGTTGGAGGTGAGGGAGGATGTGGATGAGCAGGTGCCAGCTTTCTGCTGCTTGCAGGGATAAGTGCCATGAGGGAGATTAGTGGGGAGTGAAGAATAGGCCTTGAAAAAATTCATTATTCAATTCTTAATTCGGATATAAAGTCTCATAAGGTCTGGGGACCTTTTATTGAGTATTTTCATAACTTTCCTTTTAATTAAGTTTATTTTCAATCCCTTGCTTTCAGCTTTTTTTTGGTAGTAGGCATTATTATCTTGTTTTCAATTGTATTTACAGTCTTGGGGGTTTGAATGTTCTGATTTATATTTTCTACATTTTGTTTTGGTTGGTCTGGAGCTTGTTTGTGGGGTTGGGGGTGGACACTAACTTTACATGACTTCAACTTGGGTGCTTTTTCAATTATTTTATTTTCTATTATATTACTACTGTATGTTTATCTTGCACTGTACTAATTTCCTATTTTGTTTTTGGGGTTTTTTTTTTGTCTGTAGTGTTGTAGAAAATGCATTAAAAAAATCCAAAAAAAAAAGACAAGCCAATCACGGAGGAGTGATCTCTGTGGAAAGTGGAGGGTAGAGGAAGATAAAGGTGTTTGGTGGTAGGGTGCTGTTAAAGATGGCAGAAGTTGCAGGGAATGATGAGCTGGATGCAGAGGCTTGTAGGTAGTAGATAAGGACAAGAGAAATGGAGATGTAGGCAAGGGCAATAAGCCATTTGATTAATAATTTACTTGGCTCAGCACAACTTTGCAGGCCCTTTCCTGTACTGAACTGTTCATGGTTCTATGTTCTAAAACTGATCAAGGTGATAGACATGGTGTGCATTGACTTTAGCAAGGTTTTTGACAAAGTCCTGCTCTATGAATAGTTCTGGTTGCTACATTACAATGAAATGAGGGGATAGCATTAAAAAGTGTACAGAGATTCCTCAAGATATTGCCTGGAATGGAGGGCTTTCCTTTTAAAGAGATTGGATAGCCTAGGACCAGAAGGTGCAGCCTCGCAATACAAGGATGGTCCTCTAGAACAACGAGGAGAAGGAATTGTAATCAGAGGGGGTGAATTTGTGGAATTCATTGCCACAGATGCTGTAGAGGCCAAATCATTGGGTGTATTTCAAACGGAGGCTGATAGGTTCTTGATTAGTAAGGTTGTCAAAAATTACGGGGAATGGGTTTGAGAGGGATAATAAATTAACTATGATGGAATGGTGGAGAAGAGTCAATAGGCCAAATAGCCTAATTCTGCTCCTATATCTTATGGGTTTATTCTTACTGAAACATAGCAAACTTAGGGATGAATCAACATAAGTTTATATAATTCTGAGGGGCATAGATAGAATAGTTAGTCTTGCTCCTAGGCTGCAGACATCTAGTGGCTATAGATACAAGATGAGAAAATTTGCTTAAAGGTGGGGTGGGGGGGGCAAGTTCTTGATTAGATGGTGAGGGTTATACGGAACAAGCTGCCAAGGCAGTAGAAGCAAATACAAACTACTGCCTTTTAAAGGCAATACGAAGGACAAATGAGATTAGCAGAGTTGAGCTGAAGATCCCATTTCTGTGCTGTATAACTCTAACTTAATAGGTTCAAATTAGTTACTTGGAAAATAAAATCTAAATATGCAAAATCCCTTGTCAATCACCAAGTTTACCTTCAGAAACAAAAATAGTTTTGGCTCCAACCACAGGTAAAGTCTGGTGTGCAATAGATATCAACCAAATTCTTTGTTTATATACACTCACAGGAAGTATATTATACCATAATGAAGCACTGGGTCTGGACCCTAAACTATAAATCTCTGCCTCCAATGACTACATCTTTCTATACAACACAAATAAATTTATACAGCAGGTTAAAACTTAAACATGCCTTCATTTTTGGGTATGCATTCAAGCGATAGATATTGTAAGCTCTAGTATATTTCATCCATTATCAAGCACCCCCATTCACCTAGAACATGCCCTCTTCTTGTTGCTACCATCAAGGTGGTACAGGAGCCTGAAGATACACAGTGTTTTAAGAACAACTTACCCTCTGCCTTCAGATTTCTGAATGGACAATGAACCATGTATGCTACCTCACTGTTTTTCTCTCTTTTTGCACTATTTATTCAATTTTTATATATATTTCTTTGGTCATTTATGTTTTTATTATGGATTGCACTGTAATGCTGCCCAAAACAACAGGTTTCACAATGCCAGTGATATTAAAGCTGATTTTGACTGACTCAAAACTGAATATTCTCAGAGCATTGTAACTATCTAGCTTTTATATAATCTGCAAATAATACACCAATTAGTGAAATGAGATGGCTATTCATTGCATCCTTATTTACAACTGAGAAATGAGCATTCAACATAGCAGTGAAATGTCAGAACATCTTAAGATATCTCATTTTTTATTTCTCAATAGTTAAACAGTAGCATCTTTGACTGTACAAGGCAAACATAACATAAATCAATTTTGTATACTGTTTAATTATAAACATCAGTTTTTAATGCAATGTATACAAAGCATGTGAAAAGATTAGTCCCTCATTCTATAGTCTCAAATTACTCCATTATTCTTAAAGTTTCAACTTTGATAAACTGTAATCTTATCCCCTGTTAAATCATGCAGTTTTCAGAAACTGCAGATGTGGAAACAAAAAGCAGAGTGTGAGATTGAAGGCAAATATCCTGAGAAAACAATAAATAGACACAAAAAACAGACATTCAAGAAAATGCAACAAAACAGTAAGGGTGAAATTTGTTGTATTTTTTTTTAAAAGAAATGGTAATGAGATTTTAATAATGTTTTACGGTTTCAAGCTTAAGTCAATTTTCAGTAATGCTAATGAATCCAGGAATTCAACCATCTTGGAAAGTCATTTCTGTCCATTTGACAGTGGCAAAGCATTATTGTCAAGTAAATCTAAACAGGACATAAAAAGAACATGGACACTACATCAAACCACAAAGATATATTCTCAATATTCTGTTAAACCTAATAAATATTTGCAAGTGCTGTTATTTACCTACTGTATCATATTTAATTACATTCATTAACAGTTATAAAACTGATTTTAATGAACATTAAAATAATTTGTTAATTTGATGGAAAGATTTGGAAATCATACTGTGTAAGAGAACACACAAAAGAGATTAACAATGGATTATAGCACACATACAAATACCTCTAATTCAAGTGTTGAATCTTCTAACCCTGCGTAAAACACAGCATCTCAATCCCAGAGTATACCTTAGAATTTTTTTTCATCTATTTACTTGTGCTGCAGTCATATAAGCTCATTTTACATCCGACATATTTCAAAGCAAGTTGTTCTCTACGAGGGCAATATTAAAATTAATACAGTCAGTAGTCACAATGAAATATGTGCATCATACATGAACCTTTTAGTACTTTCTTGTGATCTTATACAAAAACTTGATGAAGAACCAAAACAATAAGAATCAATAATAGCATTTAGCTACAAAATATAGTCTGATTATCAGTAGATTTTGAGAGCATCAGCTTTAAGTAACAGTTTAATCTGCAATAATCTGTTAATCTGTTATAATTAATTACAAATGCTTCATAGCCCACAAAATAAAGGCCTTTGGCTACTACAGATAAAACAATTAAGTAGCTCAATTACTGATTAACCAAAAGGAAAATGATTCAAGCAGCCTGGATTTCTGATGTTTAATAATATTCTTGTGGAGAAATGGAATGATTAATAATGTGCAATTTATGATTTGCAAAGACAACGTGGGCATATTTATTACAAAGTAGATAAAAACAATTAAAGTTTCTAAGCCTTTAATTCGACTTAATTTAACACTGAGACATTGTTAAACTGAGGTAATAAATGGCAGTACGCCTAATTAATCCCTCAAAAAACCCAACAGGAAATATGCCATTGCTACGATGAATGTACAGCAGAAAACTCCAGAAAGCAGCTGTACATTACAGCCTGACAGAAGACAATAGTGGGAACTTTCGATCTTCTTACATGCCTGTTATCCACACCAGATTCTGTTTTGCTGTCTTAACAGCTACAGATGATCCAATCTACTGACTGTGATGGATAGTCATATTTAAAGTTGTCACACATTTCCCAATTGATCTCAGGCTCAGATTTACAATCAAGGAAGTATTTATATTGAAGACAGTATAATGACTTTTGGCCTACAAATGCCTGGGAATTCCAAAGGGTTCAACAGCAACAAAGCAGACCTTGAAACAACCACATTACAAAAAATAAAAACTTCACAAATTTTAGGAAATAGTAATTTTAAGGTCAAACATATTTCTCAAAACTGCCTTTTCAGTTACATTAGAATAACGTATCAATGGCAAAGTCTAGGAAGCAACTAAATTTAATGCAGACCTCTGGAACTTGAAGCAAGCTTGCATCAAGAATCAGTTGGGTATTGTATCAACTTTGAAGTTAGAACTGTGTGTTCAATTTGAGACAAATTGGAAATGCAAAAAAAAAACATCCATACACTTTCCAAACCACGAGTCTTTTTTTAAGTGCAAATATTGTTGACATGCAGGTAAAGTTCTAGATTTTAGAAGGTGAACCCAAAAGCGAAAGCATAACTAATAATCAGCATTGGCCAATATATCATAAGTCCTCCTTTGCTACCATTAAGATCAATACAAGATATTTTACATAGACTTGCACTGACAGGTGAAGCCTTCCACTCTTAACAATATAATTCTTAACAGTCTAAAAAAATGTTAGGTGGTCTGTAATGTGATTTGAATCCACTCTGAAATTATTGAGTGCTGCCAGATTGATTAAACTCAGTTTAATTTACTCTTAAAAATAAGTTATTTTTATGTTAGATACAAAAAGCAAAGCAATTAGGGACTTTTGGGCCTTGCACAACAAACGCGAAATCCTAAACTAATTTTTACATTAAATTTGGCAGATATAAAATGTCCCAAAGCACAATCAAGGTACTATGCTACCCAGAACATCTCTGCAGCACTGGAGGGACTGAGAACTAAAGCCTATAATTACTTTTGATATTTTTAACCTTATCGTGGGCCATTCTTTTGACATCCATTTCTATGTGCATTTTCAGCTTTAACCCCATGTTTATTTTCAGATCCATTGGTATAAGGGTGCCAAACAACGAAAAGTGAGGTAAATCAGTTATTAAAATGCAGCACATTCCAACATCAGTCATTATGCTTTCTAGCCCACAAAAATAAAACAATTTCTAAAACTGAAACTGAATACAACCTTTAAGGGTCAAGTTACGTCAGCATTTCCAGGAAACAATTATTTTGTTTAAATTATGTGTATTTTATTAGAGACAAACAACCCACTATTATGTACAGTAGGCAAGTACACTGGTTGTTTTCATGTAGCTGAGTTGCTCATTCAGGAATGCAGGTGTTCCTGCACTATTGTATTTTTTTTTGTAGGTATAAACCAATAGTTGTGTTCAAGTGTAAGTTTTTATTTATAAAATGTGAGAAAGTCTAGACTGTAAAATACTGAAGTTCATTTTTTATTCAAACCCTGATGTTTGATCATTTAAAAAGCAACACTGTATAATACAGAGGTTTGGAGAACATGACCATCTACCGTCACATACACGGGGAGGTATGGAACAAAAGATGGGCAATGGTGCTAACAGGCAACACCTAATTGGCAGCCCGTGAATCAAGCAGAACACAAAATAAGTTGTTGCCTTAATCAGCCCATTTCGTGCTATGCCCCGAGATCAATTTCCTCTCAATGTGTTTCAAAGACTTTCCTAACCTAGTGCTTATAATGTTTGGCATTGGCTTTTGACTATCTACTTAACACTATGGTAGGGAGCAGTGTAATTTACTGTACAAGCCACAAATGCTATCGAATTAGTTTAACCCATAGAAGCTCGACAGCAGTAAGCCAGACTCCCGCTACTCATTAATTTTGAGATGAGTAATTCCACAGTTTTCTTTATTCAGTGACTAAAAGTCAGCAATGCGGCTGACTTAAACAGAAATAGCAGGACATTAACCCTATGTAAATGGCAGCCTGCTACCATTTCAACTAAGGCACAAGCGTAATTTAGAATAATATATTTATCAAAATAGTTTTAATTCATTTTTGTATAAAGAAGCATTATAGTATTAACATGCAAATAAATCAACACCCCTATCCAGCATTCTTTTAACATGCTGCAGGATAACATTTACAAACTTTTTACAGTTTCTAAAGTAATCCGAGCTACAATGATTCAGATTTCTATATGTGTATCTCAAAGAGTTGTCTGTGATCGTGGAGATATGGGCATTGTAGAAGATGGAGTTGATGAATTAGAAACATGGGGGATCATTCCTGTTGAGGAGTCTGAGATCTGTAGTTCCTCTAGTTTCTTCAATAACTGCTCTCGTATAACCAATAATTCTTTGTATCGCTGTTGAACTGGATCTTGCTGTTCAAAGGAGAACAAGAACACCATTAATAAAAGATTAAGTAATTGGTTATGAGTAAAATGGTGTTATTTTATGACAACATTATAGAAAAAATATTCTCCCACAAAGTTAAAAAGTTCTCTTTATGATTTAAGTTCACAACCTCTTCCAATCCACTCAATCCTTCATGTTCTTGAGCAATGGACCAGATGTTATATATGGCAACTGATGCACAGAGCAATTCAGTAATTACTTGCCTCACCGTGAACACTAAACCAAACCAATTCCATATATTATGACTACACTGGATGTTTGCAGTGCGTGATTTACCTTCTGACTCCTAACAATTCCAATATCTGTAAGGCACAAAAGTGTGATGGATTACTCCCCACTTCAGTACAGTTTCAACAGTATTCAATTAGCTGACTACCATTTCCAACAAAGCAGTCCACTTGAAGGGCATTCCATTCACTCCCTCTGCTATCAGTGTGTTAGCTGCTGCCAAGTATACCAACTACAAGATGTATTGGAGCAACTTGACAAGGCTTCTGTGACATCAGCTGCAGAATCTTTGACCTTTGCTGTCTAGAAAAAAAATGTCAGCAGATATACAGGAATGCCTCTTCCTGTAAGTTCATTTGAAATCACAAACTATCCCAAATGCGAAACCTTCACTGTCACAATGTCAAAAACCCCTGGCAATCCCTGTGTAACAACACTTATCAGATGGACTGCAATGAGAATTAGGCTGAATACAGTAAACAGACAGGTGAACAAAAAAATGGCAAAGAGATCATGCAAAAATAGAATGGAAGCTAATTTAAAAAGGAATGCAAAATTACTCCACGGGCAAGTAAATTATAAGTGGGCAGTAAGAGTAAGGATGAGATTGATTAGGTGCTAAGGAAAGTGAACTTATATACAGGGACAATGCATGTGGCTGGGATACCTAGAAAGTACTTCGTCCTTGTCAAGGAATAGGATGCTAATAAAATCTCAGTGGGACAGAAGGTTGTAGAAACAATAAATAGAATGTCAGGTGAAAAGGTGACATCAAAAAGGCAAGCAAAGCTTAAAATATGAACAGGTTTAAACTGTAGCATCTGAGATTGCCAAGGGATATGAGAAAGGACTTGGCATAATATTTCAAACACCTCTCGATACTGGGAAGGCATCAGAGGACTGAAAAATGAGAAAAGCAATGCCAATGTTCAAAAATGACGACAAGGATACCTTCAATAGCAAGCTATCAGTTTAATCTCAGCCCATAGAAGCTTTTAAAACAAAATTTTGGGAAACAATATCAAGCATCCATAGAAATTTGAATTAATTAAATAAAGCAGCACAGACTAGTCAAAGGCAAACTAAGTATTAAGATTCAAGATTAGCAAAACTGTACCACACAAATTAATGATTAGCTTTAAGAGATATGAGCATCAGTGAAAATCTAGAAGGTGCGTTAGATTTATTTGGGATTAAAAACCACACACACACAAAAAAAATCAGAAGAAAGATTATCCTTTATCATTTAAAGGAAGTGATGGTTGAATGGCACATTCTGCAACAACAGCCTTTGTCATGGAGTAAGCAACAAAATCTCATGCGGGGAATTCATTATCTGATAAGACCATAAGACATAGGAGCAGAATTAAACCATTCTGCTCATTGAGTCTGTTCTGCCATTTCAATATGGGTGATTTATTATCCCTCTCAATCCCATTACCTTTAACGTACTTACCAATCAAGAACCTCCGCATTAAATATACTCAATAACAGCCTCCAGTGCCATCCGTGACAATGAATTCTAGATTCACCACCAAAGAAATTTCTCATCTCTGTTCTAAAGGGAGACCCTTCTATTCTGAGGTTCTGCCCTCTTGTCCTAGATTTGTCCTTATAGGAAACGTACTTTCCATGTCTTCTCTATGTAGGTTTTGCAATATTTGATAGGTTTCAATGGCATACCCCCTCATTCTTCTAAACTTCAACAAGTACAGGCCCAGAGCCATTAATGTCCTGAATCTTCTCTGGTCCTCTCCAATGCTAGCACATCCTTTCTGAGATAAGGGACCCCAAAATGCTCACAATACTCCAACAGTGGTCTGACCAATGCTTTATAAAACAATAAAAGATTAATCATATTGATGGAAATATGACAGATTCAGTCTAAGTTATGATCGAGTTTTAGTAAAACTGCACAATGTACATGTTTTAAGAGCAGAAATCAGGATCAGTGAAAGTATTGTATTTAAATTGAATTGGGTTCATGAGCAGCACATACCATGTTAAAGAATAGCAAAACTAAACAGAAAACTGATCTTTAATCATTTAAAGGAAGAGATGGCTAAAACTGATCTTTAATCATTTAAAGGAAGAGATGGCTAATTCTATACCAACATCCCTTTCCCATGGAGTAAGCAATAATATCTGATATCAGCATCTGGCAAACCAAAGTGCATAACCACAAAAGGAACAACTATCTGGCCATTTTGCACCTTCAAAACCTTACTTGCTCTTACAGAAACACACAGTGCATGAAAGACAATTTGATCTTTCTCATCATCTCCATACCTGTTGTCTGAACCAAGGGTTCCAACGAATGTAATAGTTGACCCAGAGATCCAAATGTCGCATGCTGGCCACTGGGTATAATACACGGTGGTCTTTTGTATAGAAGGGATTGATGTATTTGTCCATATCACTATTAATAAAAGACCACAAGGATACTGTCCTTTTCCGCAATTCCTTCAATTAAGAAAGAAGATAAATGATAATAGATAATGTTGTATAAATACCACTTCTGATTGATGATTATATGGTATATTTTATCTTCAACCATTTCTTAAATGGTTAATATTGTACTGATCAATTTACATTAGTAAAATAGATCTGAACTGAATTATAAGTTTTCAGACAATTACATGGTTATGCTGATATCCAAGAGGAAAGCTGTAATTCAATACCCAAGAACCAAAAGGATAATTAGGATAATTTGTTTTTTATCAGGTCAGAGTCTCAAGTCATATAAAATTTGAAAACATACAAAAGATAGAAATGATAAATTCAGTGAGATACAGAAAAAGACAAGGCAGAGGGAAAGAGAAGTAAAATATTGATAAGCAGCACAGGCCATACAGAGATAGAAAGGGGAATGAGAGAGAGAGAGAGAGAGAGAGAGAAAAAGAGTAAGGGAAGCAAGCAGAAAAGCAGTTCCAGGAAAAGAGACCCACAAAATTAGTGTTTCCTTACATTTATAAAGTGTCTTTAATGCAGTAAAATGTCCCAAGGCACATAACAACGACACAGCAAGTCAACTAGCATGAAAAAAATAATGGCAGCAGAGTTAAAATGGCATTATCGGCACAAAGATACATTCTTTCAATTAAGAGTATGCTGCAATTCTTCCCTTTCTCCAGGAATTTTGTATCTTGAGTTTTGGATTCCAAAATATGACACAAAAGATAATGGAAAACATGTTCTTTATGAGATTCAATTTCAGTTGCTTCCCCACCTCTTCCCTTCCATCTGCTTTCATTAATAGTTGCTGACTCCCCCAATAATAGTCAAAAAATAATGGGAAGTGCACTCAGTGGCCATTTTATTAGGTACAGGAATGGTCATCTGCTGTAGCCCATCCACTTCAAGGCTTGATGCATTGTGCATTCAGAATTGTTCTTCTGCACACCACTGTTATAACATGAGGCTATTTGAATTACTATCACCTTCTTGTCAGCTTGAACCAGTTCGACCATTCTCGTTAACAAGGCACTTATGCCCACAGAACTGCCACTCACTGGAATTTTTTTTTTTGTTTTCATATGATTCTCTGTAAACTCTTGAGACTGTTGTGCATGAAAATCCCAGATCAGCAACTTCTGAGATACTCAAGCCATCCCGTCTGGCACCAACAATCATTCTATGGTCAAAGGCACTTAGATCACATTTCTTCTCCATTCTGAAGTTGGCCTGAAAAACAACTGAACCTCTTGACCATGTCTGCATGCTTTTGTGCACTGAGTTGCTGCCACACAATTATGCCCTTTACAGACATGCAGTAGAGAGCATCCTAACACGCTGCATCACTGTATACCAAATCTGCACTCCGGTGGATAGGAAGGCTCTCTAGTGGGTAGTCAGAACAGCCCAACACATCACCGTCACAGGCTTATCTGCCATCAAAGACATGTGTGTAAACACAAGGATGTCAGAAAAAGGCCAGTAACATCATGAAGGATCCCACCCACCCTGTCCATGGAGTCTGTCCCACTCCCATCAGGGAGAAAGCTTAAATCTTGAATTAGATATTTGCATTAACAAGCAGTGAACATGTGTACCTTAATAAAGTAGCCACTGAGTGCAAATATGAACGGAAAGGAGCCAAGGAGAAATTAAACCAGAATGAAGAGAGAGAAATAGGTGCAGTGAAATAAAAACAAACAGCTGAAGAGAAAATAAGAGTGAAATAAAGGCAACCAGGATGAAAAGAATGCCTAGAATTTATAGCGCACGCTTAGTTTAAAAAGGTAGGAAATACAAAATATTTTTTAATCCATGTACATTTATTCTTATCCCACATCCCTCCCTTATCCTTCCCATCTCAAAAACCAGTTTTAGTGCCTAACCACAGGTTTTAAGTAATTAAGCAGGTATAAAGAATCCACCATGGTGATCACCACTAGATGTCTGGTAGGTAGTCTCCAAATTGTGCTTATACCAACCTCCTTTGTGCGCTGCTGTTCACAAGTGTAAAGGAAGGTTCCAAACCGACAGCTGTACAGATGATCCAGAACGGTAATCAAGAAAACCTCATTAAACTGAAAGGCAGTTGGAAACTAGAACCAAAAAAAAAGAATACCCCTTTGAGCATATTTTAATAAGTCTCCTCAAAGGTGAAGATGAAACTTTTACTTTACCCCACAATAAGATGGGGAGTTCTAGTTCAAATTAGTCTAACTTATATTCCATTTAACAATACCAAATAAAAGCTGACATTTTCTCACCAAAATGAGTCATTTTACTCAAATTGTCCATATTTATCTTGTCTCAGAGAATCAGGCAGAACCACTCGAGTCTCAGCCTCCCACACCCACAGACACTTCTTTTCTAATCTTCATTTCTGTACACAAATGATGGGAGATTTGATAGAGACATACAAAATTATGAGGGGTAGATAGGGAGGTAGGTGGCATCCATCAGTCTCGAGAGACCATAGATCTGCACCTGGAGTTTCCAAGGCACAGGCCTGGGCAGGGTTGTATGGGAGACCAGCAGTTGCCCAAGCTGCAGGCCTTCCCCTCTCCAAGCCACCGATGTTGTCCAAGGGAAGGGCACCAGGACCCATGCAGCTTGGCACTGGTGACGTCGCAAAGCAATGTGTTGTTAAGTGCCTTGCTCAAGGTCACAAACACGCCGCCTCAGCTGAGGCTCAAACCAGTGACCTTCAGGTTACTAGTCTGATGCCTTGCCCACTAGGCCATGCGCCAACACTATGAGGGTTATTTATAGGGTAAATGCAAGCAGGCCTTTTCCACTGAGATTGGGTGAGACTAGAACTACAGGTTATATAGGTTGAGGGTGAAAGGTGAAATATTTAAGGGGAACATGAGGGGGAACTTCTTCACTTAGACCAGGGGTTCCCAACCTGTGGTGCATGGACCTTTTGTTTAATGGTATTGGTCCATGGCATCAAAAACGTTTAGAACACCCAGCCTAGGAGGTGATGAGAATGGGAATAAGCTGCCAGAAATGGTGGTTGCAGATTTGATTGCTACATATAAGAGAGGTTTGGATAAGTACATGGATGGGAGGGATACAGAAAGCTATGGTCCAGATTTGGGTTGAAAGGACTAGGCAGAGTAACAGTGCAGTATGGACTAGATGGCCATTTGTACACATGTGACCTATACAAAGGGGATGGGTTACACTTGAATTCGAAGGGGGGGGGGGCTTGCAGACAGGTTTGCTGGAGCCATTGGGAATGGCTTGAACTAATATGGCAGGGGGAATGAGAACCTGTATAATAGAGATGAGAATGAGCCTGCAGGTTTACAAGTTCATTGTCGTTCAGTCGTTGAGTCCAACTCTTCATAACTTCATGGACCATAGGGTCCATAGGGCTTTCATGGCAAGATATGGAAGTAGATTGCCAGGCCTTTCTTCCACACAGATACTGCTGCTGCCTAGGCTGGGACCCGGCTGGGTTTCAACTCAGGATGATCTGCCTTTAAATCCAGTGCTGATGCCATTACTCTACCAGCCAGCCTGGTTTACAAGTAGATGATGCAAGGAAGGACAAGCAATGATTGCATACAACTGAAAACAGAGTAAAGAGTTAAATAGTACCACAGAGGCAAAATTCATGAGGGCAAAGAATGCAGGACTGAAGGTGCTGTATTTAAATGCACTTAGCATTCGGAATAAGGTGTAGAGATTAGTCGGTATGACATGGGCATCTGAGTCATGGCTGAAAGAAAGTCATAGTTGGAACTTTAACATTAAAGGATATACATTGTATCAAAAGGACAGACAGGAAGGCATAGGCAGTGGCGCGACTATTGGTAAGAGATGGAATTACATCTTTAGAAAGAGGTGACATAGGATCACAGAATGTCAAATCTATGTGGGTGGAGTTAAGAAACTGAAAGGGTAAAAAAATCATTATGGGAATCATATATTGTCCTCCAAATTGTAGCCAAGATGTGGGGTTGAGATTGCAAATGGAGTTGGAAAGGGCAATCTCGCAATTGTAATGGGGGACTTCAATATACAAGGGGATTGGGAAAATCAGGTTGGTGTCGGATTCCAAGAGGTGGAACTTGTTGTGTGCCTACACGTTGGGTTTTTAGAGCAGCTTGTGCTTGAGCCTACTAGGGGAAAGGCGATCTTAGACTAGGTGAGTGCATTGACCCAGATTTTATTAGTCAGCTTAACATAAAGGAACCCTTAGGAGGCAGCGATCGTAATATGATTGAATTTATACTGCAACTTGAGAGGGAGAAGCCCAAGTCACATGTATCAGTATCGAAGTGGAATAAATGGAATTACAGAGGCATGAGAGAGAAGCTTGCTCCAGTGTTTTGGAAGAGAATATTGGTGGGGATGATAGCAGAACAGAGGTGGCTGAAGTTTCTGGGAATAGTTCAAAGGCGCAGGATAGATATGTCCCACAGAAGTTGTTCTCAAATGGCAGGGCTAGGCAACCGTGGCTGACAAGGGATGTTGAGGACTGCAGAAAAGCCAAGGAAAGAGCATTTCAGGTTACAAAAGTGAGTGGGAAGGTGGATGATTGGGAAGCTTTTAAAGTTTAACATAAGGTAACTAAAAAAGCTATAAGAAGGGAAAAGATGAAATACAAGGGTAAACTAACTGATAATATATAGCAAGATACTAAAAGTTATTTCAGTTATATAAAGAATAAAAGAGAGGTGAGAGTTGATATTGGACCACTGGAAAAGTATGCTGGTGAGGTAGTAATGGAGACAAAGAAATGGCAGATGAACTTATTAAGTACCTTGCTTCATTCTTTACTGTGGAAGACAGTAGCTATATGTCCAGAAGTCCATGAGTGTCAGGGAGCAGTAGTGAGTACCATTGCTATTACAAAGGAAAAGTGCTTGGCAAACTGAAAGGTCTTAAAGTGGATAAGTCACCTGGACCAGAAGAACTGCATCCCAGACACTTGAAAGATGTTGCTGAAGAGATAATGGATGCATTGGTCATAATTTTTCAAGAATCACCTGATTTTGAGATGGTCCTGGAGCACTGGAAAATTGCAAATGACACTCCACTCTTCAAGGAGGGAAGACAAAAGAGACAAAATTATAGGCCAGTTAGCCTAATCTTAGTGGTTGGTAAAGTGTTGGGAGTCCGTTACTAAGGACGAGGTTTCAGGGTACTTGATAAAATAAGTCAAAATCAGCATTGTTTCTGTAAGGGAAATCTTGCCTAACAAATCTGTTAGGAGTTCTTCGGGGAAGAAACAAGCAGGGTGAACAAAGGAGAGGCAGTGTATGTTACTTACTTAGATTTTCAGAAGGCGTTTGATAAGGTGCCTCACATGAGGCTGCTTAACAAGATAAAATCCTATGGTGTTATAGGAAATACACTGCCATGGATAGAGGAATGGCTGACAGACAAAAGGCAGCAAAGTGGGAATAAAGAGGGCCTTTTCTGGTTGGCTGCCAGTGACTACTTGTGTTCCTCAGGGGTCAGTATTGGGACCGCTACTTTTCACATTGTTTGTCAATGATTTAGATAGTGGAATTGATAGCTTTGAGGCAAAGTTTACAGATGATAAGAAGATAGGTGGTGGAGTAGCTAGTGCCGAGGAAGCAATGCGACAGCAGCAGGACTTAGACAAATTGAAAGAATGGGCAAAAAAGTGACAGATGGTATACAGTGTTGGTAAATGCATGATAATTCATTTTGGTAAAAGGAACAATATTGCAGACAATAATCTAAATAGGAAGAAAATTCAAACATCAGAGGTGCAAAGGGACACAGGAGCCCTCATGCAAAACTGCCAGAAGGTTAATTTAGAGGTCGAGTCTGTGGTAAAGAAGGCAAATGTAATATTGGCATTAATTTCAAGGGGAATAGAATATAAAAGCAAGGAGATAATGCTGAGGCTTTATAAGACACCAATCAGGCTGCAATCAGTTTGGACCCCTTATATAAAAAAGGATGCACTGTCATTGGAGAGAGTCCAGAGGAGGTTCACGAGGATGATTCTGGGAATGAAGGGTGTTTGGCAGCTTTGGGCCTATACTCACTGGAATTTAGAAGAATGCATGGGGATCTCTTTGAAATCTACCAAATATTAAAAGGACGATTTAAGCTGGATGTAGAGAGGACGCTTCCTGTAGTGAGGGGTAACCACATCTAGAGGACACAACCTCAAAATTGAAGGGTGACCTTTTAAAACAGAAGGAGGAATTGTTTTTTGCCAAAGAGTGGTGAATCTATGGAATGCTCTGCCATAGACTGTGGTGGAGGCCCAAGTCTGTGGGTATATTCAAAGTGGAAGTTGATAGATTCCTGATTGGCCAAGGCATCAAGAAACATGATGAGAGGGCAGGTGTATAGAGTTGAATGGGATCCGGGATCAGCCATAATGAAATTGTGGAGCACACTCAATGGGCTGAATGACCTAATACTGCTCCCGTCTTATGGCTTTTTGGGCCAAAGGGCTTGCTCCTGTGTTGTGGTGCTCTACAAATCGAAAAGTGAATGTGCCATTGTCTCCATTTATGTCATTACCATGATCACCCACTGTATAGTCCAGTCAAGACATCCCACCCCACCAGATCTGAAGCTACAATATTAACTTCCTATGACCTCAGCAGTCCTTGAAAGAGTAGAACTGTAAATAAACTATTGAACATTACTAGAACAATGTTTTCCATAAAATTTAAAAAATATATCCTATGAATGTATTTTTTCCAAATCTGATTTTATTATATAAACAACTTTTAGTAACACCAACATTCTCTCTGTAGAAGTTAATCAAAATATTCAGAAACATCAAGTTCAGTTTGAAACAAGTCATCAAGTGGGACCTGGTATTAAAAGTACTCACCTGTTTTGTCATTTGCCACACACAATCAATGAACTGCAGGAATATAGGAGATCGATCTGCATCTGCATGATTCTTGTCACCATGCCCAACTCTCTAAAATGGGAAACATAGCCAACAAGCATTTCCCAATTCAACTAAAGATTACAGATAATTTTCATTTTAAAAATATATAATTGCAAACTGACAGCATCCTGATTTTAAATTGATGATGCTACTTTGCATAATGCTAAACATGCTGCAGCAGTTATAGAATTCTTAGCAGTACTGAAAGTTCTGTGACTGCAACCAGTTCAGATATTGATAGAGTTTATGGCTTATATTTTAAGAATGATCACAATTTTACTAGTTACCTATCATCAACTGGAGATGTCTATACATTCCTATAATCTAGAAGATAAGAAATTGGAGTAGAAGTAGGCCATCTGGCCTGCCAAGCCTGCTCCGCCATTCAGTAAGATTATTGCCGATCTAGCCACGGACTCATTTCCACCTACCTGCCTTTTCCCCATAACCCTTAGCTCCCCTGCTATGCAAAAATCTATCTAACCTTGTCTTAAATATATTTAATCAGGTAGTCTCCACTGCTTCACTGGGCAGAGAATTCCACAGATTCACCTCTCTCTGGGAAAAGGAGTTCCTCTTGCTCTCCTATTCCTACAAAGTTCATACACCAGATTTATTAGGCAGATGGCCTAATAACTAAGCCTACAGCACTCATGCTGTGATTATCACAAATTTGTCTTTGACAATGACACGAGCTAGACCTTCAGTTCATCAGGAGCGGTTAACCATCTGCGGAAGTGAAAAACAGCTCTCCTACCAGCAGCTTAGAACATGTGAGCCAAGGTAGAATTCAGATTCAGCTCCAAATGCTATGCAAGTACATTTTAACACTTGGGAAATATCTGACAATCTGCAGTGTTTGCCTTCAGACAAAAATTACTCTTCAGAATCATCCTTTTATAGCTAAATAGTATTTATTTCTTCACTTATTATCTGTGGTATGTGCATCTGCAGGCAAGCTAACATTTATTACCCATCCATAAATGTCCTCAAAAAGCTAGTGAAGAGGGCTGATATTATGCATTTAGTGGATTATTTATTATTTATTTAGAGGTATAGCATGGTAGCCAGCCTCTCTGATCCACCAAGCCTGCACCACCCAATTACCTCTGTCACCAATTAATGTGGGAGGAAACTACAGTACCCAGAGAAACCCATACCTCTACTCTCTTAGAAGTTTGCGCAGATTTGGCATGTCCTCTTAAACTTTGGCTAACTTCTATAAATGTGCGGTGAAGACTATTGACTGGTTATATCACAGGCTGGTATGGAAACATCAATGTCCTTGAACTGCAAAGCCTACAAAAATTAGTGAATACATCCCAGTCCATCATGGTTAAAGCCCTCCCCACTAATGAACACATCTACGAGGAGCAATGTCGCAGGAAAGCAGCATCCATAATCGAAGACCACACCACCCAGGACATGCTCTCTTCTCACTGCAGCCAGCAGGAAGGAGGTAGTGGAACCTCAGGTTTCACACCATGAGGTTCAGGAACAGTTATTACCCCTCAACCATCAGGCTCTTGAACCAAAGGGACTAATTTCACTTACCCATCACTGAACTGTTCCCACAAACTACAGACTCACTTTCAAGTACTCATATTCTTGATAGTCATTATTTATTTATGACTATTTTATTTATTTCTTCTTTTGTATTTGCAGTTCATCATCTTTTGCACATTACTTGTTTGTGTACCTTTATTGTTTGCAGTTTTTCATTGATTCTGTTGTGTTTGTGTACTTACTGTGAATGCCCACAAGGAAATTAATCTCAGGGTTATGTGGCAACATATACAAACTTTGATAATAAATTTACTTTGAACTTAGCCTACTTCTACAGCAGGCCATTGCGTTTCAGCAAAAGAAGAAATAACATGCATTATAAAGAACCTTTGAATTTAGTATAGTAAATCACTTGGTTAATGATTAATTGAACAGTAGCATCAGCTGTTCAAAATTCAGCAACATTTCAAGAAATTAAACCTTCCATTAGCTGCATTTTAGTGGAAAACATTTACTTCAGCTAGCAGATTACATAGGTTGGCAGATCTTACTGGGTCCAAATGAGGATCAACATCATGCAAATGTCACTAAGAACAATGTATTAACACTGGCCAACGTCTTTATAACTTCAGAACACCTATGGGCATATGCAGCACAGTAGTGTAGTGATTAGCATAATGCCATTACTCTGCCAGCAACTAAGGTTCAATTTCTGCCACTGTTTGTAAAAATGATGTACATTCTCTCCATGCATGACTACTTTCTCCAGGTGCCCTGGTTTCCTCCCACATTCCAAAGACGTATGAGCTAATAGTTTAATTGGTCACATGGGTATAACTGGGAACATGGACTCATTGGGCTATAAGTGTCTGTTATCGAGTTTTATTCTAATCTAAATTGTACTAGTTTCTGTAATAAGCCTCTGACGCCAGAGGTAATAATTTAATAATTAGAATTTAAGTTTGCAGCAATAAAATATTAACTTAATTTCAAGAAGATGGCATGATGGAGACAAAGCAGACATTTGTTCACCTTTATAATGCATCCAAATTATTACATTATGAATAAGTCTCAATATTAACATTCACCAATAAGCAAGTTTTTCTATAATAAGACCCAAGCTGTACCAAAAGCGACAATGTTCCAAAGGAACCTTTATTCAGAGGGATTTTGATTCTCTTCAGTGAGACATACATGTATTATGTCATGCAATGAATACTGTTACTCTTATGTTATCCAAACTATGACTTATACATTAGTCAGTGTACACGACATCAGAGCAGTTGGGGTAACATAAATTCACCCTTACAAAATTAACAAATTAAGAGTCTGAATAGTGGTTTGAAATTCTTACCGTTGCAAATTTGTGCCCAAAACTTATCCATTCCTTTTCAATAAGTACTTCAAACCCTTTGGTTGTTCGATAAAAGCTGTCAAGCATTAGTAAAGCTAGAGATGTTAGTTGTGCAGTACGATCCCAGCCATCACTACAGTGGATCAATGCTGAATTCTTTCCAGATGCGACTTTGTCTGCAACTTGGATGGCTCCTGCCAGAACAAACTAGATATAAAGACGTAAGTTGCAAAGATGTGTCCTTTTTAGAAAAAAGCTTACTCATTTTACAATATAAATCTTTGTTTCCAAGAAACAGTTAAAAGGATCTAAGAATTCATTTAGGTTCGGAATGTTGTTGCTTGCTTATATCGTTTGCATGATTTGTGTTTTTGGTTTTCCTTTCTCTACACATCTGGTGTTGGTCTTTATTTATTTTTAATTGGGCTCTTTCAGGTTCCTTGCTCTGTGGCTGTCTGTACGCAAACAAATCTCAAGGTTGTATAATTTATGCATTCTTTGATAATAAACCTACTTTGAAATCCTTGAAAAGGTGGTACTGAATAAAAATTACAAGCACAATTAAAAGTTTTTTTTGTGACAATTTGTTAATTCAGATTCATTTATTTATCACATGCACATTGAAACATAGTGAAAAATTTGAATTAACAACCAACATATTGCAGTACTTAAGTAAAAACAAAGTTTAAATCATTCTCTCCATAATCAGGCTTGGAAAGGTGAAAAATTATGCTATCTAACTTTCTTTAAATAAAATATGAAAGTAGCACGTCATGTTTTGCTGCTCATCACCAGTCACTTTACACAACAGCAGTCAGAACCATCTCACCTTGATGTGTTCCAACCAGTGTGTAGACTCAAGACTTGACAGCCAATGGGACTCCTCCACAGTGGGGTACACTATATCCTTCAACTTCCTTAGAGACTCCCTCATCACATGGATATTATGAATGTCAAGGAAAATTAGTTCTGCTCTCTGATAGGCATCATCACCTTCATAGCCTCCACCAGTAGCCTGAAACATAAAAAGGGGACATTCTCAATTTCCAACAAAAGACTTTGTAATTTATATAGGACTGGATGAAAGGAAGAGGTTGTTACAAGATACACACATAACAATTTAGAAGCAACTCAACCAGATCATTTAAAATAAAAAAGAATCACATTATACAAGAAATACAAAAATAACATTTAAAACATTCAAGATATTATATGTAATTGACCTTTGAATAATATAGCTTTTTATTGGAAACAGAAAAACATTAGCCAAATTATGACTTTTGCCTACAGTTTCAGTGTGCCCAGCTTCAGAGCTGTTCTGGCAACAGAAATTCATCCTTAAAAAATTCACAAATCACAATTAAAAAATTTAAGATTTCAGTATGCAACCCCACCATAATGCCAGGACATAATTTATTTATGTCACAACTTTCAAAACCTAGGCATTATTAAATAGCTTCCGTACCTACAGTAAAATACAGTACATCCACAGCACCCCCATGAAGAATTAAAGTGTGAAATGATTAGCTTTCATTTCATTCATATTTTAATGTTTGTTGATTTTTGAACATTTTATGAATCTCTAAACATAACTATTTTTATTCTGCTACTTTTCACAGCTTTTTTTATTTTGTTGTTTCTTTCCATACCTTGTAGTGCACCAGGTGGCATTTTTGCTGTTTCCGTAGCATTTTGACTTATTTTTACAAGGCCAAGTTGTTAGCTTGACACTCAACCCAGAATGGTTGGAAAGCGTGCAAGTGGCCGGCCAGATTCAAACTAGGGATCATTTGCTTCGCAGTCTGGGGCTGATGCCACTAAACCACCAGCCGCTATTTTTCTCATATCTTTTGAATCTGAGACTTTTTAAACAAATATCTATAACGTCAGACAGGATTATTAATTCTATCTCTTCCACTGTTATCACTTTAATATTTCTTTTTGCAATACAGCTTTGCAGCTCAGCTGTTTGCACTCACTGCATTTGTTATTACCACGTTGTTCACTTGGTGAGCTTCACATAAGTAAAGAAATTTCATTCACCCCGATGTATGGATCAGCTATAAACTATTTCTGTGTTTCTGATCAATGCTAGACTAACAGGTGAAGCACAGGAATTGAAAGCATACAATAGGGTCATCCAATCATAAAACAAAAGTTAATTTGATTTCAGTGAGAAGTCTGGTTGTAAGGGAATTGGTTTTGTAGATTTAGGAAATGATTAACAAGCTAAGAGGGAAATGGAATGTATTTTCAAAAATGAGTACTAAGCACCTAATATTATCTATCTAATTCTAGCAACTGCAGACTGAATCATAGAATTGTTAAGGTACTGGAGGGGGCTGTTCAACCGAACAAGTCAATATGGGGCTGTAGTAAAGCAATCCTGACAGGTCTATTACACTGCTTTTTCCCCAAAGCCCTGAAAAAAGTCTTTCTTCAAATGCATAACCAACTGTTTTTAAAGGCACTGATTGATTCTGCTTTCATCACACATACCAACTGCAAACTCCAAATCCTGAACCACTGCCCGAGTAAAATATTTTTGCTTGCAGTCCTCATGTACATTTGGTGCAGAATTTTAAATGTGTCTCTGTGGTTCTTGCACCATTCACAAATGGGAACAACTTCCTTTAAATAAACCTATCTAAATCTATGCCAATTTTTCACTCTTCTGTTAAGTTCTTCTGAACCTTCTATGCTCTAAAGAGAACAACTAACCCTATTATCCTACAACCATTAGGCTCCTGAATCAGTGTGTAAACTCTGAACTGATTCCACAACTTACTGATTCATTTTCAAAGACTCTACAAGTCATGTTCTCGGCATTACTTATTGGTATCTTTCTTATTTGCACAATTTGACTGCTTTTACATATTGGTTGTTAGTGTTTATGTATAGTTTTTCATAAATTCTATTACATTTCTTTATTTTCCTGTAAATATCTGCAAGAAAAGGAATCTCAAGGTAGCACATGGTGACATATACATACTTCCATAATAAATTTATCTTAAACTTTTTCACCTAGTCACCATTTCCACCAAGAATAAACTAGAGATAATTGACAAAGACCAAATTGTAAATTGTAATCAGGTTTAGCTAAATGCTGAGCAAGTAAAACTAAAATCATATCCCCCAACCTAAGTCTTTGCTTTATTATGATTTTAAAAACATATTTTGGAATGTTAGCAATGTTGGCATTATTGCACTTCCTGATCATGCCAAATAACCAGAGAGAAGAGAGTAATAGATTTTCCCCTTACTCAGCTATACAAGAGCTACTTACTAGATGGAAAGGAACAGAGCATATGGACTAGGTACTCAAGGCAAAAACACAAAGAACATTCATTATTTATTAAATTTGTTGCCCTTTCTTTGAAGCTACCAGTCTAATACCATACCATTAAGTCACATTAGTAATATAGTATATCATCTCTCTGACTTTAGAATGGTAAAGGATTCACTTGGAGTTTTGCAATCAGTATTGATTAGAAAACATTTACAAGGATGTTGCTGCAACTCAAGAGATTGACTCATAGGCATAGGTAGAACAAGCTAGTGTCATACAGAGGGTGGAGGGCTTTGAGAGAGGACCCAACTGCAAGACACAGACACTGAAGTACTAGGGAGAGGACTAGGTACATCAAGAAAGCAAGAAAAGTGGGGAAGAAACGACGTTGGACAAGACACAAGTGCTGGACAAGACTAGGAGATAGGGCAAGGGCTAGGACTAGTGTAGGAAAGTGGGACATGGACGAGGAACTAGGAACCTGGACAAGGACTCCAAGCCAGAGACTGGACAGGGACCCAGAACCTGGGTCTTGACTCGGGCTTGGACTCTGGATCCAGGTGAGGAGTGGATGTGGCAAAGCAACAGGATTGGCCATGGGGGCAGGACTCGGGACTCCACGGCTGGACGAGAACATGAGGCTCAGACTTGGTCTTGGTTGAGGAAGAACAGGAACGCAAAGCCAAGGTCAAGGGAGAGCAGGAATGCAGAGCCTAGGTAAAGGGAGAGCAAAGCAGAAGCAGGGAGAGCGCAGCTGGACACGGACACTAGCCCTAGACGAGACCAGGACTCAGGGTCTAGGCTACGTCTTGGACTTGGACTGGAACCTCCTCGGAGCCTTGAACATGGACTGGAACCTCCTTGGAGCCTTTGTCACGGACTGGAACCTCCTCGGAGCCTGGGACACGGACTGGAATCCCCTCGGAGCCTGGGACACGGACTGGAACCTCCTCGGAGCCTGGGACACGGACTGGAATCCCCTCGGAGCCTGGGACACGGACTGGAACCTCCTCGGAGCCTTTGTCACGGACTGGAACCTCCTCGGAGCCTGGGACACTGACTGGAATCCCCTCGGAGCCTGGGACACGGACTGGAATCCCCTCGGAGCCTGGGACACGGACTGGAATACCCTCGGAGCCTGGGACACGGACTGGAACCCCCTCGGAGCCTGGAACACGGACTGGAACCCCCTCGGAGCCTGGGACACGGACTGGAACCCCCTCGGAGCCTGGGACACGGACTGGAACCCCCTCGGAGCCTGGGACACGGACTGGAACCCCCTCGGAGCCTGGGACACGGACTGGAACCCCCTCGGAGCCTGGGACACGGACTGGAACCCCCTCGGAGCCTTGGACACGGACTGGGAACCTCCTCGGAGCCTTGGACACGGACTGGATTCCCCTCGGAGCCTGGGACACGGACTGGAACCCCCTCGGAGCCTGGGACACGGACTGGAACCTCCTCGGAGCCTGGGACACGGACTGGAACCCCCTCGGAGCCTGGGACACGGACTGGAACCTCCTCGGAGCCTGGGACACGGACTGGAACCCCCTCGGAGCCTGGGACACGGACTGGAACCCCCTCGGAGCCTGGGACACGGACTGGAATCCCCTCGGAGCCTGGGACACGGACTGGAATCCCCTCGGAGCCTGGGACACGGACTGGAACCTCCTCGGAGCCTGGGACACGGACTGGAATCCCCTCGGAGCCTGGGACACGGACTGGAACCCCCTCGGAGCCTGGGACACGGACTGGAACCCCCTCGGAGCCTGGGACATGGACTGGAATCCCCTCGGAGCCTGGGACACTGACTGGAATCCCCTCGGAGCCTGGGACACGGACTGGAATCCCCTCGGAGCCTGGGACACGGACTGGAATCCCCTCGGAGCCTGGGACACTGACTGGAATCCCCTCGGAGCCTGGGACACGGACTGGAATCCCCTCGGAGCCTGGGACACGGACTGGAACCCCCTCGGAGCCTGGGACACGGACTGGAACCCCCTCGGAGCCTGGGACACGGACTGGAACCTCCTCGGAGCCTGGGACACGGACTGGAATCCCCTCGGAGCCTGGGACACGGACTTGAACCTCCTCGGAGCCTGGGAGACGGACTGGAATCCCCTCGGAGCCTGGGACACGGACTGGAACCTCCTCGGAGCCTGGGACACGGACTGGAATCCCCTCGGAGCCTGGGACACGGACTGGAACCCCCTCGGAGCCTGGGACACGGACTGGAATCCCCTCGGAGCCTGGGACACGGACTGGAATCCCCTCGGAGCCTGGGACACGGACTGGGAACCCCCTCGGAGCCTGGGACACGGACTGGAATCCCCTTGGAGCCTGGGACACGGACTGGAACCCCCTCGGAGCCTGGGACACGGACTGGAATCCCCTCGGAGCCTGGGACACGGACTGGAACCCCCTCGGAGCCTGGGACATGGACTGGAACCCCCTCGGAGCCTTTGTCACGGACTGCAACCTCCACGGAGCCTTGGACTGGAGCACAGGAACAGAGAATGCAGAGCCAGGACCCCTCCTTTGGAACAGGACATAGGGCCAGGGCTCTACATAGAGTCAGGACCCCTCCTTGGGGACATGACATAGGGCTGGGACTCACACACGGGCACTAAACACAGGGACACAAAGAGACAGCTCCAAGCTCAATGATAGATAGTTCCTTCTGTTGGCGTGGCAAGGCTCCAGTCTCACACCGGTGGCTGAACTTGATGGCGATACAGGCAAGGACACAGGCGAGGTTGCCGGCACGGCTTCAGACGAGGGTAGCTGGCAGGGCTTCAGAGGGAAGGAAGGGAACAGTCCAGCCTCAGCGTACGGCAAAGACAGCCTGACTTATCCAACGGAGGCACGGACCGGAAGGGACAGATCCCACTGTAGGGTAACGGCAAGAACAGTCTGACTTACCCCACAGAGGTGAGGACGGGATACCGACGAGACGAGCCAGCAACCACACTCAAACCCAGGGCCACTTATATTCCAGCCCCAATTTGAGAATCAGGTGCCTGTGATTAAGCCCAACTGAAACAACGGACAGCCAGAAGACCCGGAGTTCGGAGTCCACGGACTGGACAGTGAACCGGAACACATACATCACGGACCGGACCATAACAGCAAGAGTTTTTTTTTCTTGATGTGTCAGAGATCAAGAAGTAAAATCACGAGACATAAAGATTGGGTGCATATGCATAGTTTTTCTCAGGATTGGTGAAACAAAGGGCACAGGTTCAAGGTAAAAGGAGCAAGATTTTAAGAGGAAATTGAAGGGAAACGTTTTTAATATATAAACATAAGAGGGTGGCCTATGCACAAAATCAGTTGCCAAAGGAAATGGTTGAGTCAAGTTACATTAACAACTTTTAAAAGACAACTGGACAAGTACATAGATAGGAAAGTTTAGAAGGACGTGGGGCCAAGCATGGTAACTGGGACTTGACTGAATGGCGCAGTTTGGTCGGCATGGACCAGTTGGACCAAAGGGCCTGTATGTTGTGTGACTCTACAGTACAAACCTTATTGGCAACTGCATTGACACTTGGCCTTGCATCAAAGATCGCTAACTTCTGGATCTGGCCATTGGACTCTCTAATAATATCAACATATTTTTCATCATCCTTGCTACGTTTTCCACTCATCCCAACCAGAGGTTGACTACAACGAACAATCACAGCTTGATTGTCAGGATGTATCCAGGATAACACCTGAAACAGAAATGAACAGAGGTCATTATGAAAGTCAGTTATTTAATTTTTAAAGTTAGTGATAATAAACGCAAAATGAATGAGAACAAGTATTCTTGTTCCATATTCAAGTATCCATAAGAAATTGATGTAGAGTAAGTCCATTCGGCCCATCAAGTCTGCTCCACCATGGTTGATTTATTTTTGCTCTCAAATCCATTCTTCTGCCTTCTCCACATAACCTTTCACAGCCTTACGATTCAGAACCCATTAAGCTCTGCTTAAAATATACCCCAATGACTTGGCCTGCACAACTATCTGTGGCAATGAATTCTACAGATTTATCACCCCCTGGCTAAAGAAATTCCTTCTCATCTGTGTTCTAAAGGGGTGTCCTTGTATTTTGATGTTGCACCTCTGGTCCTTGACCACCCCACTATAAGAAACATCCTTTCTCAATATTCAATAGGTCTCTATAAGAACCACTTTGTTTTTCTAAACTGCAGTGTGTACTGGCTTGGAGCCTTCAGATGTTCTTCATATATTAGCCCTTTCATTCCCAGGATTATTCTTATGAACCTCTTCTGGACCCTCTCCAATGTCAGCATATCCTTTCTCAGAGCCAAGAACTGCTCACAACACTCCGTGTGGTCTGCCCAATGCCTTATAAAGCCTCAGTATTACATCCTTGCACTTATATTCTAGTTCTCTCAAAATGAATACTAACAATGCATTTGTCTTCTTTACTACAATCTCAACCTGCAAGTTGACCTCTAGGGAATCTTACACGATGACTCCCATATCGGTTAACCAAATGCCAGTGATTGACTTTGTGGGACTCTAGAACAGACAGCGCTTCTTCCTATAGATGCTGCCTGGCCTGCTGTGTTCCACCAGCATTTTGTGTGTGTTTCTTGGGAACATGAAGTGAATTACTTATTATAAAAGGCTTTTCCAATCCAAGTAAATTACTGCAGAGACATTTCAGTTTTATATGTATATAAAGCAAAATATGATTCTTGCTCTGGTGACTCAAAATCATCTTAATGATGCAAGAACAGGGCACTAAACTGTTATAGAAACAGCAATGAAGAATCCTATATCTATGTGCAATGGTATTCCTGAGTCTCCATCTGGGTCTTGTATGGCCGACAGCAGTGAAAACCAAGAGGAAGCTACTAACACAATGAAAGAAGCCCTGAAATGAAGGACCTTCATCGCTGCCCTAAATGCCAGGAGCGTAACAGGTAGTAAGTATGGTTGTGTTTATCAAAATTGTGGCTAAAGGGCTTATTCCTGTGCTGTATTATCCTCAAATAATTTACTTTCATGTTGGTACTACATAGATGAAAATGGAATGATCAATAGAACTTGCAACTTAAAAATGAATAAGCCCCTCATGTTATTAATTTTATTCTTTTGAGTAAACTCTGTAGATTGCATGGATTATACTGTACATGCCTAATACTATGACATTTCTAAAGAACTGTTAACCTATAAAACAGATATATAACAATATAGATATATCAATCTATAACCAAGAGGTGTAAAATAAAATAGAAAATTACATGACATATGGATTGCTTAGATTAAATCTGATCTATAGAAAAATTTGAAAAAAATCTGTTTTTCATATTGTTACTCTTTAATATACAGTGACTCTACATTATCAACTATGAGCAGGCTCACATAACAGACGTTAGACCAAGCCTATCACCAAATCCTGATGATGTACAATAATGATCACAGCTTAAAGTCAATTGTTTTCCACAGTAAAAGTAACATATTCCTTCATTCACTGTGAATACTACCGAAGTTGTATTCCCTTCCCTTCCTGAGTGTAAAATAATGTCTTCTAACATCTTTCAACAGTAAAGGAACCTCTCAAAACAGTTCCTTAATTTGACAGGGATAATGAATTTTACCACAAAATCCAACTTGAATTTAAAAAGCAAAAATGTAATTTTTCTGCATCTTGCATAGTGAATATTCATCACAATGTCTCTTTAAAATCTTCAATAATGGCAGGATAATTAATAAGCATGTTTTAAAAATTGAATGAAAAGAAACTGGAATCAAATCTTGTGTGAATACAGATCCACAATCCCTTATCCAAAATTCTGAAATCCAAAAAGCTCCGAAAACCAAAGATTTTTTCGCCAACAGCTGACGTCACTCAGGTGTGACGTGGCAGCACTAGCAGAGGCCGCCAGACGTCAGTTGTGGCTCAGTGCTCATACTGGTTAAACGTGCACTTGCTGTTTGCTGATATTTTGTGTTCACTGTTGACTTTGTGTTTAATTTCACTGTGAAAATGTCAAAAAGAGCTGCAGATACCCCCATAGGTAACAATGAGAAGAAGAGAAGGAAGCATCTATCATTATCAATAACACAGAAAATGGAGTTATTGCAGAAGCTTGATTGTGGTGTGTCTGTGTGGCATCTTTCTGAAGAATATGGTGTTGGAACTACCAGCGTATATGATTTAAAGAAAGAGAAAGACAAGGTGCTGAGGTCTTATAGTGACATTCTACATTTATTCCAATAAGTCATTTACCATGTGTTTGATTCAGTTCATTTGAAGCTGTATATTTTTATGTTTTATTGAATGTTTTTGTTGGAAATAAAAAAAAATTTTGTCATTATTCCCTAAACAATACAGTATAACAACTATTTACATAACATCTACATTGTATTCGGTATTATAAGTAAACAAGAGATGATTTAAAGCATACAGGAGGATGTACGTAGGTCTGGTGCTCTGCAGGGTTCTAAAGCCCACCCGCATTGAGACAGGTTAAATAAGGGACTTAAGCATACGTGCTTTTTGGTATCCGCGGGGGGTTCCAGAACCAATTAAGGAGGGATTCCAAAATCTGAAAAATTTTGAATTCTGAAGTGCAACTGGCCCCAAGGATTTCAGATAAGGGCTTGTGGACCTGTACTATTAAACCCAAACAGTGAAGTACAGAGACTGTCTTAGAAAACACAAGGTACCTTTTATTAGATTTAATAGGAAATGTGTAATACAGCATTTTAAACTTTATTTGGCACAGAAACTAGAAGAAATGGCTAGGTAACAAAGACTTATTACAGTAGGGGCTCCCAACCCTTTTTATGCTGTGGACCAATAGCATTATGCAAGGGGTGCATGGCATCTAGGTTGGGAAGTCTTGATTTACAGTAATCTTTATGGACTCAATTACAATCATGACAAACTCACAACAAAACAGTGATACACTTCTGACGGGAAAGCCTGGTAGCCATTTAGTATACTGAAATTAGTATACTTTAGAACAGATCGTCATTATTATGACATAGAAAAATCAATTCAACCCATCAAATGCATACCTGCGTTCTTCTAAACAATCAGTCTGTTCTCAGGCTTTATTCTCACACCCCTGATACTATTTGTTTCCCTTGAATGCCAATCCAATTTCCTTCTGAAATCAGTGATCATTTCCACCTTCACTCTATGAGTTCTAGCTTGTTAATTATGTCTAAAGAAGATTTTCCCTATGTGATGTGCTAACTCTATCCTTCCTGTATTCCTTGTCCAAAACCTTAATTCCGTCTTCTTCTCTTCTGCTGATGGAAATACTTTTGTACACATTATCTAAATCCAATATACATCACACCAAAGAAAACAACATTAGATTCAACAACCAACCATTGTGACTAACATCCCTCAACCCTTTGACATCTTGTGGAGCATTACATCATGCTTAACTAAATTATTGTGATCAGATCTGGGCTCAATCTAGCTTTGTCCTAACAAGGATTTTTTAAAATTTTAGCATAGCTCTCTGCTTTTGCATTCTATTTATAAACCCCAAGATCCCAAAAGCTTTGCAACATACTCAATATATCCCTCTAACTTCAAAGATCTTTGCATAGGAATCTCCAAGTGAACACAACAAAATACTTGTCTGCAACTCATTTGAATTTTATCAAATGTGGTTAGGTTGGAAAAAATAAAATAAAATATAATTTTCAAAACAACATCCATTACCTAAGGCAAATTTAATTTTAATTAGATTTTACAAACTATAGTCTTCCTTTTCTTGGGTAACCCAGAGTACAGTTAGGGTAGGGGATAAGAGTGTTAAGAGAGATCAGCAATTGACCTGGAATGCATTACTGGAGGGAATGGTAGAAGCAGAGTTGCTAACATTTAAGATGTACCTAGATGAGCACTTGAATCTCACGGACAGCAAACACTATGGGCCAGGTGATGAAAGTTGTGATTAATGCAGACAGGTGCCCAATAGTCAGTGCGTAAGTGACGTGCTGAATAGCCTGTTTCCGAATTGCATGATGCTATGAATGGGCAATTATCAACAGAAACTTTACCATACATACCGGTAATCGACCCTTGGATCTGAAAGCTGCTACTTTTCGCAGATCATCATCGCTAGCGCAGACTGGAACTACTAAGATAGGTGGATAAGTTTCACATAGCTCATAATTTTGATTTATGGTAGTGACTCTCCATTTTCGCTTTTCATCAGGTATGCCCTGGAGGAACATCACAACATAGTACAGACAATCATAGAAGTGAAACCAGTACTCCTTAAAACTTGAAAGTAAACTTATTTTTGATAACTAGTTAAAAGTGAAATAACATATGCTTGAATCTACATTTCAATATGTTACACCACCTACCATACGAGGTAGCCTTCTTAACATCGTACTATATCCTAATGTTACCATCTGCTAATCTCTACATCAGATTTAATTGCCAATAATAAAATTATAAATAAAGCCAAATTTATAACAATTAAGACCCTGCTCACATCAAATAGTTATCCCTGACTTCATTCCCACTGCTCTTATAAAACCACAAACCTCTATTTGCATGTGAAATTTCAATGAATTTCTAACACTAATAAACAATGAGTACCAGGTAGACTAAATTATAAATCAAGTAAATTACTTGGAAATAAAAAAAGCCAACTTACTAAAAGGGGCTGAATAAAGATAGTATTGTGGCGACCCACTTTCTGCGCAGGCGAACCGGCTCACAAATAGCCAGCGCGCGGGGAGAGACTTTGGTAATGCAGTTCTGATGTCATTTCCACCCGGAGAGGGCGGGCGCTAGGGATTAAATGCCAGCGCCGCGAAGTCTGAATAAACTAGTCTCGAAACGACTTACCGACTGCGTGTCGTTATTTCAGCGCTGTGTGTAGCACATCGCTACATTGGTGACCTCGACGGTCCAAACAGGATTTGGACCAAAGATGACCGTCTCTTCATCTGTTCACACAGTTTTGCTAAAACTGCCGACATTCTAGACGCTGCGACCATGCATGTGGTTTAGCCAAGCAGAAGCCCAGTTCCAGATTCGGCAGATATCTTCTGATTCCACGCGTTACTACCACGTGGTGAGAGCCCTTGACCAGGAGACAGCCGCCCAGGTTGCAGATTTCATACAGTCGCCTCCGGAAGAAGGCAAATATGAAGCATTCAAGGCGCTGCTCATTGAGACCTTTGGCCTCTCACGGCGTGAGCGAGGTGCCCGCCTGCTTCACCTGGACGGTGTGGGACACAGACTGCCGTCAGCATTGATGAACGAGATGCTGTCCCTGGCTGACGGACACAAGCCCTGCCTCATGTTCGAGCAAGCGTTCCTAGGGCAACTGCCCAAGGACATACATCTGCTGCTGGCCGACGCAGATTTCAGCGACCTACAGAAGGTGGCGGCCCGGGCAGACGTGCTGTGGAAAGCCAAGAGGGAGAGCGTGGCGTCTGTCGGTCAGGTTACCAGGCCACGCGCCCAACAGCGGACCAGACTAGGCCCAGCAGGGGGGCGCACACAACACAGAGGCAGAAGTGAGGAGGCCAGCGAACAGTGGTGCTTCTACCACCAGTGGTGGGGCACAAAAGCCCGTCGTTGTCGGCCCCTGCAAGGGCCAGGGCCAGAACCAGCTGCCACTAATGACTATGGCGGCTGGCCACCAGGACAGCCTCTTGTACGTCTGGGACAAACAGTCGGGATGCCGCTTCTTGGTCGACACCGGAGCAGAGATCAGCATCTTGCCCCTGATGGGGTACGACACCCGCAACAGGAAGCCAGGACCCACCCTGAGGGCCACAAACGGCAGCACGATACGGACCTACGGCACCCGCACAGTGCAGCTGCAGTTAGGCGTCAGCCGGTTCACGTGGGACTTCACACTAGCCACCGTGGCCCAATCAGTCCTGGGGGTGGACTTGTGAGTTCACAGCCTGCTGGTTGACTTGCAAGGGAAAAGACTGGTACATGCCGAGACTTTACAGACATTCTCCCTGGGTGAAGCCAAGTTGCTGGCCCCACACCTGGACTCCATCACACTGTCGGACAACGAATTCACCAGAATCCTGGCAGACTTTCCATCGATTCTGGCACCGCAGTTCACGGCAGCCATGCCCAGACACGGGGTACAGCACCACATCCCGACCCAGGTACCACCCCTCCACGCTCACACACGAAGGCTCCCCCTGGAAAAGCTCCACCTGGCGAAGGAGGAGTTCAAGAGGATGGAGGAATTGGGGATCGTACGGAGGTCCGACAGCCCATGGGCCTCCCCCCTGCACATGGCGCCCAAAGCAGCTGGGGTTGGAGACCATGCAGCAACTACCGCAGACTGATCGAGGCTACAACTCCAGACTGCTACCCCGTGCCGCACATACAGGACCGCAGTCTCGGGTTTGCAGCTGCAAGACTTTCTCGTAGGCCCAGGTGACAGGACCCTCCTGTGTGACATGGCTACCGGCCATCGTCCCCATCGTCCCGGCAGCCTGGAGGCGGCGAGTTTTTGACTCCATACACGGTTTGACGCACCCATCTATCAGGACAACCGTCCGGCTGGTCTCCAGCAAGTTCGCATGGCACGGACTTCGCAAGCAGGTCAGTGAATGGGCCAGAACATGCACACAGTGTCAAACAGCCAAGGTGCAACAGCACATTAAAACCCCACCAGCAGTTCAAACCCACCCACCAGAGGTTCGACCACATTCATGGTGATATCGTGGGCCCCCTACCAGTGTCCTGAGAAGCGCAGTACCTCCTGTGGTAAACCGGTTCATGAGGTGGCCAGAGGCGGTCCCGTTCACCGACACATCTGTCAATTCCTGCGCCCGAGCACTGATCACAACCTGAGCAGCACGCTTCGGGGTACCGGCCCACATTACCTCCAACAGAGGCGCCCAGTTCACCTCCAGACTGTGGTCATTTGTGGCCAGCCTGTTGGGAACACAGCTACACCACACTACTGCCTTCCACCTACAGTCGAACGGACTAGTGGAACGCTTCCACCGTCACTTGAAGTCGGCTCTCATGGCCCGCCTGAGAGGACCTAACTGGGTGGACGAGCTTACCTGGGTCCTGCTTGGAATTCGCACAGCGCCCAAAGAGGATCTGCACGCCTCGTCGGCCAAGTTGGTGCACAGCCCCTGGCTGTCCCAGAAGAGTTCATACCAGCCCCAAGGGGGCAAGAGGAAGAACCCACAGCAGTCCTGAACAGGCTACGCGAAAGGCTCGGCAACCTGGCCCCCATACCAACTTCACAGCACAGACGGACTCCAACCCATGTACCCAAAGACCTGCAGAACTGTAAGTTTATGCTTGTACGAAGGGGCGGACACCGCTACAGCGGCCATACGAGGGGCCATTCGAGGTGATCAACAACAATGGGTCCACATACGTTCTGGCCATTGGGGGGAAAGAGGAGGTTTTCACGGTGGACCAACTCAAACCAGCCCATGTGGACTTGGTGCAGCCGGTCGAGGTTCAGGCACCGCAGCGCAGAGGCAGACCTCTCAAACAGAGGCTGATCCAGACTGTGGACATTGGGGGGTGTATCGCCAGTTCTGGGGGGGGGGGGATTATGTGGCGACCCACTTTCTGCACAGGCGAACCGACTCACAAATGGCCAGCCCGCGGGGAGAGACTTTGGTAATGCACCTCTGACATAATTTCCGCCCGAAGAGGGCGGGCGCTAGGGATTAAATGCCAGCGCCACGAAGTTTGAATAAACTAGTCTCGAAACGACTTACCGACTGCGTGTCGTTATTTCAGCGCTGTGTGTAGCACATTGCTACAGTATTTTCACCCTGCCTTCTCCAAAGTATTCACCATCTTGTATATAAAAAGATCTTTATAGGAAAACTGCTTAAATTTATGAGGAATTAAAACAGCTGTTTCAATTCTAATGACTGAGCACTAAATATGTTTAAGAGAAAAAGTTCACAATTCTCCCCCAGCTAATATTTCCTTCTACAGAATGGGGCAGAACTTCAAACAAAATGAATTCTCTCCTTGACCAACACCCACCCTTTCTATTTAGATGTAGTTACTTCAGCTAGCCACATGAGAATGCTAAAGGACCAGAATTTGCACGTCTAAAAGTTAGTAATTACGCATTTCTAGAGCATTTAAAAGATGAAAAGGCATTAACTTCAATACAAATAATATTTCTTACCACAATATTTCTAAGACATAAGAATTAAAACTAACCGTCCCCAGTTCATCTACCATCTCTCAGTTAAGTCTAAAAATAATCCCCATACAAGCCACAACTTCCTAAGAATGACGCATTGAGTAAGATATCAGGCAACCTAATGAAAACTAATTTAATTATTTTAAAAATTAGAAAATTCTGGAAATATTTAGGTCACGCAGTAAAAAGACAGGGAAAAATAAGGCCACACACACAAAATGTTGGAGGAACTCAGCAGGTCAGGCATCATCTATGGAGAGGAATAAAAAGTCAATGTTTCAGGCCAAAACCCTTCATCAGGACTCAGGGTTAATATTTCAAGTTGGTTACCTTTCATCACCCTAGAGTTGTAAAACTAATTTCAATGTTTTTATTTCGGATATCTAGCTCTTGCAGTCTCTTTTTGCTTTTTGTTTGATTAACCATTTGCTTCATTCATCAAACAATATTAGTAATATTAGTAAGACAAGGCTAATAAATGGCATGCTCTTAAATAACTGATCACCATATTTTCAAGGGTTAATCATTACATTAAAAGATCAGAACAATTGATTAGAATCTTATTTCTTTTTAAATTAGAACAGCAATCTTAATTTTTATCCTACTAGTTCTAGCGATTGATTTACCATAATTCAATACAATGAAACCCATTCTTGAGAGCCTGTGTTAATCATATTACCTCAACTATTTGAATTAACGAACGCAATGAAGATAGCTTAAGAACTATAAGGTTAGTTCTGTTCAGCCTTGTGCAAAAACACTGAAATAGCACTTTGCCCTAACTGCAAGCTGCTATAAGCATTCCCGACAAATTAGAGCTGAAATAAAAATTAATTAACAACAACTGATTTTATACAATAATATGTAAATAAGTCCATAGTGTCACAACAATGGAATTATCCAAAAAGAAAGAAATCTGCATACTGTAGCTGGGTGGGGTTTTAAGAAGGGGGCCTTGAGAAGTAAAAAGAGAAGACTTCCTCCCTCTGGCCTTCCATTTCTCAAGAAGGTCTCAGCCCTCCATAGGGGAATTTCTCAACATTTTGTGTGTTGCATCTGCAGAACCTCTTGTGTTCAGAATTCAGAATCAGGTTTATCATCACTAACACATGTCATGAAATTTCTTGTTTTGTGGCAGATGGAATTGAATGGTTTCAAAAATACAAGGTTCAAGTAGGTGGACGGACCCAAGGCCAACAACTGTGGGGGGAAATGGAATAGAGTAGGAAACAGAAGTTTTGGTGTAGAATAATGTAAGCAGGTCTCACAAACACAAGGAAGGGCCAGACCATAAAGACTAGTGTGAATGAGAATTTTAAATTACACAACCTGGAGCCGTTACACGTCAACAAAAAGTAAGTGAGACACAAAGGAGATTGAAAACAAGGCACAAAGTAATTGACAAGATAAATCTTAAGGTAAGAGGATGGCAAGGAGACCACTACAAAAATAAAACCCAAAGGTGACAAACTCACAGATGAGGGTACAATGGAAGAAGAACTGAGACTCAGGTTATTAAGATGAATGCAACTGGTTAAGAAATAGAACAAGATTTGCAATCAGTCCAACTCAGCCTATACCAAGTGCTGCAGGTGGTGTATCTGACTCACAGCTCCAGCAGTCTGGCTGCGATAGTGTGACTGGTTCTATCTCTGTAAGAAATTTGTACGTTGTCCCAAGGACCATACAAGGTTCTTCCTTGGGTACACTGGTTTCCTCCCATATGCCAAAGACATGCTGGCTGTTAGGTTAATTAGCTTCTGTGAATTATCCCAGTATAGATTGTTTATAGAAGGCTTAAGCAGATGCTAATTGGTACACAACAGAAAATAGTTACATGAAAGTCAGCAAATGGAATTGCTTCCAGAACTAGCACAAACCCAATAAGGGCTCCTTCTAGTTCTAAGAAAGTATGAGAAAATGAGAAATTTGAGTCCTAAACATCCACCAGTGATGAGATGGAACCATTCTCAATAATTAAGTAATTTGTAGTTCAAAAATAAATATCAGATAAGAATGAAATAATTTTACCACAAATGTAAACTTGATCTACATTTAGAAATCACTGTTGTTGAGGTAAAGAAGGGAGCCAAGCATTCCACAGAGGTACGGGTACAGTGGCAAGACAGCATTATCGGAAATATTTGGGCTCTCGGTAGATGGGCAAGAGATCACGATGGTATGGGCAACCACAAAGGATGTCGGGCAATTGAGGATTGCATATTTTGGCCAAGGTTACAGAGAATATTCCTTTTGAGTTTCATGATGGTGATGCGCCAGATGCAGAAGCCCGACCAATTTAAATGTTGAGAGGCAAGAGAAACAGGCACAAGAGAAAATCTGCAGATGCTGAAAACCCAAACAACACACACAAAATGGTGGAGGAACTCAGCAGGCCAGGCAGCATCTATGGGAAAAAAGTACAGTTGATGTTTCCGGCCGAGGCCCGTCAGGAGAACTAGGAAATGAAAGGATGAGGAATAGATATAAAAGATGGAGGGAGAGGAAGAGAGAAACACAAGTTGATGGGTGAAACTGGGAGGGGGAGGGATTAAGTAAAGATCTTGGAAGTTGATTGGTGAAAGAGATATAGGGCTGGAGAAGGGGGATTCTATTAGGAGAGGGCAGAAGGCCATGGGAGAAAGAAAACGGAGGAAGAGCACCAGAGGGAGGCAATGGGTAGGCAAGGAGATAAGGTGAGAGAGGGAAAAGGGGATGAGGAAAGGTGAAGAGAGTGGGGCATTACCAGAAGTCCGAGGCATTGATGTTCATTCCATCAGGTTGGAGGATACCCAGATGGAATATAAGGTGTTCCTCCAACTTGAGTGTGGTCTCATCGCATATATACACATACATTAATAAAACAACAAATGCCACAAAACAACAAATTTCATCATGTCAGTGTTAATAAATCTGATTCTGATGTATGAACAAATGGAAGCAAAAGGAAGCAAATAATGGTATTTGAGAAGGCATTAAAACAAAAACAAATGAAAATAGAATGCAGCAGAACGGCAGGTAAGACATGCGAGGGAATGGACAACAGCTGACTGGATAAACTTGGACTCAGTAATAAGGAAATCCATAAACCCTACACGGCGTAGAAAGCAAGACTGGATTGAAGGGAAAAATTGGAACTGAGAAATATAGCAAAAGTGGTTTCTGTTTTGAAGAGGATCCAGAGGTAGTGAAAGCCTTTTAACAAAACAGAATGAGGCCCAATAACCCTTGATCAGTTGATTGCTGGTTAATGTATGTATGTATTAAAAGCACTCAAGTATGAGGTCATTGTGGGAGTGGAAGGGGGCCCATATCAGGATGTGATGAGAGAAAGCACTGGCTCATTTAAAGAGAAATTAAAAGGGTTTATAAACATGACATTTGAAATGGTGTTTGTTTGTTAAAAGTACAATGCAAATTCAACATTAAACAGCTTATGTACTTTGAACCCAAGCAGGCTCTAAAAGCAACTTACCAATCTCTTAAATTCTTCAATTGGGTCATAAACTTTCCAGCCATCTTCATAGAATGTTTCTTTATTTTCAAATGCAAAAAATGGCTGAAATGAACAGAGCAGTAATTGTTAGAGCACCAATAATATATTTGCTAATTTCTCCCATGAGCCTCAAACCTTCCTGTTACATCTTTACAGAATATTCAAATGAGATCTCCTGGTCAAAACAGAACTTGAAAGTTCTTTCATCAAAATCAACAAAATGCTAGAATTGCAATCCTTATAGCCAGTACAGGTAGTCTCCGAGTTACGAACGTCCAACTTACCGACAACTTGTACTTATGAACCGTGGAAGGAGAATGCCATCCACCATTTTAAGTCAGATTGCAACGCCATCCGCCATTTTAAGTCGTTGCCATTGACACTGTGTTAAGTGTTTAACTTTGTATTTAGCTTAAATTTTCCTTAGTAAGATTCACCCCGACCCCACCCCCCCCCCCACCCCACCGTTCCGGTCGGTTGGTGGCGCAGTGAGATCAGCACCGAGCTGGAGAACGGAGGTTCTCGAGTTCAATTTAGTGACAAACCGCTCCCATGCCAGGTTGATGTCATTCCTGTGACTCCCATATCATCCGTGTCGGGTTGATGTCAAGCTCGCAACTCGAGCTCGTAAAATAAACACTGCTACCTCCAGTTTAAATTCCCACGCGGAGTATTGTGGAGGATCAAATACCCAAACCCAGCACAGCCCCCACTTGTCCCATTTAGCCTGTCTCAGTGCAGTTTTCCTTAGGACCCAGCGGAGGACGGGACCAGCAGTGTTTCTGTTCCGTTTACATGGTGCAGTGGTCCTTAGGACCCAGCGGAGCTTGGAACCCGCCGCCCACAGTGTTTCTGTTCCATTGATGGGAAGCGATCGCGATTGAAAATAAAGTGGAAATAACAATGGGTTTGGAAAGAGGTGAAACACCATCGGTCATTGGAAAGCGTTAGGCTACAGTTGGTCAACGATCGGATAAAGTGAGAATAATGGAGCATGTGAAAGGCCCTACCCCGATGAAAGCTACAATTATTACTAAGCAACACAGTGGTTTAATTATTGGAATACATACATTTCTTAAGTGTTTTATATGCATATACGAAGACAAATGTTTGACTAACTGACGCTAACTAATACCAGATGTACTTGTTCTGACTTACGTACAAATCCAACTTAAAGACAGACTCAGGAACAGAACTCGTATGTAACCCCGGGACTGCCTGTACTTTCCATCAATAAAGTTACTTTGTTTACACTTCCTGTTTCAGCAAGGGCATGAACATAATTACAATGAATCTAATATGAACACAGCCCACCTATCCTGTTCCCCATCCTCCATTCAGATAACCTATCAAAGTTCTAGGATCTTAATGCAGAGCATGTAATACTAAATCTACAGTGATGAAATGCTTTGAGAAGTTGGTCATGACTAGACTGAACTGCCTCAGCAAGGATCTGGACCCACTGCAATTTCCCTATCACCACAATAGGTCAATGGCAGATGCAATCTCAATGGCTCTTCACACAGCCTTAGCCCACCTGGACAATACAAACACCTATGTCACGATGCTGTTCAACTATAGCTCAGCATTTAACACCATCATTTCCATAACCCTGATTGATAAGTTACAGAACCTGGGCCTCTGTACCTTCCACTGCAATTGGATCCTCAACTTCCTAACCAGAAGATCACAATCTGTACGGATGGTGATAATATCACCTCCTCGCTGACAATCAACATGGTGCACCTCAGGGGTGTGTGCTCAGCCCACTGCTCTACTATCTCTGTGTGACTCCACCATGACTGTGTGGCTAGGCATAGTTGAAACACCATCTATAAATTTGCTGATGATACAATCATTATTGGTAGAATCAGATGGAGACAAGAGGGCATACAGAAGTGAGATATGCCAACTAGTGGAGTGGTGTTGCAGCAACAACCTTGCACTCAATGTCAGTAAGACGAAAGAGTTGATTGTGGACTTCAGGAAGGGTAAGACAAAGGAACACATTCCAAACCTCATAGAGGGATCAGAAGTGGAGAGAGTTAACAGCTTCAAGTTCCTGAGTGTCAAGATCTCTGAGGAACCAACCTGGTTGCATCATGACGATACAGTCATAAAGAAGGCAAGGCAACGACTATACTTCATTAGAAGAGATTTGGTATGTCAACAAATACACTCAAAAACTTCGGAAGATGTACCGTGAAGAGCATTCTGACAGACTGCATCACTGTCTGGTAGTGGGGGGCTACTGCACAGGACTGAAAGAAGCTCCAGAGGGTTGTAAATTTAGTCGACTTCATCTTGGGTACTAGCCTGCAAAATACCCAGGACATCTTCAAGCAGCGGTGTCTCGGGAAGGCAGCATCCATTATTAAGAAGCTCCAGCACCCAGGGCATGCCCTTTTCTCACTGTTACCATCAGGTAGGAGGTACAGAAGCCTGAAGGCACACACTCAGCGATTCAGGAACAGCTTCTTCCCCTCTGCCAAATGATTCCTAAATGGATATTGAGCCTGTGAACACTACCTCACTTTTTAAATATATATTATTCGTGTTTTTTGCACGATTTTAATCCATTAAATATATGTATACTGTAATTGGTTTACTTATCCCCCTTCTTCTATAGTATGTATTGCATTGAGATGCAGCTGCTAAGTTAACAAATTTCACGACACATGCCAGTGATAATAAACCTGATTCTGATTAACATATTCTCGGTCCAAAACCTCAGCTGTTTATTCACTTCCACTGACACTATCTGACCTGCCGAGTTTCTCCAGCATTTTGTGTATGTTGCTTTTAATACTAAACATGATGCCATTGGCAATCATAAAGCTCCACTGCCTTATCTCCCTTATTAATTTATCCCAATTTTAAATTTTACTCCAGGTCTATTTTTCTCCTTCTCCATAAATAAAGTAAAATATGAACATCCCTCTATCATATTTTTCACATGTCCCCAAAACTAATTCCAGTACTTAGTCCAGACATAGGTCCACTGTCTTCTAAATCCGCAAATCCACTGGAGGTTGATGGCCCAGAGACAGTCTGTCCATGTGAGTGTGTAGGTGCGTGGATGAACGGGAGAGTGGACTGGCTTATTCTGCTGCTGTTGTTTTGCTGCTGAACACAGTGGGTATGCTAGGCTGGATCCAGAACGTGTGGTAACACTTGCAGTCTGCCCCAGCAAATCTTTAGATTGTGTTGGTTGTTCAACACAAATGATGCATTTCACTGTATGCTTTGATGTACATGTTTTCTTCAATGTACAGTACCTATATGCTTGTTCCAATGTACCTGATAAATAAATGAATCTGAATACTTGCCCCTCTCAATGCATTCAGATGTATTAAAAGTTATCAAAACTATGTTAAGAATCCTGAATTATATATATTCTTTGATCTGCTGCTATCGAGTTTATAGTGAAGCAGTTGAAATTACCTACTGCTCCTTATTAATTTTCCATTTACAGGCAACATGGTAGTGTAGCAGTCAGCATAAGGAACGCTACTAGAGTCAGCGACCCAGGTTCAATTCATGCCGTTGTCTGTAAGGAGTATGTACATTTTTCTGAGGACTGCCTGGGTTTCCTTTGGGTGCTCCAGTTTCCTCTCAACACTCCAAAAACACACAGGTTAATAGGTTCAAACAACAACACACACAAAATGGTACCTTCGTCAGGACTCACGTTAGTAGGTTATTTGGTTACATGGGTGCATGGGCTTATTGGGCCTGTATTTCTAAACTAAAATTAAGTTAAAAAATTTAAATTAAACTGCAGCTACTTAATATGAAGAAACATCACTTGATCCAGTGTAGGAGATGAATACTGGTACAAAAGCATGATGTACTCATGGGAGTTCTGTGCCATCTGCCTACGCTTGCCTTCCCAATGGTCACCCATTCCATCTGCCTGTAGGAATTTGAGCTGAGATGCAAAAAACCTTCTGAAACATGCCATTTACAAAACACTTAGCCCTATGTTGCACTGCAGTCATAATAGCAACTATTCATCTAAAATTCAAGACCTCAAGACATCCAGTTGGCAACAGTTCCTACATCTGGTTATCCAGGACAAGCTGAACATCGCAGATTCCCTATATGGCTCAAAAACCAATAATACTGTAATACTTAAATCAGAAACAACTTAGGTACAAACTAATCCCTGTAAATCCATTATGAAAGCTTGTTACAGTAAGTCACTCAATGAATGGGGCATAACATTAGCATAGTTGTCAGCACAACAGTGTTCCAGCATCAGGGATCCAGGTTGAATTCCTGTCACAGTTTCAAAGGAACTTGCAGGTTCTCCCCGTGATAGCATGGGTTTCCTCTGGGTTTTCCAGTTTCCTCCCTCATTGCAAAGACATACAGGTTAGTAGGTTAAATGGTGACTCAGGGGAAATTGGGCTGTGTAAACCCATTGGGCCAGAAGGGCCTGTAACCGTGTTGTATCTCTAAATAAATATTCCAAATCCTAAATATAAGTCATTGAAACAGAACTAGGCCATTCGGCCTGTTAATTCTGGTCCACCATTCTATTATGGCTGATGTAATATCCCTTTCAATACTATTTTCCTGCCTTCTCCTTATAACCTTTGACACCTTTACTAATCAAGAATCTTTCAATCTCCACTTTAAATCTACTTAATGACTTGCTTCCTCTGCTATTCACCACTCTCTGGCTAAAGAAATTCCTCATCTCTGTTCTAAACAAACGTCCTTGTATCTTGAGGCTGTGCCCCCTGCTCCTAGACTCCCCACTATAAGGATACATTCTCTTCATATCTACTCCATCTAGATTTTCAGGATTCGACATACCTCAATGAGATCCTCCCTCGTACTTCTAAACTCCAGGAAGCACAGGCTCACAGCCATCAGAAGCTTCCCATATGTTAATCCAGCCATTCCCAGTGAAAAATAGTGATTCACTGAATCAATGCACAGTTTAAAACAGCAGGATTAGATTTATTAACAATTCAATTAACACAGACAATCTAAATAATACAAACAAGAACCTGCACAATATTTTTAAAAAGAGAAAAAAGTTGATTGGTCCACACATAGTTAAAATGCCTTTTTTGAAACATGACATGCTTCTGGGTAAAGTCTTAGTTGCTTTTTGGTTGTTATTCCAGATGTGATATCATATGTCATCAACACAAAACTCTGTTCACCCACGGATTTCAAAAGTTCTGCCAAAACTAAAGCCTATGGGAGTTTTACAATACTTACCAAGCTGAAGTTTTCAAGGGAGTTAGAGCAAATTCTTAACCAAGATGAATGACACATCACCAGTAAATGTTGTGCAGGATGCCATTGAGAAGTCACAACACCAGTAAACTTTGTACCAGATGGGAGCTTGCATTCCTTCCAAATGCCTGTGAATACCTAGGCTACATCCACACTAGACTGGATAATTTTGAAAACGCTGGTTTCGCGTAAAAACGATATGCATCCACACTATGCGTTTTTGAAAATATCTCTGTCCACACTGAAACAGAGATTTCGGCAACTCTCCTCCTCCTGTGCACACGAAGGACACATTTACCGAAAATAAGCGACATGTTTGGTGTCGAATCTCGCCGTAGAAGTGCGCATTTGTGCAGTTACAGACTAGAAAAACTTAAAGTGACGGACAGCTGTTGGCTCTCGCACAGGGGAACTTAAAAGTAAAAAAAAAACAAATACTGGAGCATACGGCGGCAACTGATAGATTGACCCCGCTGACGACGAACATTGAAAAACTGACTAACTCTGTTGCATTAATAAAGCACTTTGTTAAATGCATAGAACATGTCTGCGTCAGTGTTGTCTTGTATTTCCATACAATGTTACATTAGGCTGTTACACATCTATTGTCAGAGAAGTACTTGCATAAATAAGTAAACCATCTTCATACGAGCAAGGATAGAAAACAGGGCCAAGTGAGTACAGTATACTTCTTTATTCAGTAAGTTATGGGTCAAAGTATTTGGTGAGTAAATTTCTAACTCTTCTGGCTTCAGTCTCGTTGCCGTCTGTTTTGAAATTGTTAGGTTACGTTCAAGAAAACAATGAAACAGCACGCTGCCATCTGACAGCGTTTTCAGAAGTCTCCAGTTACGCCGTCCACACTGATCTGCCCGAGCAGCATTTTCAAAAATATCCACCTTGGAAAGCGTTTTTGAAAAGCTCTGGTTTCAGAAGACGAAAACGCCATTTTAGTGTGGATGGAGGGTAAAAACAAAGAGAAAAAGCTTTGGTTACGGATGTATCCAGCGTAGTGTGGATGTAGCCTTAGAGGAACATTTCAATATTCACACCTTGAAGAAAATCCAGTGATCTGCCTGGCTTGGTCCCCTCATTTTTGTATTTCTTTCAAATTTTAAAAAATATAATTTGCATATCAAAGTAGGTATAAGAGGTGTTAATTTCCCAGATGCACCTAGCAGAAAGCAGACTGACAACATTGATTACATAATGGCTGTGACATTAAGTTACTCAAAAAATGTTAATGTGGCTTGATGTCAGAAACACGTTGGCCAAAACTTCACTCGTCATTGCAAACAGTGAATTAAGGCTGATCCTGCAGTATAGTTGAGTGAGTGGCACATTGTTGGAGGTAGTATGAGAAGGTAAATCAAGTCGTCACTTTTATTGTCATTTTGACCATAATTGCTAGTACAGTACATAGTAAAAATGAGACAATGGTTTTCAGATCCATGGTGTTACATGACACAGTACAAAAACTAGACTGAACTACGTAAAAAAACAACACAGAGAAAGCTACACTAAACTACAGACCTACACAGGACTGCATAAAGTGCACAAAAACAGTGCAGGCATTACAATAAATAATAAACAGGTCAACAGGAAAGGAAAACGGTCCAAAAAGAGCATTCTTCTGAATTAATAGCAATAAAAACAACTTTACTGATTGTTCAAATCATTTACTGTACTGGCAATTCAGTCCGCCATCAGTTATACTATGGTGTGGTTTAGGCCACAACCAGAGTAAGGTGCTGAATTCTAGTCACCAGGCTTCAGGAAAGATGTGAAGACCATGGAGAACTGCTGAAATGATTTACCACGGTGGATTTGAGGATGAGGAACATGTTACTGTGGAAACACAAAAGATGCTGTGGAGCTCTACTCCAAAGAAAGAAAGTTAAGACCATGTTAAAAAATAGGTTCAGCTACTAAGAAGTTCTTAGAATTAATGGAAAGATCAAATTTAGATGGCAGATGTAAATTGATCAGAAGATCCAATTGTAGCAAGCACAAGGATTTTTTTAAAGAATGGTTAAAGTCTGTAACAAATTGCCTAGAAGAGTAGGGGCAGCAATGTCATCTATGGCTCTCTGCAGGGTACTTACCTCGAAAGAGAAAACACATTGAAAATATGTGGTTACATTGTCGTCTTATCTCCTTTATTGCCTCTGCACGAACAACAACACAACCGTGTTGACACCAGGCCAACAACTTAAAACATGAATTCTACTGTTTGCCTGGTACCAATACTCACTCAAACCACTTCTCCAATTAAGACCATAAGACAATGTAACCTCTCATAACCTCTTATAGGTTATGGTGAGGAGGCGGGGGAATAGGACTAAAAGGGAAATTAGATCAGCTCATGATGAAATGGCAGAGCAGACTCGATGGGCCGAATGGCTGACTTCTGCTCCTTTGTCTTGTGGTCTAAAATCAAACCAAGGTAGGACGAGTAGGGTCTGAGGAGTGTTATGAACAGAGGAACATAGGAATGCAAATTTGTGGAAAGTGGCATCAAAGATAAACAGGGTGATGAAAGTGGTGTTTGGCATGCTGATCTTCATCAGATGGGAAATTATGATGCAATGATACAGGACATTGGGTGAAGCATTTGGAGTATTGTGTATAGATTTGGTTGTTTTGATAAAAATAAGACGCTGTTACACTAGTGCAGGATTTCCTAGCCTGGAATCCACAAGCTCCTTGCTTAATGGTATTGGTCCAAGGCATAAAAAAGGTTGGGAACTCCTGTACAAGCACAACAGATTTACCAAGATGCTGTCTGGACGTAAAGGCCTGAGTTACAAGGAAAGGTTGAAAAGACTAGGATTCTATTACCCGCAACATAGGAGATTGAGTTATGGCCTTATAGAAATGTATAAAGAGCACAGACCGGATAAAAACACAGTGTGCTCCCCAAGCAGTGGGTACTAAAAACGAGAGGACATAGATTTAAACTCAGAGACAAAAGATTTAAAAGATCACCAAGAGCAACTTCGTCAGGTGGTGTGAATTTAGAATAAGCTGCCAGAAATACTGGCTGAGGTCAGATTCAGATTCATTTATTTAATCAGATTCTTTGAAACATAAAGTGAAATGCATTATTTGCATTAACTATCAACACAACCCAAGGATGTGCTGAGAGCAAATTGCAAGTGATGCCACACATTCCAATGCCAACATAGCATGCCCACTATGTTTTGCTGACTTCATGCCGACTCCTCCCAGTTAGACCCTATCCCAGTTAGCATTTTTATCTAAATGCTGGTACAAGCTGTCCCTTGAAATCCCTGCAGCAATTTCCACTGCTGATGACAGGCTGTCCAGCCTGTAGTTCCCTGGTTTGTCCTTGCTATCCCTTTTTAAACAATGGAATAACATTGGTCAGCATCCAGTTTTGATGAACTTCACAAGCAACTACAATGAAGCAAATATCTCTGCAACTTCCCCTCTAGCCTTCCAAAAAGTCTGAGGATGCACTATGTCAGGACCAGGGAATTTATCCATCATAATGAGCTGTAAAGATGCAAATACCCCTTCCCTGGTAATATAAGTGCCCTCCAAAACATCTCCACTTGCTTCCCTTGTTCGTGTGCAACCATGATTTTCTCCTCAAAGACTGACTGGAAATGAAAAAGGACCTGATGCTTTCCATGACAAATAAAACTCTTCTTGGGCTTCCAGCCAGGTACAGGTATCGATTATAACCAATGTTTCAATGACAAACTCCACCATCTTCATCAGGGATGATGCCCGGGTATGTCTCGTCCAGTGGTATTTATACCCCTGTAATTATCCCTCCTGATCGGATAGACCTCATCCAATCAAAGTTTCCATTCTCCTACTTTATTTACAATCGAATTCCAGTTCTTACTTAGAACGTGACCCACATCAAGGAGCACAGGAGGTGTATCCATTTGGGTAACATGGAGAAATCGGTGGTAGCAGAACACTGCAGTCACAATGGATTGACTTTGACAGCACAAAACTACTGTTTTTGGGACTAGATGGTAAAGGAAGCCACTGAAATAAACCTGGAGGAAAAGAATTTTAATAAAGAGGAAAGTAACTCTCTAAGTAAGAACTGGAATTTAATGGTAAACCAGGTGAGAAAGCAGATTGGATGAGAACAAACCAATCAGAAGGGACAGACTACAGGGTATAAATACCATGGAACTAGACATGCTCAGGCATCATCTCTGACAAAGATGGCAGAGTTTGTTCCTCGAAACATCAGTTACGATCAATACCTGTACCTGAATGGAAGCCCGAGAAGAGGGGAAATATTCATTAAAAATCCCACCCGTTCTTGCGGCTTGAGGCATAGGCAACCTTGTTGATCTCTAAGAGGTGATGGATAAGGGTAGGACAAATCCACAAATTAGGATTCCAAACAGAAGTATGCCTACTTCCATTGAGTGGGAATGAGACAGGCTCAACCAGTCAACCTCCACTAGATCCTGTCTAACTTGTGGACTTGTCCTATCCATGTCCATCACTATCTTTAACTAATAAAATTATGATCACTGAGAATTCCTTCCTTCCTTTGCCTTTACTGTGTCTCTGGTTACCCTGAAAACTAGACCTGCTTTCGCTGGCTACAGTTCAAACTCATTACAACTAGATGTTCCAACTTTATCTCATGACTTGCTTGTGCAGAATTAACTCCCTCTCCCCACCAACTTAGTTTAAACCCTCCAATGTAGTATTAGCAAATACCCCTGTAAGGACACTGGTCCCTCTCTTCAATACGTCGCCTTCTGTTAAGCAACTTAAATTGTCCACCATTATTCATAACTGTGTGTGGAAAGAGATTGGTGAACAATCTGGTAAATTTATGATTATAATTGCTATGACTTCTTAATTTTAAACTCTAGATTAAATGAATTACTATAGCGGACTTCAAACTGAAGTACTTGAATTGTTAGTATAGGCTTCTGGATTATTTGTTTGGTTCCTCGAAAGTTGCATTACCACCATGCCCCATTGCACAATCCATTAAAATGTTTTATTTGTAAATGAAGGTTTTGCATTTTTATTAAATTCTCAAAAATTCAAACATGAAAACAAAGTAACACACAAAATGCTGGAGGAACTCAGCAGATCAAGCAGCATCTACCTAGAGGAACACAGAGTTGATGTTTCAGGCTGAGATCCTTCATCAGGACTGTCTGGATGAAGGCTTTGTCTTCATGTTTGCATTTTGGAGAGTGGGGCAGGTCAAGTTACAGCTGGCAAAGACTGGATAAAATTTTAATTCAACATTTCCCTCCATGCAACTTTTTAAAGAACCTAAACAAGAGCTTTCTCATTGTCAAACTACATCAACCTTCAGCGCACTGACCTTAGAACCTCCAGGTAGAGTTGCTGAGCCCCAGTCCCTGGCTTTTCACTGGTAGGGGGCAGGCTTGTGTTAGAGTGCTTTTGAGGCATGCTACTCCCTTCTCTGAGGCTGAGAAGGAAGTGTGCGCTTTTTGGCATGGACAGAGGCAGGAAACACAACTCTACAGTGCCAAATCACAAAGCAAATCTGGTGGTAACTTGATGAACCCAAAGAGCTCCAGCAAACAAATGCAAATCATTTCTGAATATTTGCAATGGCCCACAGCACAAGCTTTCTAATTTAGCACTGATTAGCAACTTAATTCAGAGGGGGCCTACAGGAAGCCAAGCAAAGGAAATGGCAAAATAGTATCCTTTTTACATCAATATATCTGACATTTAGACTAAAGTATATTCACGGTGCATTATAGCAGCAGTTTACTGCCTTAACTGGAAAACCAAAACTGACTGCCCAAATCAGAAACTTTTATCCTGCAACACTGAACATAAAATTCCAAGAACTCTCAGAAAATGGTTATTTAAAGATTTAAAAGATTAGCTTTATTTGTCACATGCACATCAAAACATTCAGTGAAATGCGTTCGTGTCAATTATCAACACTGTCCAAGAATCTGCCGGGGGCAGCCACAAGTGTCACAAAGAGAATGTACAAACTCCTTAGACCAGGCATGGGCAAACTACGGCCCGCGGGCCATATGCGGCCCGTTAAGCTTTTTAATCCGGCCCGCAGAACATGATGAAATTATATTAATAAACCTTGTTAACGTTTTTTCCCCGCAATTCTGGCGTTTTCCAAATAGATGACGCACTCTATATACATTGTTGAGGTGCAACGTATTACTCCACATTTGCACTTTACTCTTTGTTCGGCTCGACCTATTTGTGTGAACAGGCGTTCAGCGTCATGAACATCAACAAAGCCAGCCACAGATCCAAGTTAACTGACCAACACCTCAGATGCATCCTGAGAATCGCCACAACAAAACTAAATCCAGACTTTGATGCGCTGGCTAAAAAGGGAGACCAACAACACTGTTCCCACTGAAATTAAAAATAACTTTCTTCGTTGTGTTATGTAAAAAATGCATTTGAAAATATTTTTTTCAATAAGCCTTACATGTTACATGTCATTTCTGTTAAGTGATGGACATGAGTAGTGCGCAGGTGCACGTACGTTCTCAAAATAAAAAATGCACTCCAGATCAAATAACGCGCTCCGCATACTGGCGCGCTGTCACTGTTCTGTCTTTGTGCTGGTCGTTGTTGAGTTTTGGCACAGGGGACAATTGAATAAGAAGGAGCAGGACAAGCAGACCTGCATCTCCTACCGTTTTTGAAATAAAGACAGTCAGGAGGAGAGTGATGATGATAATATCTTGAAGGATAACAGAATTTTCAGTGCTTTAAAATAATAACTGTTACTATTTTAAAAAGCTGTATTTTATTTATTTAATTTTCAGTGTTTTAAAAGTCATTTCAATAAATAGCTAAATACCATGGGACTTCAAAGACAGATATTTTGTTGTAATGCATTTGTTCATTTTCAGTTGAAATTAAAGCACATGTTTTCTACATATCCCATGATATTTTATTTTCTCTTATGAGGTGTATTACCAAAACACTCCGTCCATCTGCTCCTGGTCCGGCCCCCCTGTCAAATTTTAGAACCCTTTGTGGCCCACAAGTCAAAAAGTTTGCCCACCCCTGCCTTAGAGAATGGTGGGAATTGAACCTTGATAGCTGGTGATGTAAAGTGTTTCACTAACCACAACACCACTCTACTATGCCACCCTAAATTACAAACTGGGTATTTGTATTTAATCGGGCAACAAACCTTAGTGGCTCAAGCTGTGAGGCAGCAGCTCTAGGCCATTTCGCTGTGTTAACTTTTTTATCTTCTTCTATTCAAAGTTACAGATCTTACATTAATGGGTTTAATGAAAAACTTCCAAGTTGACCTTGGCATCATGTTTGGAAGCCTAAGATCTCAGGGCTCTGGAGACGGGCGGATCGAGGGTCGGTGTCACGGCAGGAGACCGGAAAATCTTTTACCTTGGGCCCAAAGACCCGAGGTCTTTGCGATCTTCAGACACAGAGCTCAAGAAAAGCAACAAAACAGACTTTTAACATTGTAAACCAGTGGGTTGTTATGTCTCCCACTAGCTGTGAAAATGGGGGACACCTCCCTCTCCTTTGCCAAGGCGAGAGAGCACCTGTGGTTTGTCGAATGTCAGATAAAATACGAAGCCTTTGGGGTAACTTTGGTCTGTGTCTTTGCTATTGCTTAGCACACGCTTGGGCACCGTGATGGTACCGATGCGCTTTTTATTGCCGGTGGGGGGAGGGGGCATTGCTGCTCAAACACTGGGGGGTCTTACGAGGCTGTGGTGGCCAGTGCTATCATGTTTGCTGTTGTGTGCTGGGGCAGCAGGCTGAGGGTAGCAGACACCAACAGAATCAACACACTTATTCGTAAGCTCAGTGATGTTGTGGGGGTGGAATTGGACTCTCTGACGGTGGTGTCTGAAAAGAGGATGCTGTCCAAGTTGCATGCCATCTTGGACAATGACTCCCATCCACTCCATAATGTACTGGTTAGGCACAGGAGTACATTCAGCCAGAGACTCATTCCACCGAGATGCAACACTGAGCGTCATAGGAAGTCATTCCTACCTATGGCCATCAAACTTTACAACTCCTCCCTCGGAGTGTCGAACACCCTGAGCCAATAGGCTGGTCCTGGACTTATTTCCACGTGGCATGATTAACTTATTTTTATTTAATTATTTATGGCTTTATATTGCTATATTTCTTCACTATTCTTGGTTGGTGCGGCTGTAACAAAACCCAATTTCCCTCGGGATCAATAAAGTATGTCTGTCTGTCTGTCTTAGGGGTTCTGACGTTTAACTGTCATTCATTCTTTGAGGCACTTCTCTGTTTTCGTGGATGTTTGCGAAGAAAGAAGTATTTCACGATGGATACATTTCTCTGACATTTAATTCAACCTTTGAACATGACCCCAAATTGTCTATAACCTTTTCTTGAGCAATAAGTAGACCAAAAGTTTGCCTCATTAGAAACAGATCTCAGATACTGTAATGCAGCAACATTTCAAGACATTGGTCTTGAATTAATGACTTTGTGCAGATGAGATTTTTGTAGATGGCCTATTTTGCATTTCCTCACATATGAAGCTGTTCACTATCCAAGCTGTTGTAGTTCCTAAGGTCTGTAAGTTATACTGCCCCAACTCCACAGTAAAGGTTAATTGCAGTGTCATGAGAACATTCCCATGCAGTTTCAGGCATCAGAATGAGTGAGTAGATTCAACAAGAGTTTGTACTGATGTAAAATAATTGCCCAAAACCTCTTTGGCTCTGAGGGTCAAAGACAATATCAGGACAACATTAGCTGGATCTTAGATAACAATCAATGCTTGGGTGGTCATTGATGCTGTAGTTTTTGACTGCATTCATGTGCATATACAAGTAAATGGCTCCAACATTATTGTTAAATCGCCAGCCCAGATAACCCCAGTGTTCACTCGGTGGAAGTCAAGCTGCACTACGCTTGTCTGCACACTGCTGCAAGCTCGTTCCTGCTGACAACGTTCACGAACTCAGGGACCTGGGGGCATTTTATATTTTTGTGTGACTATGTTTACTGCTATCTTATATGTGCTCTATGTGCCTTGTGCTGTGTATGACTGTTGCTACTGTAACCTGCATCTTGGCCCCAGAGGAACACTGTTTCGTTTGACTGTACTTATGAATATTCATATATGGCTGAATGACAATTAAACTTGAACTTGAAATGCCCATTACCTCCAAGTGAAATCAGATGATGTAACATTTGGATTTGAAAGCAATGAGTCAAAACCTTACTCCAGAGAACCGAGTCATTCTGGACTGACAGATCATTGCAAAATTTTGCCCTATAGAATCAGTGTAATAAGAAAGACATTACATTTATACAGCACCTTTCACATCTCTTTCAGGATGTCCTTCCTAAATCACTTATCCGCCAATGAAACATTTTGTAACTGCATCACTGTTGTAATGTACAAATTAAGGAAGACAATCTGTGCACATCAATGTCCTACAAACATTATTGTGGCAATGAACATATCACTTGATTTGTAATTTCAATTGAGGAGTAAATATTGACCTCACTCAATTCTTGAAGTTGTGGAATCTGTGATGTTCACTTGTGAGAGAGGATACCACTTTGCACAATAGCAAAGTGGCCAGCGCATCACCTTACAGTGCAGGCACCCCAGGTTCAATTCTTGCGGCCATCTAAAAGAGTTTGTACGTTCTCCCCATGATCACGTGGGTTTCCTCCCACATTCCAAAGATGTAGGGGATTAGTAGGTTAATTGGACACATGGAAGTAATTGGTGGCGTTGGTTCATTGGGCCAGAAGAGCCTGTTACTGTGCTGTATCTCTAATATATTAAAAAATGCCTCAGCCAGGAAAATGGTCATTCCAACAATTAAGTACTTCCTCATTGTGCTCTAAATTGTTATCCTAGATTGTGGTGCTCAAGCTACAACAAAACATAATGTGGTCCATCTAGCATGAAAGGATGTGGTAACACCTGAAGTGTAGCATACAACTCTGCCGCCACCACTATACAAAGGATGCCAAGGTTTTGGAGAGCGTGCAGAAGAAGTTTACCAGAATGCTGCCTGGATTTAGAGAACAAGAGGTTGGACAAACTTGGGTTGTTTTCTCTGAAGTGGCAGAGGTTGAGGGGAGATCTGATCGAGGTTTAGAAGATTAAAGCAGGCAGTATCTTCTTCCAAGGATTGGAATGTCTATTAGACATTAGGGCAGCTTTTAAGGTGAGAGGTGAGTAGCTGGAATGCACTCCCTGGGATAGTGGTAGAGGCAGACACATTACGCAATTTTAAAGGACATTTAGATAAGCATGTGAATGTGAGGAATATGGAAGGATATGGACATTGTGTAGGTAGAAGAGATTAGTTCGCCATTTGATTCATAATTTGATTGGTTAGGGGACAACAATGTGGGCCAAAAGGCCTGTTCCTCTGCTGCAAGGTTCTATGTTCTGATACCCCACAGGAAACATATACTTTCGAACCTCAGCACTCTCCAAGATGATTACAAAAACTTTTGCACCATAGTCAATATACACTTAAAAAAACAATGAATTCTATTTCTGACTGTTAGTGGGTCATGAAACTGGTCTGAATAGTTGCTGAACAATGTTTAATTGTTTGCCTTCACTTTAGGAATTAATTACAATTATTTTAGTCAGGACAAGAAATACATTGTGTTGGACTGAAATAATCACTTCACTACCACTAAAAGTTCATAGGCACCAACATTAAACCTTCTGTTAGCATAAGACAGTGTTTCACAACACCTGGTCAATGTACCTAACAATGCACAAATTTGAACCATATTTTAAATATTCTGTTGGTCTTGTCATTCTCTAAGTAAGTTACATGCTGCAGAAAGACACAAAACAAAAGGCAGCATTGACAGAACACCTACAAGTGGTACTGAAGCAGTTACAATGACTTGTTGTTTCTAGTTTATGGCACTGAAACCTCTCCTCACAGAATCAGTAAATTAAAAGTTACTTAGATTCCATCCTGGAAATACAGCGTACAAATTTTGGAACTTGGCAGATAAAGTAAATCTTCCACTTTTTGTATGACTCATGGGCAGGTGTTTGTCTGAAAAACTATTGACAAATTTGTTTTCACTGACTGAACTTCAACATTCAGCACAAATGAAAACAGAAAATGCTGGAAACACTGAGCAGGTTATGCAGCATCTATGACTATAAAAATAATTAAATTCATCCAAAAAAATAGCTCTGCAGTCTTGGCCAAGATTTTGATACTCATGTTTCGCAACCAGGAGTCAAAAATCCTTCAGAAAAATACATACAACCTAAAATAAACTCATTTAAAGGTCATTAACCTCACCACAGATGTTTACCAGTAGCATTTTCTGACTTTATTTCAGATTTCCAGGATATAGGGTCTTTTGTTTTTGGATTCATACATCCATTATCTTTTAAACTTTACAAATTCAAAATAATGCGATTTGGAAACAATGTTCTTAAACACAAATACACTGGATATAACTGGGAAAGATTTCGGAAAAGAATAATGTCTGTCAATCAACCAAAACCTTATCAGAAGTTTGAGTTTCAACACCTTTTCTTATTATATCATTGTTAAATTCACCAACCAAAGACGTAAACAAATAACTGTGGAGTTCTAACGACTACAAGTTCATTACTCAATTTATTAGCAACTAGAAGTCTATCCTCAGAAACATTTTATTTGGTTTAAAGACCTTTCAGGTTGCCTGCTCAATATTTGATTTTCTAATAATATGGTCCCAACCAGTTAAATCTTTCTTGATGTAATAACTGGTCAATTCTTGTGTCTTCCTTACAACTCTGTCTTCTAACTTCCCTGCTGTTTCTATAGTATTTTTCAAACCACGTACAGTACTCATGCAGGAGAGGGAAATTATCCTATCAAAGCAAAACACAAGAGCTAATTATACTTGCCAAACCTAAACAAGTTCCTTAATACTGAACTATGACCCCATTACTGAAAATCCCAAAAGAAAATTCTCAACCAACAAAACTCAGTCTATATGACCTAAAGAAAAAAAGACATCTGTTGTTTTGAAACACGAAGCTAAAAAAAATTGCACAAACTCTTCCTGAAACTCTTATAGTAAAAGGCATTTCCATTAATTTCTTGGATGAGTTAGGGGCCTTTCTCACAGCAGAAGAGATAGAGACATGAATAAAAGGAAAAAAAAACAAAGAGTTAACCATGAAGTTTCCCACTAATGCACTACGAAGCTATAAATGAGCTTCACTGGTAGCCACACCAAGCCAGAATAAGAACAGAATACTTATTTCAGATCCAAATCAAAGGTATTTAGACAATTTTTCTTCACTTTAAATATGAATGATATACACTGCAAATTTAAACTTGGATTAAGTTGTGTTTTTTTTTTGCAAAGATGAGTCTATTCTTATTTCATTCATTCTAAAGCTTGTGTAAATGATAATGATTGAAACCATACGTGCGAGAATTGGGACCTCTAAGCAATTTGTACTATATACATGGAATAGATGGCATACATAGGTTATTCTTATTATAGGCTAAAAGACAAGAATACAAAGAAACCAAACAACTGAAGAACATATTTTTCAGCAAATCTAAGTAATGCTTAGCCGGCCAGTGGTGTAGTGGCATCAGCAACAGATTTCGAGGTGAATGACCCTGAGTTCAAATCTGGCCAGCTCTTTGTATGCTTTTCATCCGTGCTGAGTTGAGTATTGAGCTAGCAACTCAGCCTTAGTTGCTAGCTCAATAAACAGTAATAAATACCATGCAATGCATCACAAGGCACAAGAAGGAACAACAACTAAGTAATGCTGTCCAGTAAATAAGGAATAAGATTTGATTTCAGGATAACGGTGCATCATGAAATCATATCTTTCCTTCTCTATGCTACACTAGTGTGTGTTATTCTGGATTTTCAGCATCTGCATAATCTATTGTGTCTATCAGTGTATCTCCCCCTTTAAATCATTCCTTAGAGTTTAGCCTTGACCAACCTTAAATTCATCTACTGCAGTAACTCTTTATGGACATGGCATTAAATTCATTTTAGTAATGCTACTGAGAAAATCTTAGAATATTTACCAACATCAACACAGCTATGTACACACAAGTTATTATTGATACAAATGCTGTTACTAGTAACAAAAATTCCTCACTTTTTAAAAAATAAAAGTATTCACAGGAGTTAATTGCTGTTTGGATCTGTTGGCTGAAAGTGTAAGAAGGTTATTGTATGCAATCACTTAACAATAATTTTCATTTTTTAATAATAAAACTTCTGACATAAGTCTTTCACTAAAAACACTTCAAAATCCCAAAAATTAGAAGAGGTCAGATTGTTAACTAAAACTTGCAACTGTAGCATTTGAAGCCAAATTCAATCTTCTGTTTTTCCTGATTCCTCTTCATGACCAATCTTATCTCAAACTGTCTAGCTTAAATTTGGGAAATGCCAACATGTTACCACTACCATATAATTTTATACAAAAAACAAAAAAAATCAGGCTTTAAGAAAACAAATTAATTGATTTGTCCAAACCTTTCAAAGGAACCCAACTTGATTTTGCATTTTGCAAGATTGACCATAACAGTTAAATGCATAGGATTATTTTGCAATAATGGATCATATTTAATTCACCAAGAAACTACTTAATTCAATAAAGGAAAACATTAATCAAAATTTGATTATAATATCTTTACCACATCTTACATAATCTACAAAATTCACAAAATACAAAGCAAGAAAGACCAATCATGAAAGTGCAATAAGTATATACAGCTACAGGTTAAATAAAAAGTTTACTTTTCAAACAGTTTCTAAATCAGCAATAAGTGAAGTTTAGCTTGGATGGATCCTCTTGTGACAAGTGCAGCAAGCACTTCGAAGGACCACAACTTCACCAGCACAAGGACACAAAAGGAGCAAGAGTAGGCCATCTAGCCCCTCAAGCCTGCCCCATTGTTCACTGTAATCATGGCTGATCTGCCTCCATCTTCTTCATCTTTGCTGCTCAGTTCCCCACAGCCTCCAACGATCTGATTGTTGAAAAATTCATTCACCTCTAAATAACTCATATTGAATGGTAGCCATAAGACATAGAAGAGTCAGGCCATTTGTCTCGATGAACCTGTTGTACCAGCATTGGGGTGGGGGTGTGTGTTGAAGAAACAGGCAGATGGGTTATCCATGCACCTTATTTTTTGTTCTTGTGAAGGTCAGAAAATAGCTGTACTACTCCTTTAGTTTATAATGGGTGGAATTAATCATACAGATCTCAATGAGACCAGCATTGAAGATCAAGGTTAGGATTATGAAGAATAGAGTAAATCAGTAATTGTCATCCAAATCAACCCATTTCAATACAGCTGACTCTAACACACCCTTGAATATTGGGGCAGCATGGTAGTGTAGTGGTTAGCACAATACAGTACCAGTGACCTTGGTTTCAATTCCCACTGCTGCCTTTAAGGAGTTTGTAAGCTCTCCTCATGACCTCGTGGGTTTCCTCCAGGTGCACCGGTTTCCTCCCACAGCCCAAAAAAAAACCAGTGGGTAGGGTAATTGGACCTTGTAAATTGTCCTGTGATTAGGCTAGGATTAAATCTGGGGATTCCTGGGTGGCATGGCTCAAAGGGCCGGAAAGCCTACTCCACGCTGTATCTCGATTTAAAAATATTAAGAATAAATATATCTTTGTTCCATTCCTAATTTTATCAAAGTCTAATTTTCTATATATGAATGCTCCGGATGGCTCTTGACGTGAGTTGGCAGCGGCACATGATGAACGTCGAGCTCTATGACGACCTATCGATGCTCCCTAATAAAATTGAGGCAAAAAGACTGCAACTAGTGGGGCACTGTCTATGCCACCCTGAGCTACCTGCCAGCCTAGTCATCACATGGGAGGATGAACCCTGGACTATGAACCCAAGACTATGATCAACATGCTCCCAGAAGATAGCGGCACGGCTAATGCAGATGAACTGAACACACTGATGAGGGACAGGGAGGAGTGGAGTGTCTGGCATCATGCCCAGCGCTGGCCCCCTAGGCCTGAGTTGACGTAGTGGATTTTTTTTTAAAAATCCATTGAGATGCAGTATAAAATGTTAGAAACACTTCGCAGGTTAGGCAATATCATGAAGAAAGAAACAGAATCAACATTTGAAGTTGAAGCCAATTAATATTTTTCTTAAGATGTAGATAGGTCCTACATCAGTGGGACCCTTATCTAATAAACAATGTGCCTGCATTGGAAAGGGTCCAGAGGAAGTTCACAAGAATGATCCTGGGAATGAAAGGGTTAATATATGAGGAGCATTTGATGGCTCTGTGCCTGTAGTTGCTGGAGTTTAAAAGAATGGGTGGGTTATCTCATTGAAACCTATCGAATATTGAAAGGCAGAGACAGAGTGGATGTGACTATTCATTCACTGAAAGCTCATCCTCAGAGCAAAGCTAGCTTTTTTCACCTGCTCTCTTAAAATGCAGTAGTTTTTTTCTGATTGCCTATCACTTACACCAAGGATAATTTACGGTAGCCAATTAACCTATCAACCTGCACTGCAAACTGGAACACTTGGAAGACCACGCAAACTCCACACGTATCACTGAAGGTCAGGATTGAAAGAAGCAGCAAGACAGCAACAAAGTGCTATGCCACTGTACGGCCGTCCTTTCTCATAGCAGTATCAAGATTGGCTTTATCATCACCGACATTCGGCATAAAATTTGTTTTTTTATGACAGCAATACAATGCAAGACAAAATTTTTATGGTATAAAAATAAATAGTATGAAAGTGGAATAGTGATGTTGGAAAGTGGTGTTCATGGATCATTCAGAAATCTGATGGTGGTGGATATCCTTAAAATATTGAGTGTGGGTCTTGGGGGTCCAGTACCTCCTCCCAACTGGTAGTAATGAGAAGAGGGCATGTCCCAGAAGGCAAGGGTCCCCAATGATGAATGCCACTTTTTTTGAGATGCCGTCTCTTTGATGTATTGCCTTTTGAAGATGACCTCAATAGTGTTGAAGTTTGTGCCCGCGACGGAGCTCACTGAGTCTACAACCCTCTGCAGTCTGTTTTGATCCTAATAACCTGCTGAGTATTTCCAGCATTTTGTAGCTTTGTTTCATATTTCTAACTTCTACAATTTTTATTTTCACTTCCATTAAAATACACTGTGCTGCAATGAAAATCCCCCCCTGGTTTGCATATCATTTATTCACACATAGAGCTTTCTAGTAAACTTACTCCACCCCCACTCTGATGAACCAGATCTGACAGGATGTCTAAAACATGAAGTATAACACAAAAGCTAGCTTAGCAAAGATTCATGGATGCCTCTCTACACTCTACACCTTTCAATGAATATGTGAAGCACTGTACTGACAACTACATGTTTGCACCACACCATGTTGCAGCAAGAGCTGTACAATCTGAACCCACTTTGCTTTACAGATAACTACACATATACCTTGTGTTGCTCTGAGCTTGCCAAAGGTTTAAATGTAATTAGGTTTTGACTCAAATCACTGCCTCACAATGAGTTGGCAATTTTATTAAAAAGACAAATCACCCCTCAACCTGTGACCCCTCCCCCATATTCTTAAACTTGTTAGCTTTCCAGAGAATTCCTTTCACTACAAAGTATGAAACACTTAACTGTTTCACTTCATTGATGCTGCCTTTCCCAAAAAGTGTCTGCAATATTTTAGCACCTTTATTTGTTGAGATGAGGCATTTTAGTTAAATTCCTCACGTCATATACAGTACTGTTCATGTCTTATCACATATATAGATAGGATGCCTGAGACTTTTTGCACAGTACTGTAGCAATTTTATGTATTGCACTGTACTGGTGATGTAAAAAGAAAAAAATTTCATGACATATGTGAGTGATATTAAACCTGATTCTGAAATGGGTCTCTACTGTAGACTGAGGGTGGGAAGGGGAAAGGGAGAGTGGAAATCATGATTGGGAAAAGGGGATGGAAGTACCAGAGAGAATTCTGTAATGACAAATAAATCAATTGTTTGGAATCAAATGACCTTGTCTAGTGTCTCAGAGCTGAGTATGTCTGTACCTGCGTCACCCCTCAATCCTGGCACACCATCTCTGCCACTTGACCCACACTCCTCCCAGCACTCCACTCTTACCAGAGCCTGTATCTCCTTCACCAATCAACGTCCCAGCTCCTTACTTCACTCCTTCCCTTCCCAGTTTCACCTTGTGTTTCTCCCCTCCCCCCATCATTTAACTCCACTCATCTTTTTTTCTCCAGTTCTGCTGAAGGGTCTCGGCCTCAAATGTCGACTATACTCTTTTCCATAGATTCTGCCTGGCCTGGTGAGTTCCTCCAGCATTTCGTTTGTGTTGGTTGGATTTCCAGCATCTGCAGATTTTCTCTTGTTTGTTACAAACTCACTCTCTGCTCCACGGTTGACAAATACAGTACTTATATACCCTAGCAATATACGTGTGCCTAAGACTTGCACAGTACTGTAAAATCAATTAATGGCAGTCCAGCCTTCATTCAGTGATCCTGTCTTTTTTCACATCAGTGACAGGACACTTCATATTCACATTCATGTCCAGCAGAGGTCACTGGAGAGCAAAACAGCCATAAAACAGGGGAACTATGGGCAACTTTAATTTTAAATAAATAATTATAAAATCCCATAACAGTTCAAGATAGAAACAGATCCCATCCCTCATGAGGTCAATGAAATTGTTTTCCCCAATTCTTTGAAGACGTTGGAACTAGACAGATGTTTGTCCTTCAAAGCAAATGTTTTTGGACAGAGAATTTAACTTGCTTGTCACTCACTGTAAAATGATTTACTGTTTATTCAAAGCATATGGCAATATTTTAAACACATTAAGGAAAATGTACAAGAATACATTGCTCCTACAGAGAAACATGAAGGGGAACTTCTTCACTGAAAAGGTGGTGAGAGCGTGGACCAAGACAAGAGTTTGATTTCAGCATTTAAAAGAGATTTGAATAAGTACATGGGTGGGAGTGTAAGAAGGGATATGGTCCGGGTGCAGATTGATGGGACAAAGCAGAGCAATAGTTTGGCACAAACTTGATAGGCCGAATGGCCTTTTTCTAGGCCATAGAGGGAGCACAGAAGTTGGAATGCCACCTTTCAAATGACATACCCATCCTCCCAGGTGCCCATTAGATGATAATTGGAGGAGCTGTGAAGATAAAAGCTGTCAAAGGATATAGATCAGTTGGAAATTTCAGCAGAGAAATGCCAGTTGGAATTTAATCCAGACAAATGTGAAGTTCAGCATTTGCAGGATGCTTGCGCAAGGAAACATCAGTGGTGCAGCCCACCCAGTTATTGCAGATTGTCAAATTCGCTCAATATGATCTATCAGGTGACATAGCCAAGCAAACTTTGGTCAAACCAGCCCAACCTTGTTCTACTTGCTTGACTTTCAAAACTGTCTGGAGTTGATAAGTAATCAACTTAAAGTTATTACTACAGATGGGTCACTATTAGAATTGAGCATCTTGCCACTGGGACATAAACTGGGGGTATTGTAAAGAAGGAAGTGACACTAACATGGACTGTTGTGGAAAAGAAATTCAAATCAGAATACGGGAAGACCATAAAAATCAATGGCAAACTAGGAAAAAGTTAATTGATTTCATTGATATACAATTTTTCAGTATTTCCCCATATTAAATACACAATGGAAAATGGTCTGAATTTAAATATACCTATGGCTAATTTGTGCCATTGTGAGCAACATGAGGCTTACCAATGGGTGGTGTGGGCCAGAAGAGCCTGTTACTGTGCTGTATCTCTGAATAACATCAGCACCAAGCAGTACTATGAGAGAACTGGCACCACTAAATATTATGATTGAACTTGTATCTCAGAATAATTTATCTAATGCTCTGGTGTATTAATACACTAGCTATCTTTAATGCCCTACTATGCAAGATGCCAACTTATACCAAATTCATGTTCCACCATGGTAAATTGTATTTAATTGCAAGTCCAAATGGTGACAGGTCACTGAAATAGCTATAACACACATCACCAATCAATGACATTTTTTTTCGCCAAATGTTTTGTTCATAAGCTTAACACAGTTGGGTTAAGTCTATCATTTCCAACCCTCCATTAATTATCCTCATTAATAGGAAAAAAATGGATAAACTACCCTATTTATGCATTTAATGACTGAGGAGCACCTGTACAACATACTTTGCATCTTCAGCAACAGACGAAAAATGCTGGAAGAACTCAGCAGGCCAGTCAGCATCTATGGAAAAGAGTACATACAGTGTCCTGATGAAGGGTCTCGGCCCAAAACATTAACTAATCTTTTCCATAGATGCTGCCTGGCTTGCTGAGTTCCTCCAGCATTTTACATGCATTGCTTGGATTTCGAGCATCTGCAGATTTTCTCGTTTGTACATCTTGAGCAGCAAGGCAAAATATTGCAGCAGGCTAGGATATGCAAATCAGTATTCTAAGACACAAGTCATAGAAGTATCGGAACAATGCTTTCAAAGCATCTATCCAAAAGACACTGGAAATATTTTCACAGAGGAGAGGGACACTTAATCATTCTTACCCATGTTTAATTTAGATTCCTCTTGAGATTTCATTATTACAAGTTCCCATTTCCCAGCACAGTACCCCTGTGAGCCTAATACGTTTTCTTTAAAAGTGGTTTTACAATACATGCTCCTGCTATTTCCTCTTTGCAGATTTTTTTTAAGATAGCGAAAATCTGATGTGCCCTTCTCCTTAAATGTTTAACACTGTGCATACATGATTAGAAAATTTAAGGGAGACATTACCTTTAATAAAGCATGGTTATGTAATATGAAGACAATTAAGCTTTTCTTAGGAAATAATAAACAAAATAAATTATTCATATAATGGCAAATCGCCTGATAACAGAGCCAATTACTTAGGAAACCCAAATCTTAGCAAATAGCAGGACCACCTTTAAGCAAATGTCTTTGTTGCGTTCAGAATTAATTTATCAAAGATGTCGTGCATTTGCAAAATGAATCCTCCCCTCCTCCTAATCCAGGAGACATTCAAAAATCATCAATTTAAATACCAAGCATTTCATTTTAATTAGAACAATCAAAGTATCAAACAGATGTACAAATACATTTTCAATAAAAATGCCAAAATGATAAGCAGATATTGCAACAACATATTTATATTATTTATATATCTTTTGTTAATCTCTTCAAAGAACATCGTTATGATAAGGCAGTGACCTCAAAGGCAATGTAACTTTTCCAAACGATAAGGCCGACGCACAAGAAAAAAGCTTTGAATTTAGAAAATACAAATACATTAAATGAGTAGTTTTGACAATTCAAATCTATAGCAGCCAAATGGAAACTACTCATCAACATTTCTGTGGCAAACCTTTCGATAAAAGACTTCCATTTCACAATTTAAGCTTTTGCTCAAGCAATCTAAATGGATCATATACAGTCACTACATTCAATCTGGATTAATCTTACAATTTATTTATTGGCAGAGTATATTAACAATAGAATTCCTTACCAAGCCACTTGACATAGGAAATGCATGCTTTGTAAGATTCTCAAACATGGATTTTCTGCTGCGACCTTCCTGTTTGAGAGCAAACCTCAGGTTTCGCATATCCTGTGAAAGGTGAAAAGCAGCTATATCACAGTGTGCAAGATACAGGGCAGTCTAGATATAAAAGATGGAACATTGTAACAGCTTTTCAAAGCTACGATGATGCAGACATTTTAACCTTGAAGCTTGGAATTGAGGCTTTATAAGATTATTAGAAAAGTACAGAATATTACAGCAACTGTATTATGTTAGAGATCAATTCATAAACTCAGGGATTAGATTACAGAATCCCTAAGTCTTGGAAAGAATTAGAAAATAAAATCTGTAAATAGATTAAGGAATTGAATAGTGGATCCAAAATTAACATTCAAATTTATTTTAATTACCATTTGGAAGGGGCAGGTATTAAATATAGGGAAAAAATTTGAACTTCAATTTGCTTAATTATTGGGCATATACTGGTTTAAATTGTACTCCTGAAACCTAAGCATGTGTTCCACTATAGCACATGCAGTACTGAAGGAGTACTCTTCTGTTCAAGACATTCAATTAAGTTTATCCTCTCCTCAGGTGGACATTAATCTCTCCATGGCAATATTCAAAGGAAAAATATGTTCTTTCCAATCAGAAGCGATTTCAATTAAACATGCAAGATCCCTGGAGGAGCTGCCAGATGGAAGTTGTAAAAATGTTTCCCTAGACTGGGGGTGGTGGGGGGGGAGGTGGTCTATTGTATGTCATCTTTTGCTTTTATGCTGCCTTTGACTTCTTTTGTCAGCAACGGTTGCCTCATCCACTCTTTTAGGATGCTGCTTCTACTTTGGGATGAACTGTTCTGCATCTTCAGAATTACTCCTAAAAACTAAAACCTCCCCTGTTCTAATATCATTCCTGTCAGTGACCCCTTCCCTTCAACTTTGGTCAGCTTCTCTTTCATGCCTATGTAGTTACCTTTACCTTTCCTCAACTGTAATACTGATATATTTGATCTGAGCTTCTCTCTCTCAAACTGCAGGGTGAATTTCATATTATGACCACTGTCTCCTAAGAGTTCTTTTATCTTAAGCTCCCTTATCAAATCTGGTTCATGACTTGATCAGCATTTCTGATCTGGCTATTGTTCACGATTGCACTTAATAATAAAAAAAATACACACCACTAATTCACACAGAATTGTTCACTGTATTCAGAGACTTCAATGTTATGTTGGAAAGAATTGCATCAAAATTGGAAGAAAATGGACTAGATTTTGAAATACAAATACTGGAAAGTTAATTTGTATAGATAACAACTGCTATTGGCACATATTGTTAACAGACAGAAATCCATCAGGTGTTGTCTGAGATAATAAGACAATAGGTGCAGGAGTAGGCCATTTGGCCCTTTGAGCCAGCACCACCATTCACTGTGATCATGAATGATCATCCACAATCAGTGCCCTGTTCCTGCCTTCTCCCCATATCCCTTGACTCTGCTATCTTTAAGAGCTCTATCTAACTCTTTTGTGAAAGCATCCAGAGAACTGGCCTCCACTGCCTTCTGAGGCAGAACCACAACTCTCTGGCTGAAAGAGTTTTTCCTCAACTCCGTTCTAAATGGCCTACCCCTTATTCTTGAACTCTAGCCTCTGGTTCTAAACTCCCCCAATTTCAGGAACATGTTTCCTGCCTCTAGCATGTCCAATCCCTTAATAATCTTAAGGCAACACGAGTGAATCTGCAGATGCTGGAAATAAATTAAAAAACACGAAATGCTGGCAGAACTCAGCAGGCCAGACAGCATCTATGGGAGGAGGTAATAACGACGTTTCGGGCTAAAACCCTTCATCCTGATGAGAGGTTTCAGCCCGAAACGTCGTTATTACCTCCTCCCATAGATGCTGTTTGGCCTGCTGAGTTCTGCCAGCATTTCGTGTTTTTTTATTTAATAATCTTATATGTTTCAACCAGATCCCCTCTCATCCTTTTAAATTCCAGTGTATACAAGCCCAGTCACTCCAATCTTTCAACATATGACAGTCCTGCCATCCTGGGAATTAACCTCATAACCTACACTGCACTCCCTCAATAGCAAGAATGTCCTTCCTCAAATTTGGAGACGAAAACTGAACACAATACTCCAGGTGTGGTCTCACCAGGGCCCTGTACAACTGCAGAAGGACCTCTTTGCTCCTATACTCAACTCCTCTTGTTATGAAGGTCAACATGCTATTAGCTTTCTTCATTGCCTGCTGTACCTGCATGCTTACTTTCAGTGACTGATGAACAAGAACACCTAGATCTCGTTGTACTTCCCCTTTTCCTAACTTGACACCATTCAGATAGTAACCTGCCTTCCTCACATTTATCCACATTAAATTGCATCTGCACTCACCCAACCTGTCCAAGTCACCCTGCATTTTCCTAACATCCTCCTCATATTTCACACTACTACCCAGCTTTGTGTCATCTGCAAGATTGCTAATGTTACTTTTAATCCCTTCATCTAAATCAATAATGTATATTGTAAATAGCTGAGGTCCCAGCACCGAGCCTTGTGGTATCCCACTAGTCACTGCCTGACATTCTGAAAAGGACCCATTAATCCCTACTCTGTTTCCTGTCTGCTAACCAATTTTCTATCCATGTCAGAACTCTACTCCCAATACCATGTGCTCTAATTTTGCCCACTAATCTCCTATGTGGGACCTTATCAAAGGCTTTCTAAAAGTCCAGGTACACTGTATCCACTGGCTCTCTCTTGTCCATTTTCATAGTTATATCCTCAAAAAAATCCAGATTAGTCAAGCATGATTTCCCCTTCATAAATCCATGCTGACTCAGACCGATCCTGTTACTGCTATCCAAATGTGCCGCGCTATTTCATTTTTTATATTTGACTCCAGCATCTTCCCCACCACTAATGTCAGGCTAACTGGTCTATAATTCCCTGTTTTCTCTCTCCCTCCTTTCTGAAAAAGTGGGATAACATTAGTTACCCTCCAATCCTCAGGAACTGATCCTGAATCTATAGAACATTGGAAAATGATTACCAATGCGTCCACGATTTCTAGAGCTACCTCCTTAAGTACCCTGGGATGCAGACCATCAGGCCCTGAGGATTTATCAGCCTTCAGTTCCATCAGTCTACCCAACATTATTTTCTGCCTAATGTGAATTTCCTTCAGTTCCTCCATTACCCTAGGTCCTCTGGCCACTATTACATCTGGGAGACTGTCTGTGTCTTCCCTAGTGAAGACGTATCCAAAGTACCTGTTCAACTCGCCTGCCATTTCCTTGTTCCCCATAATAAATTTACCCGTTTCTGTCTTCAAGGATCCAACTTTGGTCTTAACTAATTTTTTCCTCTTCACATACCTAAAGAAGCTTTTACTATCCTCCTTTATATTCTTGGTTAGCTTACCTTCGTACCTCATCTTTTCTCCCCGTATTGCCTTTTTAGTTATCTTCTGTTGCTCTTCAAAAGTTTCCCAATCCTCTGGCTTCTCATTCACCTTTGCTATGTTATATTTCTTCTCTTTTATTTTTATACTGTCCTTGACTTCCCTTGTCAGCCACGGTCACCCCCTACTCCCCTTAGAATCTTTCTTCCTCTTTGGAATGAACTGATCCTGCCCCTTCTGTATTATTCCCAGAAATACCTGCCATTGCTGTTGCACTGTCATCCGTGCTAGGGTATCCTTCCAGTCAAATCTGGTCAGTTCCTCCCTCATGGCTTACGTCCCCTTTGTTCAACTGTAATACTGACACTTCCGATTTTCCCTTCTCCCTCTCAATTTGTAGACTAAAACTTATCATATTATGGTCACTACCTCCTAATGGCTCCTTTACCTCAATTTGAGATGTCATAGAGTCATAAAGTACATCAATTACTACAGCACAGAAACAAGTCCATTGACCAATCCTAGTCTTCTGCCTCGTCTCATCTACCTGCATCCAGACCACAGCTGTCCATACCACTCTCATCCATGTATCTATCCAAACAATTCTCAAATGTTACAACTGAACCCACATCTACACTCCTTCAGAAACAATGCACAACAAAGATTTCTTGAATCAGTGTTCAAATATAATTAATGGGTCAAATTTCTGAGTTTATCCTTGAGATAATGACTAAACTCATCATAAACATTATGCTTGTCTACTCTGCTGCAAGTTTCATATAACAAGGACCAAGAATCTGCACAGAAACATTATCAGAGGTTACTTCAGTGATTCTTAAGGGATGTCTTGGTTGTGGAAAGATACTGAGAGTTTTCAAAAGTTAAGAGTTTTGGGCTTCCTTAACTGAAAGCATGGCTGCCAACAGCAGAACTACTAAAATCAAAGATACTAAAGTCAGGATTTTAAACAGCAGTGAGACTGAGATAGAGTGGAGCACAAAGATGGTGCAGAGGCAGAAACAGATGATTTTAATAATGGCATGGATGTGGTTAAATGCTTTTTATGGGGATGAAATACCGCACCAAGGATGAAAACAACTGTCAAGAAAAACAATCAAATTAATTGCAAGGAAATGGCGTTTGTCATTTGTCATGACCGTGTGATGGTTTGCACAGCGCTATCTTGGCTCGGGGCGAGAGTGTTTAATTTCAGCTTTATCTGTAAAGAGTTTGTCTGTCCTCCCCATGATATGCATGGTTTTCCTCTGGGTGCTCTGGTTTCCTCCCACAGTCCAAAGTTAGCAGATTAACTGGTCATTATAAATTGCCCTGTGATTAGGCTGGGGTTGAATAGATGAGTTGCTGGGTGTTGGGAGACGGAAGGGCCTGTTTGCACTATATTTCTAAATAATTTTTGCCTACAGAGAGTGTTGTATATTTTGAACAGCTGACTAACGAAACTCAGTACAAACGTCCACAAGGACTGACTGCAAATGGACTGGACAATTCGGTCAAATAAATAACTTTCTGCTCTGAAGAAATTAAGGAAGAAACTTAAGAGTGTGAAATAGGCAAAATAAGCAGACAATGCTTGCAAATGTGTTTTTGTTTTAAAAGAGTGAAAATCATAATTTTTATAAGGTTAAAGAACTCATACAATGCTCCTTATTTTCATGCTTTTAAGATCTGGTTGAGTCTGTGCAAATGAGCAAAATCCAAAGTTTGATCAGTAGTCTATGTTAGGTAAGGGATGGTTAATTACGACTATGGTCCTGACCCCAAATGCTGGATGTCCAATGACAATAGGATAGAGTGCAGAGGATAGAATAATGAATTAAATATCTGGTTAAGATTCACACATTACAGATGGACCATTACAGTAAGGAAATAGAGGACAACTGCTGCCAGGTAACTTATACTTCTAAGAATCAAATCCTTTAGGACAGGAAAACAACTAAGATATTTGACAAAAAAGACACTGCAGATGCTGAAAATTTGAAGCAACATACAAAATGTTGGAGGCACTCAGCAGGTCAGGCAGCATCTATAGAGGGAACTGAATGATTGACATTTTGGACTGAGATGCTGCTCATGATATTTGACAGAAACAGTGAAAAGAAGTGTTTTATCAATACAAGGTCGGTTGGTCCAAAGTACAGCTAACTTACTTAATGTCTCAAGCTTACTTACATTCAAATCGCAATGCAGCAATTGATAAATCTGACCCTGTACAAAATGTTTCATGTTACTTACTTTCACTTATTTCACATCACTTGCATCTATACCACAAAGTCACAGTTAATTCTTGTGACTTGTCATTACAAGTTATTCAGAAGAGGAATTAAGGCATTTCATGATGCAGGGGGAAGACTCCACCAACATACCATTGTCTTATAACAGATGCAGCAAGATGTTATGTAGCCCATGGGTGACCTTGCTGGAAATATTTCTTCAATCGTGGCCTTTTTTAAAAAAAAGCCTTCTTGAAAAACACAGCTGCACCACAAAGATGTTATTCAATCGGATGATACAGAGCAAGCAAACGTTGATAGTCTCCTTAATTTAAATCAAATTCCTAGCATTGCTTTAAAACAAATGTCACCTCAACAATTTCAAATGTCTTTTTAAGATAAATACTACACTGAGCTTCATATTAAGACTATATGAAGTGTGATTCAGTTTGCTGGGAACTGATATCTCCCAGAGCACTGACTTTATTGACATGTCCCTCAGCTTACCATGTGTTACGTTGCACATCAAAAAGTACAGTGTATTTTTTAAAAATTTTCAACTACATGCACATTGATGTTGGATGAATACAGTCCCAGGAGATACAAGCCATACCGCTAAAACAGCATGTTTCTCTATTTTTCTCATATCTTGTTTTCTGTTCAATTTTAAGTTGACTCTTAGGATGTATTTATTTGTTACTTGGAAAAAAAAGCCTGAAAAGAGGTGAGCCACCCTCTCCGGGGTCTACCACTAAAATCTGGTGAAATTATTTACAATCATCTGCATCCAATTAAGAACATGTTGCTTCCAGCTGAACTGAAGAGAAGGCAGTCTCTCCAGTAGTGGTACAGTAATTTGAGTAGTTTAAAGGCACGCTGTACACGGCAAAAAAAAAAATCATTCGGCATTACTCATTATTCTTCAGAGTCTAATTTGAAATTGTCACATCAACCATTTTACCATTTGTAAGCTGACTCTCTGGTACACCCTTCCTTTAAGGCCATTCATTTTCTGATTGCTTGGACAGAGCAGTACAAGCAGCGAGAATGAAATGCTTCAACATTAAAAGAAGCCATCTTGAGAAGTCAAAGTTGTGCAATGATAAGCAGAACTATTACAGAGGCAAAACTCTGCTATTTGGTCTTTAAGGAATGTTAAGCGCGCTTTCTCTCTTCAATTTACATTAAATATTTGGTGACACAAAACTGGCTGAACTAAAACCATGTTTATTCTCTTACACAGTAGTTGACTTCTATCCTTTGCAGATGGTTAGACAGAAAGGCCCTGGAAAATCACAAGTAAAATTGTAAGGAAAATAGAATAAGAGAACAAAACTTGCGGGGAAGCAGATGGTCTAAAAGGTCTGAGTATGAAGACATAGAGGAGGGTAAAGAGATCCAAGGCTGTGGCTGAGGTTGTCATGCCGTGACAAAGGCTAGCTTTGGGAATAGATAAGAAATGCTTCTGTTCCTCTAGGTGGATGAGCTGCTGGAAAGGTACATTTCTAATCTCCTTAGCAAACCTTGACAAGCAGATGTTAAATTCAAGCAACTGTTAAAATCTGATGTCCACCAATACGCACATTTTAAGTAACTGACCCTTGGCCTTTAAGCCACCCTGCTGAAATATAGTGAAATATAGAAGACAGAAGGAATAAATGGGTCTTTTTTCGAGCTGTAAGAATATAGCTAATGGATCAGCCCTTGGCCCCCATTTACTATTTATATTAATGACCTGAAGGAGAAGGCCAAAGTGCAAGATAACCAGTTTTGCTGCTGACATGAAAATTGGTGGGAGGGTATGTTGTAATAAAAGGTATTTGGACTCCATAACAGAATGCATCTAGATTGAGTGAGCTTGCAAGAACATGCAAAATGGGCTTTACAGTTGAAAAGTGTAAGATTTTACATTTCAATCAAAGGAATCAAAAGGCTGAATCTTAACTAAATGAAGAGAGATTGCAAATGAGCCAAGTACAGAAAACTGAGATGTTCCTGTGCACAAATTACAAAAAGTTAGCTAGCATGTGCAGAATGAGGATAGATGTGAGGACACACTAGAGGAACTCAGTTCACGTAGCTTCTATAGTGGGGAAATGGACAGTTAAGGCTTCAGGTTTCATCTGAACTGAGAGATAGACAAGAGGAAGGCAGTATAAAAAGGTGGAGGCATGGTGTGGAGCAAATTCGCATAGTGCTTTATAGTGCCAGTGATCTGGATTCAATCCCACCACTGTCTGAAAGGAGTTTGGTCATTCTCCCTGTGACTGCATGGGTTTCCTCTGGGTACTCCTGTTTCTTACCACATTCCAGACATGTACAGATTTGTAAGGGTTAGTAATTTGTGGGCATGTTATGTCGGTGCCAGAAACGGCAATATTTGAAGTCTGCCCCCAGACTGTGTTGGTCATTGACGCAAATGATGAATTTCACTATATATTTTGACGTACACACAACAAATAAAGCTAATCTTTCATCTTTATCTTTAAGAGTTGGCAGATGATAGGTGGATCCAGGTGTGGGAAATGACAAACAGATGAGCGAGGGAGGGAGAGTGAGAGCAACTTGTGAAGCTGGGAAGAGATAGATGGAAACGACAAAGGGGCGAAAATGATGGAATCTGATAGGAAAGTAAGTGGAGCATGAAATACAGGGTGGAGGTAGGCAGAGTTGGGATTCCACCAGTGACAGAATATCAAATAAGGGCAATCAGGTAAAACCGAGATACATAGAGATTTCTCAAGTGTGGTCAAACTTTGGAATCCGCCACTCCAGAAGTTCATGGTGCCTAGATCATTGGACGCATTTAAAGATGACGTAGATAAGCCTTTAAAAGATTTTTTAAAATGCAGGCTATGAGGAATTGGAACAGAAGTGATGAGGTCCGATGCAGATCAGACATGAACATAGAAAATGAGAAAGACTTGAGGAACAGAGTGGTGACTTCTGCTAATATTTTCTCATGTTCTATGATTTGAACTGAAATTATGACTGGAATTAGTTGTTTGAAATTCTCCATCACATCTCAAAAACCTTTCAACACTCCTCTTGCATCCCAATTCCCAAATATCCACTATAAGTGAAGTAAATTCAGAGACACTTGGAATATTTCTGATCAGGTAAACTCCTACTCTGTACCTTACCCAAGAAACTACCCTACTTTAATACATATTTTCCCTGCACATTTCACCTCAAATCAGCTATTCTAAGAGTAAACTCACAGCATCTAATTCCACAAACTCTGCAAACTTTTTCCCTTGTAAAATGAAACATACTTCAACCAAATTGCACATTCTTGTCATCACACTCAAGATTGGTTGGGCTGGCTCAACAGTTAAGACTGAGGAATTATGCAAAAATGTTACCAAAACCACAAAATATCCAAAAAATCCTGCAAAGGCCTCCAAAATTCCTGACATTTATAGCTGATGGCCAGTGTGTTTAAGCACTGGGGCAACAGGGGGAGCTCAGCATACATTGCATTAGATAAAGTCATCTAAATTCCTTCAATTTTTCTTGAAGTTTTGTGTTCCACAATTCAATATTCCTTCAACTTTCCTACAGAGTTTTATCATTCTAACCCCCTAACCCCCCCCCCCCCCACAACATCCCACTACATTTCTAAATGGCAAATGGTGCAGCTAGAAGTAAATGAACAAGCACACTAGCTTCCAGTTGCAACCAGCAGCCAAGTTTGGAAAAATATATTCAGAACTATTCCCTCAAGGCTTCTAAATATCCCAAGAATCCTAGTTAGTCAAATGCCAGTTAACACTGTATTTGAATGTGCGTGCAAAGCCTATTGATCAGCAAGACGGCACTGGTAATGGGAGTATAGTGGTGTTTAAAAGGAAAGAAGATTGTTTCAGAGCAAATTCACTAGTACATGATGCTCAGAGGTTAGTGCTTTAATTAATTTTAACATCAGTGTATAAAAACTGCAGTCCATAATTGTTTATTTTATTTTAAAAGCCTTACTTTGCAAGTAATTTCCAATCCATAAGAATTTTCACCTCTGCTTGACTGTCCGCCTATCTTTTCAACTCGACTGATCACGCCAAGTGGGACATCAAGGGTCATCACGGGATCCTGGAAAGTATAATTACACAGTTTTAAACACATTGTACTGTATAGGTTATGAACACCTGACTCTTGGACTCCTCCTACATATGAACAAGGTCCCACATTACAAAATTTGAAATGTGTATGTTTATTCATATGCTCATTTCTTCACTTAGTAATTGTTTTGTCCTATCAATTTTGCATGATTTTAATGATATTATTTGCATTACTGTGGAGGTATGATTGCCATATCAAATAATATTAGTGTATTTTCTAATGTACAGAAAATGTACAAGGACATCTGTAAAAAATAGAACCTGTTCATTACAGAGGAAGCCTGTATGTAATATCTCAGCTTAACTTTAGCATTCGGCAGCAAAGATTACACACAATCCAGTGGTAATTAACAATTAATTTTATTTAAATACAATAAGGCTTTTTTCCAAAAATGTCATTAAACAGCTAAGCATGTATGACTTAAAAGTTGAAGCTTGATAAGCCACTAAGTACTCCATAATTCACCATGTCCCTTATTCAATTACCCAATAACTGACTGGAAACCAGCTTCTACTGGAATAAACGATTAATGCTCAACATTGGTACAAACTGAAATATGATCTATACACTTATACAATTCTTTATAAGACATTTATCTTTAATGAAGATGTGAGTAGGTTATTTTACTGCAAACTGAAAATATTTCAAACTTTCCAGCAGTCAGGGAGCCCAAGGAAAATGATGGCACAGGAATGAGGGAAAAGAAGAACATCTGGAATTGCACCATTCTATCTTAAACACTTCGGAATAATTCTGCTGCAAATTCCGGTATCATATCCTGTAAACTGTCTGGGAGAAATGAAGTGCAAACTGTATAGGAGGAAAATACAAGGCATGAGGGCTGATATGGGAAGGGCAGAGACATGGTGATACAGTGGATGGGAGTCCAAGGTCGAAAGGGTGGGAGGATGGGAAAGACGATGTTAATTTTCAGGAACATAAAATCCTTTTGATATGCAGATCCTACAAAATCTAAGTAATCTGAAATTAGGCATCATCCCTTAATCCAATTTCGAAATATTTGTGGTACAATAAATTCCCTGAAGTGGGAAACTGAAGTAATATATGGTTAAGCAATAGTATTTGCATACAATAAATTATAAATACAGTGAACTGGGACACATTGGGATCAGTACATTTCAACCCAATTAAGCAGCTTCCCCAATAAGCCAAAGTTTCATGGAAATAATTAAAAAGGTATAGAAAAGACAAACTAAGTAACAAATTATGTATGTAAATGAAGGAGCAAATTAGAACAGTACTAATAGCACTATAGAGCTATAAAGTTATGTATTAGTTTATAATAGTTATCGACAGAGTAACTCATGCAGCATATAAACAAAATTAGCACAGACAATGGACATTACTTATTTAATTTTACCTACTTATTGTAATCTATAGTTTTTTTTATTGCCGCAAAACAAATTTCACAGCATATTGTACGCCAGCGATATTAAACCTAATTCTGATTCTGAACAGGTCCTACAATCCACAATGTTGTGCTGAACCAATTAAATTAGTAATCAAATGGCCAACTAAACTAATCCCCTCTGCCTACACAATGTCCATATCCTTCCATTTTCCTCACATTCATATACCTAACTAAACGTTTCACAATGTTTGATTCCAGGAATGAAAGGGTCATCACAAAAGGAACGTTTGATAGCTCTGGGTCTGTAATCTCTGGAATTTAGAAGGATGAGGGGGGGTGGGGGGAGATCTAATTGAACCTTTCAAGTGTTGAAAGGCTTAGACAGAGCAGATGTGGAAACAATGCTTTCCATGGTGGGGGAGTCTAGGACAAGAGGGCACAGCCTCAGGACAGAGCGATGTCCATTTAACACAGAGATACAGAGAAATTTCTTTAGCCAAAGGGTGGTGAATTTGTTACCACAGGCAGCTGTGGAGACCAGATTGTTAGGGGTATTTAAGGCAGAGCTTGATAGGTTCTTGATTGGACAAGGCAACAGAAGCTACAGAGGGAAGGATAGGGACAAAAGGATCAGCCATGATTGAATGGTGCAGTAAATTCGATGGACCAAATGGCCTAATTCTGCTCCTGTTTTATGGTTTCTTAAAAGTCGATGGATGGTGCTGGACAAGGTTTAATTGACACGGATTGGAAATTTGGGATCCTCACACACCCCTCATACAATCTCTTCTCCCTCCTGCCATCTAGGAAAAGGCTCTGAAGCATTCGGGCTCTCACAACCAGACTATGTAACAGTTTCTTCCCCCAAGCTATCAGACTCCTTAGTACCCGAAGCCTGGACTGATACCTTGCCCTATTGTCCTGTTTATTATTTATTGTAATGCCTGCACTGTTTTTGTGCCCTTTATGCAGTCCTGTGTAGGTCTGTAGTCTAGTGTAGCTTTCTGTGTTTTTTTTTACGTAGTTCAGTCTAGTTTTTGTACTGTGTCATGTAACACCATGGCCTCGAAAAATGTCTCATTTTTACTATGCACTGTACCTGTAGTTATGGTCGAAATGACAATAAGAGTGACGACTCGAATTCAGGTTTTTGATGTGTTCTAATTTCTAGTTCTAAGTCTGGTCACTCTTCCTTTTTACTGCTTTTGGGCAATTTTTGAATGGGGACAGCCTGCAGGCAATGTACACTGAACTGAACTATATTCTGTGTTGCTGTTAGTGGGTTTATTTTTGCACTTGGTGGGGGAGAGGTTGAAATTTGATGTTTTTCTTTGAATGGGGTGGCTCCATGGTTCTTTTTTGTCGCGTGGCTGTCTGTGGGAGGACAATTTTCAGGGTTGTATACTTCATACATACTTTGATAACAAATGTACTTTAAATCTTTAATGTATCTCTACCACCACCCCAGGCAATATATTCCAGGCACCCATCACTCTGTGTAAACAACTAATTCCTCATCTCCTTTGAAATTACTCACTCTCACATCAAATGCATGTCTTCTGGTGTTAGACATTACAATCCTGGTAAAAAGATACTGTCTATCTCCTCTATCTATGCATCTCAAAATCTTATAAACCTCTATCATATCTCTCCTCAGCCTCCGCTACTCCAGAGAAATCAACCTAAAATTTTCCAACCTCTCGTTATAGCCTTTGCTGTCTTATCCAGGCAGCATCCCTGGTAACCTCTTCTACACCTCTACAAAGCCTCAACATCCTTCCCATAATTGGGTGATCAGAACTGTAGGTAATACTCCAGATGCGACACAAAAGTTTTTCAAATACACAATTACACCAAAAAAATTCCAGAATAGGACCAAGTCTCAAAGCTGCACGTCATTTATGAAATTTTCAATACCCAGATTAACTCACAAGGAATGAAACAGTATTTTTCTCCAACTTATGGTAACAACTGAATAAATTAAAACACCATTAAGCTCTTGCAACATTAAACTCAGTCAGCTTCACAGCAAATGAAATAGTATCATTTCAACAACAGCCACACAACACAGCTTAAACAAATCTAAGGTTTCCATTGGTGAATATTTTCCAGGTTCACTAAGACAATTTCAATTTCTGGACATAGTGACCTTAGTCCCAATTATCACTTACTAGTTTAATATTACTGAATGAAATAGTTTCTAAAGAACCCTCAAAATTGCTGAAAAATAACCTCGATGGTCCTTTTCTAAGTTCAAAGACAATTATTATCAAAGTACACATACAGTGGCATGCAAAAGTTTGAGCATCTCGGTCAAAATTTCTGTTGCTGTGAATAGCTAAGCAAGTAAAAGATTACCTTATTTCCAAAAGGCATGAAGTCAAAGATGACACATTTCTTTAATATCTTAAGCAAGATTACTTTTTTATTTCCATCTTTTATAGTTTCAAAATAACAACAAAGGGCCTGAAGCAAAAGTTTGTGCACTCTGCATGGTCAGTACTTAGTAACACCACCTTTGGCAAGTATCACAGCTTGTAAATGCTTTCTATAGACAGCTAAGAGTCTTTCAATTCTTGTTTGTGGGATTTTTGCCCATTCTTCCTTGCAAAAGGCTTCTAGTTCTGTGAGATTCTTGGCCCGTCTTGCATGCACTGCTCTTTGGAGGTCTATCCACAGATTTTCGATGATGTTCTGGTCAGGGGACTGTGAAGACCATGGCAAAACTTTCAGCTTGCACCTCTTGAGGTAGCCCATTGTGGATTTTGAGATGTGTTTAGGATCAGTATCCTATTGTAGAAGCCATCCTCTTTTCATCTTCAGCTTTTTTTTTTACAGACGGTGTGTTGTTTGCTTCCAGAATTTGCTAGTATTTAATTGAATTCATTCTTCCCTCTGCCAGTGAAATGTTCCCCATGCCACTAGCTGCAACACAAGCCCAAAGCATGATTGATCCACCCCTGTGCTTAACAGTTGGAGAGGTGTTTTTTTTTCATGAAATTCTGCACTCTTTTTTTCTCCAAATATACCTTTGCTCATTGCAGCCAAAAAATTATTTTTTAACTTCATCAGTCCACAGTACTTGTTTCCAAAATACATCAGGCTTGTTTAAATGTTCCTCTGCAAACTTCTGATGTTGAATTTTGTGGTGAGGATACAGAAAAGGTTTTCTTCTGATGACTCTTCCAGGAGGTCATATTTGTGCAAGTGTCACTGCACAGTAGAAAAGTGCACCATCACTCCAGTCTGCTGAATGTCTTCCTGAATGTCTTTTGCAGTCAAATGGGGGTTTTGATTTGCCTTTCTAGCGATTCTATGAGCAGCTCTCTTGGAAAATTTTCTTGGTCTTTCAGACCTCAACTTGACCTCCACTGTTCCTGTTAACTGCCATTTCTTAATTACATTACGAACTGAGGAAATGGCTACCTGAAAACATTTTACTATCTTCTTCTAGCCTTCTCCTGCTTTGTGGGCATCATTTATTTTAATTTTCAGAGTGCTAGGCAGCTGCTTAGAGGAGCCCATGGCTGCTGATTGTTGGGACAAGGTTTGAGGAATCAGTGTATTTATAAAGCTTTGAAATTTGCATCACCTGGCCTTTCCTAATGATGATTGTGAACAAGCCATAGCCCTACCAAACTAATCAAGGTCTGAGACCTTGGTAAAAGTTATCACCCTAAAATTGTACAAAACAAAAATAATACACTAATCTTGCTTAAAATGTTGAAAAGAATGTTTCATCTTTAACTTTATGACTTTTGGAGATCAGTTCATCTTCTACTCACTTAACTATTCACAGTAACAGAAATTTTGACCGGGGTACCCAAACTTATGCATGCCACTGTATGTCACTATATACAACCCAAGATTTGCTTACTTGTGGGCATATTCAATAAATTCATTAACCATAATAGAATCAATGGAAGTCCACTGGGTGTACAACAAACTATGCAAATACAAAAATAAATAAACAGTAAATATCAAGAACGTGAGATGAAGAGTCCTTGAAAGCAAATCCATAGGCTGTGAGAATATTTCAATGATGGGACAATTGAAGTTATCCTCTCTGCTTCAAGAGCCTGATGGTTGAGGGGTAATAACAGTTCCTGTACTGGTGATGTCAGTCTTGAAGCTCCTGCTCTCCTGCAGCAAATCCCTGTGTAGATGTGCTCAATTGCGGGGAGGGCTTTTCCCGTGATGGATTGGGTTATATCCACTACTTCTTGGAGGATTTTCCAATCAAGAGCATTACTGTTTTCGTACCAGGCCACGATGCATAGAATCAAGATATTCTCCACCAGACATAGAAAGAAGTTTAATCACAAACAAGAGAAACTTTGCAGAGTCCTGGAGTCCTGATGAAAGGTCTTTGCCTGGAATGTTGACTGTACTCTTTTCCATTGATGCTGCCTGGCCTGCAGAATTCCTCGAGCATTTGGTGCATGCTGTAGATATGTAAGTTTGTCAAGTTTTAGATGTCATGCAAAATCTTCACAAACTCCCAAGGAAGTAGAGGTGCTGCCATGCTTTCTTCGTAATTGCATTTACATGCTGTGCCCAGGAGAGGTTCTTGAAATGATAATACCAAGGAATTTAAAGTTGCTGACTCGCTCTACCTCTGACTGCCTGATGAGGACTTCTAGTTTCCTCCTCCTGAAGTAAATAATCAGCTCTTTTGTCTTGCTGACATTGAGTGAGAGGCTGTTGTGGCACCACTCAGCCAGCTTTTCAATCTCCTTCCTATATGCTGATTCATCACCACATTTAAATCAACTAACAAGTGTCATCAACAAAATTAAATATGGCATTAGAGCTGTGCTTAACCACACAGTCATAAGTGTAAAATGAGCAGAGCAGGAGGCCAAGCACACAGCCTTGTGATACACCTGTGCTGACAGAGATTGTGGAGATGTTATTGCCAGTCTGAACTGACAGGAAATGTGAGGAAAATGAGGATTCAACTGCACACAGAAGTACTGATACCAGGGTCTTGAAGCTTGTTCATTCCTGATGTATTCATTTTTGATGTTCAGATGTTGCAGGGTTGAATGAAGAGCAATGAGATGGCATCTGCTGTGAACCAGTTGTGCCGATAGGCAAATTGGAGCAGATCCAAATCACTTCTCAGGCAGGAGTTGATATGTTCCGTCATCAACCTCTCAAAACACTTCATCATTGTGGATGTTAAGTGTTACTGGATGATAATCATTGAGGCAGTCTAACATGTCCTTCTTAGGCACTGGTATAATTGAAGCCTCCTTGAAGCAGGTGGTATCTCAAACTGCCAAAGCAAGAAGTTAAAAGATCTCAGTGAACACTCCGGCCAGGCATCCCACTTGCACTGGATGTTTTCCCTGTGTCTTATCACACATCAGCCTCAGAGACTGAAATTACAGGATCATCAGGGGGCTGTGGGAATTCGAGATGGTTCCCCCATGTTTTGATGGTCAAAGCGAGTATAGAAGACATTGAGTTCATCTGGAAGTGAAGCTCTGTTGTCACTTATGGTGCTTTTTCACTTTATAAAAGACGATAGTATTCAAGTCCTGTCACACTGCTGAGCATCCTTTATTTAGCCTGGAGATGGCTTTCCACAGATCATACCCGAATCTCTTCTAACTTTCATCGCCAGTCCCTGAATTGAAAAAATTTTCCCCTGCACTCACTTCTGCATCAGTAGCTGCAGTGGTAAGAGCTTAATAATAATAATATACTGGCATTTTACTGCAATCTGATTTAAACAGACTTTCCTACACTTTACAGTAGCTTAAATTTCAGTATCCAGAGATTAACAACACGCCTACTGTGAAGTGCAATGCTGCAAGAAAATATAACACATTGTTCAAATGTCAAATTGATGAATGGAATGCCGTACTGTACCAGAAACTGTCTCTGCAGGACATTTTTTAAAGCAGAAAAAAACCGCACCACAGCAGCAAGATATCGGTTAGGGTGAAGGCTACAAGTGGAGTTTATATACACAGGTTTGACATCAGAATTACAGTGACTAATAGTTAAAGTCATCTCTGTGGGATATTCTTGGCTATACTACCAAATAAAAATGAGACCTACACATAAACGACACCATGATAAAAATTACACGATATTCAAATATTCAATAAAGGCCAATTATTACAATGTCAATGCCAAACCATTATCATGAACATGTAATCGTAGGATGAGAGAAGATTCAAATCAACAACATAAATCTGTTAAGAGACTTTGATTGTGCGTATAATGGTCCTACTAGCTTAGCTAAAAGTAATACAATCTGCAAGTGAATACATTCTTATTCTTAGAATCACGGTCTCTCTGAGTGTTGCTGGGTGAGTGGTAAGCACTGAAACTTTTTTGTCGAAACTAGCAGGGGGGTGAGGGTGGAGGTTGATGCTTGTGTGGGGGTGCGGGAGGGGACTTTGCAGTTCTAATGTTTTTCTGTCATTCATTCTTTTGGAGTTCCACTGTTTTTCATGGATGTCTGTATACACAAGTGTAACATGCTGTAAGATTTCACTGCTAATGTAATGGCCTCTCTGTAATGTTTTACTGCTAAGGCTAAGGTAATGGTTTCTCTACAGCAAGGAGGTTCGTGAAAGGCTATGCAAAAGTGAGTCACCCATTGAATCAGCTTCTGTGTGGTTACCCTCCCTGAAGAAAGGGAGGGGGAGAAAAAGGCAGGAGGGTGGAGAGCATCTTAGCCTGTCAGAGCCCTTTTGACCAAGGTGGGATGCAAAATGTGAGAAGGCACTTTCAGTTGCTGAAGTAGCTGCTGACCCAGGTGTCAGGGCTGGCCTTTGCAGACCCCGACTGCCATATGTACTGCACCCAGATGCCAGTTGAGAGAGTTTAGGGGGCATCAGGATCAGGGCACCAGGTTGAGACCCGTTGTGTTTGACAGCTGGTGTCTGTTGCCCTCTGAGAAAAACTACCCCATGCACAAGTTGGAATTTCTGGCATTGAAATGGGCAGTGGTGGATAAGCTGAATAACTACCTCTACGGGGCCAAGTTTGAGGTGAGGACAGACAACAACCCCCTAACTTATATCCTGACCTCGGCGAAACCGGATGCCACAGGCCATCGGTGGTTGGGGATGTTGTCTGCCTATGATTTCAGCCTGAAGTACTCGCCAGGAAGCAGGAACATTGATGCTGATGCTTTGTCCTGACGTATGCATGAGGGACTGGTCAGGGATGAGGAGTGGGAGAGTGTTCCTGCCCCAGGGGTGAAGGCCATGTGCCAGTTTGCCATCTCCATGAAGGCAGAGGGAAAGGAGGGGCAGGATCGAACGGTGGATCAATTGGGAGCTTCTGATGATGCCATTCCCCAAGTTTAGTTTACTGTAACCTGACTGCTCTGAAGACAAATCAGCTGCCAGAACTGAGTTCTGGGGAAGTGGCAGCTGCTCAGCGAGATGACCTGGGCAATGGTATCATTTGGGTAGCAGTCGAAAAGAGAGACATGGCTCAGGCAGAGAAGACAAAACATGCATTGATACCTCCATTACTATGAGAATGGCCTCGGTTGGAGTTAAAGAACCATATCTGGTACCGAGTCTTATCACCCCCAGACTGACCTCGGTGTTGCCAGCTGGTTCTGCCGGAGAAGTACTGGGGGAAGATTGCATTGAAGTCACTTTATGATGGATCTGACATTTGGGGGATGGAAAAGACCTATGGATTGCTCAGAGACCAGTATTACTGGCCCCCGGATGAAATCAGAGGTCAAAGACAATAGACAGTAGGTGCAGGAGTAGGCCATTCGGCCCTTCTAGCCAACACCGCCATTCACTGTGATCATGGCTGATCATACACAATCAGTACCCCGTTCCTGCCCTCTCCCCATTTCCCTTGACCCCACTATCTATAAGAGCTCTATCTAATTCTCTCTTGAACACATCCAGAGACTTGGCCTCCAATGCCTTCTGGGGCAGAGCATTCCACATATCCACCACTCTCTGGGTGAAAAAGTTTTTCCGCAACAAATGACCTACCCCTTATTCTTAAACTGTGGCCTCTAGTTCTGGACTCACCCATCAGCGGGAACATGCTTCCTGCCTCCAGTGTGTCCAATCCCTTAATAATCTTATATGTTTCAATCAGATCCCCTCTCATCCTTCTAAATTCCAGTGTATACAAGCCCAGTCGCTCCAATCTTTCAACATATGACAGAATACTGCAAGTCGTACATTCGATGCACTGGGCAGAAGACAGTGCCTATGCGGGCAACTCCCTTGTCCCACTTGCAGAGTACGGGGCCTCTGGACCTGGTGTGCATGGATTTCCTGTCAATAGAACCCGATGCCAGCAATACAGCGAATGTCTTAGTCATCATGGACCACTACACCAGATAGGCTCAGGATTTTCCTACCAAGGACCAGAGGGCATCTACAGTGGCAAAAGTGTTATGGGAAAAGTATTTCATCAATTATGGCCTTCCCGGCCAGATACATAGTGATCAGGGATGGGATTTCAAGAGCAGACTCATGCATAACTTACTGGGCATGCTTGGAGTTGAGAAGTTGAGGACCACGTCCTATCACCCATAGGGAGGTTTAATTGGACCTTGCTAGACAAGCTCAGGACTCTGGAGATCAGCTGGAAGAGCAGGTGGAGTCAACATATTGGGCATCTGGTTCATAGTTACAACTGTACATGAAATGAAGCTACTGGGTACTCGCCATATAATCTGATGTTTGGGTGCGAGGCAAGGTTGCCCATTGACCTTTGTTTTGGGACTGACAAAGGTAATTTACCCCTGAAGACTTAAGTGAAGTATGTGTCTGATATGAGAAGAGAACTAAAAAGGGCTTATGAATTATCTGGAGTTGCAGTGGCCAAGCAGAATCATGCAAATAAGAGGAGGTATGATCAAAAGGTGAGGTTCTCCCAACTCCTGCCAGGAGACAGAGTCCTCATAAGGAATTTGGGGCTGACTGGAAAGCACAAGTTGGCTGACCATTGGATGGCTACACCCTATGAGGTGAAGAGTCAGATAACAAACCTACCAGTTTTCCGGGTGAAACCAGAGAATGGGAATGGACCTATTAAGATTCTCCATCAGAACCACCTGCTGATCCTGGAACAAGAGGTGCAGATAAACCCAGAATCCGACTTGGAGCCTACACCTAGTAAGAGGACTATGCCAAAACGCAGAGCGACTGCAGGGCCCGCAGCAGGTGAGGTTAGGCAAGCCCCCACCCAAGAGGGATACTGATTCACAGGATGAGGACCTGGATGTGTGGTATATGCTGCCTTTCGCCTATTCCCCATTTATTGAGGAAGAGACTCTGGCAAAGTGGGGGGGGGGGGGGTATCTGTGGGCAGCCTGGGTTAAAGCAGGACTCTGCAGGGGAGGAAGCGGGGCTTGGCCTCGGGACAGAGGGCTCCGAGTTACAGGTGGGCACGTGATAGGTCGGGGGAGGCCTCGCCAGGTAGACCAAAGTATCCCCAGTAGTGTCTGAACCTGAAGAGTTAGATGAGGGGGTGCAGAGGTCTCAGAGAATTAGGAGACCATCAGATAGGCTGGCTTACATAGCACCAGGGGAACAGAGTGTGACCCCTACCACTTTAGAGAGCTTTGTCACTGCCTTGTACACCTGGATTGGTCTTTGTGTTGGCAAATTATCTCAACGTCATGAGGACATGACTAAATTTGGTGGGGGAGGCAAGTGTACCACGCTGTAAGGTTTCACTGCTTATGTAATGGCCTCTATGTAATGTTTCACTGCTAAGGCTAAGGTAATGGTTTCTCTGTAGCATCAATGTTTGGGTTATGACTAAAGATAACGGGGTATGTTAGCCAATGAACAGGATGTTATTCTTTCTTGTATGTCTGGGAGCAGGGATTTCGCGGTCTTTTGTCAGGGAGAGATGAAAAGAGAAAATGCAAATGGAGAGACTTGGCAGACCACTGGACGGAATGGACTAAGGAGTGAGGGTCTGAGGGTCAGCTATGCTTGGAGGACAATGACGACGGGAACAAATGGATGACACTGTGAGCTCCAGTGTTTGTGTATTAGACTGTTTCATGAGAATGGGCCCTTTTCCTTTTTTTGTCTCTTTACTAACCATATAGTCAAATTAAGAATTATAAAGCTCAATCATTTAATCGCATATTGTGTACTGTTTATTATTTCATGGTACTGATTTGCAACGGGGACACATCGCACAGCATCCACACAAATGAGATTTCTTAAGTTTGGCCAAGCCAGGGGGCTATCATCCTCTAGATTAAGCTGCTAGCCAAACCGAGGGTTACACAAGTACTTCAGGTTGCATACTGTGTACATTCTCTGATAATATATGGAACCACTTGCACCATTTGAAATCAGAATTCAAATAACCCTGCAAAACCAGATTTGGATGAGACCTCTCAAATTCCAGTGTTAGTGTGATCCATGGGCCATCATCAGTAATTCTATTGGCAAAGTCAACAAATGTTACTGCCAGGAGCAACACACAAAGGAGCTAGAAGAACTCAATCAAGCCGGAGGCATCTACATGGACAGTCCACATTTTAGGTTGAGACCCTTCTTCAGTACAGTGGGTGAAAGAATATTGCTGCCTAACCACCATAAAACATAATCCTCAAAATGTATACAAAAGCAGAAAGTGCTGGAACTGTTCAGCCCATCAGGCAGTATCTAGGGAAAGAATAACAGGGTTAACATTTCAGATTGAGCATTCCATTGAGCATTTCCAGCATTCCATGTTTGCTTCTGGCTTTCAGCATTTGTAATGATTCAGTTCTCAGATGAACATCTTACAGTTCTAGCATTTTTATTTTTTCAACTCCTCCTCTGCCTTCATTCATATTGTGCTATTCACATTTCTCTCAGAAAAATCACGTGAGATTAACGAGGCTTCACGCCTCCTCTCAGCTGGCACTACAATCACTCTGCTATTCAGTAACTCGTGGACTGCACACTATCACAGATACATCACTAAACTCTTTGTTCTCATCATCCTCCTTCTTCTTTCTCTCCAAATTAAAATATCTATCTGATTACAAGACTTTGATCTAAAACATCAACTTTTTCTTCCTGCAGATGATGTATTTTCTGTTCTTTGTTACAGGTTTCCAGCATCGACAGCAGGAGTTCCCAAACTTTTTAAAGCCATGGACCAATACCATTAAGCAAAAGGTCTGTTGGGAACCCCTTATCTGGAGTATTCTGACTTTTGGCCCCATCTTGTTTGGCTAAGCACAACTTTGCAGTTGACAATGTGGCAATAAACCAACCCAGAAAACACAATTAGGGCACAACGATGTATTGATATATAAACTAACAAAATGTAAATAAAGAGGAGAAAATCTGCAGATGCTGAAAATTTAAAGGAACACACACAAAATGCTGGAGGAACTCAGCAGGCCAGGCAGCATCTATGGAAAAGAGTACTGGGCCGAGAACCTTCAGCAGGACTGGAGTAAAAAAAAAGGTGAGTAGAGTTAAAAGGTGAGGGGAGGGAAGGGAGAAACACAAGATAAGTGAAACAGGGAGGGGGAGAGGTGAAGTAAAGAGCTAGGAAGTTGATTGGTGTAGGATGCTACCAAGGCAGAATATAAGGTGTTGTTCCTCTAACCTGAGAGTGGCCTCATCGCAACAGCAGAGGAGGCCATGGACTGACGTGTCGAAATGGGAATGGGAAGTGGAATTAAAATGGGTGGCCATTGGGAGATCCCACTTCTTCTGGCGGACAGAGTGTAGATCCTTGGCAAAACAGTCTCTCAATCTACGTTGGATCTCACTGATACACAGGAGGCAACTATGGGAGCACTGAGCACAGTATATGACAACAACAGACTCACAGGTGAAGTGTTGCCTCACCTGGAAGAACTGTTTGGGGCCCTGAATGATAGCGAGGAAGGAGGTGTAGGGGCAGCTGAAGCAATTGTTCCAATACAAGTTCCATCAGATATTCATTTGATGTTTGACTGACCTGGAATATCTAATAATAAGTGCTGACCGTTCTACTTACCAAGACAGTTCTCCTCTGTAATCCTGACCACAGTTTACATATTGACAAAAGCTGACACTAACAGGTACTCGAGATACTGAATGTTGTCATCATCAAACAGGAAACAGTCCACTCCGACGCATTTCAAATCATAGTCAGAGACTTCAACCAAGATGGTTGGAAGAAATTTCTGGCCAATTATCATCAGGATATAACCTGCAGCACCCAGGATCCCAACACACGAGACCAGTGCTACACTATAATAAGGAATGTCTTATATTCCATGCCCAGACCACACTCAGAGAAATCTGATCATTTGGCAGTCTTTCTCTTACTTCCACACAGGTAGAGCAAAGCTCCTGAGATAGACAACAAAGAGGTGGTCATGAAGAGACAGAGGAAGGGCTACAGGACTGCTTTGAGTCAATGGACTCAGATCATCTGCGTAAATATACTACGACTGTCACTGATTTTATAAAAGCAATCACAGATGAGTATGTCCCCACAAAATCATTTAGTCTTCCCCAACCAAAAGCCCTGGATGAACCATGAGACGGCAACCTGCTGAGGGCCAAATTAGTGGCATTCAGGTCTAGCAACCAAGATACAAAGGGACCAGGTAGGACCTTTGGAAAGTCATTTCACAGGTGAAGTAGCAATTCCAGACCAAACTTGAACCACTGAAGGATATTTCACAGTTGTGGCAGGGCTTGAATCTTAACAAAGTGAAACGAAGCGACATAAATGACAAAAAATTTCATTCCAGAAGAGCTCAATGCCTTCTATGCTCGCTTTGACTGTCAAAACATAGATGAAGCTTCATGAACTCCTCAACCCCCAATGCATGTGATTTCAGTCTGAGGCCAAATTGAGAACATTCTTCTAGAAGGTGAACCCATGGAAAGCATCTTCCCATTCGGGGTGCCTAGCTGAGTAATACAGACCTGTGCTTATCAACCAGCTGCTGTGTTCACCAATATCATTAACCTCTCACTTCGGCAATCCGAAGTACCCACCTGCTTCAAGCAGGCTTCAATTATCGGAGCCCAAGAAGAATGTGGTAACCTGGCTCAATGACTATTGTCCAGTAGAACTCACATCCACAATGATGTTGCATTTTGAGAGGTTGGTAATGAAAAATATCAATCCCTGCTGAAGAAGCGACTTGGATCCTCTCCAATTTGCCTAACGACACAACAGATCCACAGCAGATGCCATTTCACTGCCTCTTCAAGCAACCCTACAAAATCTGGACAGTACAGATGCATACAGTGCCTATAAAAATTATTCCCCCCCCTCCCCCAGAAGTTTTCATGTTTTATTGTTTTACAACACTGAAACACAGTAGATTTAATTTCGGTTTTTTTAACACTGATCAACAGAAAAAGGCACTTTTGTGTCAAAGTGAAAATAGATCTCTACAAAGTGATCTAAATTAATTAAAGCACCACACACAAAATGCTGGTGGAATGCAGCAGGCCAGGCAGCATCTATAGGAAGAAGTACAGTCGGCGTTTTGGGCTGTTATGAATGTACCACAGCTCTGAGGGGCCGAAGGAGCGGGAGCAACCCCCTCCTCCTGGAGAGTCGCAAGATTGCTATTAATTCGGGTCTCGGAAGTGAGAGACAATGCAACGGTTTTGGCCATTCTTAGAGGCACCTGTGTGACGTGCATGTCCCTGCTATGTGACAGCTACCATGGATATGGACACCCTCGAGCAATGTGGGGGTGGGGATTGCATCACCCTACTTTGATGGACATCTACAACTCTGCAAGTCAAGATAAAAGGAGACTGCAGGAGACAGTACCCCCAGCGACACACCCGAAGGACACCCTCGCTCAGTGCTCCCGTGGCTGGAAGCCACTCAACGCCATGTGCACTCCTAACTCCTTTGCCTGGGGAGCGGGTGGCTGATAATACCGAGAAGAACTTCGAACTAACAACGGGGAAACAACGCTCCCCTGATTTAACAGAGTGGCTTCATAAAGACCCGGGCAAGTTTTTCCTTTTTTCACCGATCCCTCTAAAAAACGTGAAACCCAACGATTCCCCAAAAGGCTAAAGTCTGCAGACTTCTGAGTGACTTTTATATTTCCAACAGACAATATATTATCCCCTAGACAACAGTCGAGATTACTTCTTAATGATGAACATTACTATATCCGCGCTTTAGATTGAGTATTGACGACGTGCATTATCTGAATGTTTGTATTAACCTTACTTTTGTGCCCCTTTATAAATAAAAACGTTTGAAAATAGTGACACCAGACTTCAACGGACCTGTCTATCTTTGCTGGTAAGTTATCCAGTTACGGGATACGTAACAGGGCTGAGACCCTTCGTCAGGACTAACTGAAAGGAAAGATAGTAAGAGATTTGAAAGTGGGAGAGGGAGAGGGAGATCCGAAATGATAGGAGGGGGAGGGATGAAACTAAGAGCTGGAAAGTTGATTGGCAAAAAGGGATACACAGCTGGAGAAGGGAGAGGATCATGGGATGGGAGGCATAGGAAGAAAGAAAGGGGGAGGGGAGCACCAGAGGGAGATGGAGAGCAGGCAAGGAGTGATTGTGAGAGTGACAGAGAGAAAAAAGAGAGAAAGAAAAGAAAAAACGGGGGGGGGGAGAGGGGGAGAGAGGGAGAGAGGGAGAGAGAGAGAGAGAGAGAGAGAGAGAGGGGGGGGAGATATATATATAAATAAATAGATAAAGGATGGGGTAAAACGGAGAGGGGACATTAACATAAGTTAGAGAAAACTTGATTTTTCTAACTTCCGTTAATGTCCCCTCCCCTTCTTACCCCATCTCTTATGTATTTATTATTCTCCCCCACCCCTTTTTTCTCTCTTTTTGAGGGTGAAAACAGAGATATCTTTCTCTTTACATAAACTGTATTCAAGACTTGATTAAAGTTACACTTCAAAGTGGCAAGTGGTTATGGGAAGAAATTGCTAGAATTAAGTAGGATTCTGAGCCATGAAGATGATTTTCACAGAACTGTGTACCCTATCAGATTGAATGTGAGAATATGATGAGTGCGCATGCGGCCATTTGATAACACAGTGAATCGATTTGGTCTGCTATGTGAGGAAGCACTCCTTTTTGAGCGCCAGCTTTTGCGTGCACAAGTTTTCAGCTCAGCGGGCCCAGTTCATTGCTTTCAAATTATAACTTACCCAGCGTGTACCATTACTAATATGAGTCCCTAAAACCTTTTAATCACACAACTCCATTGTCATTCTTGATCCATGCATATGTAACAAAAGTGGTTTTGAGTAAACAAGTTACACAAAAATGAGATACAGAGGTAGGGATTTCCTCACTCACACTTGACACAATGAAATATAATAGAACTAAAGATTCTCTATAATAAATGAAAATAAAAATAAACTTACCGTTTCAACACTCTTAAAGTAAAGCCTGTAGTTTGTAATATGTACCACCCCCTTTTTAGGCCCATTAAAGTGACAAATGTAGATCACTTCCTTTTCTAGGAAACAAGGAAATAATAACTCACATTAGCTATTAGGAACTAGCACTTCCAAAACAGTTTATAAAAAGTCTTAACATGTAAGAGAAATATGACCATTTCAAAACATAACTGCAATAATAATGAGAAAATACACTCAGTGGCCACTTTATTAGATACCTTCTGTATCTAATAAAACGGCTACATAAGAATATAAGAAATAGGAGCAGGAGTAGACCATCTGGCCTGTTGAGCCGGCTTAGCCATTCAATAAGATCATGGCTCATCTGACCATGGACTCATCTCCAACTACCTATCTTTTCCCCATAACCCTTAATTCCCCTTCTATGCAAAAATCTATCCAACTTTGTCTTAAATATATTTACTGAGGTAGCCTCCACTGCTTCATTGGGCAGAGAATTCCACAGATTCACTATTCTGAGGGAAAAGCAGTTCCTCCTCATTTCCGTCCTAAATCTACTCCCCCAAATCTTGAGGTTATGTCTCCTAGTTCTCATCTCACCTACCAGTGGAAACAACTTCCCTGCCTCTATCTTATCCATCCCTTTCATAATTTTATGTTTCTAAAAGACGCCTCTCGTTCTTCTGAATACCAGCGAGTAGAGTCCCAGGTGACTCAATCTCTCCTCATTGTCTAATCCCCTCCTCTCTGAAGTCAACCTGATGAACCTCCTCTGCACTGCCTCCAAAGCCAGTGTATCCTTCTTCAAGTAAGGAGAGCAGAACTGCATACAGTACCCTACCTGATTTTGAATTCAATCTCTCTAGCAATGAAGGCCAACATTACATTTGCCTTCTTGATAGCTGCACCTGCAAACCAACCTTTTGTGATTCGTGCAGAAGAGCTCCCAAGACCCTCCACACAGTGGCATGCAGCACATTTTTTTACTATTTAAATGATAATCCGCTCTTTCATTTTTCCTTCCAAAGTGGATGACCTCGCATTTACCAACACTGTACTCCACTGCCAGACCCTTGACTCACTTAACCTATCTATATCTCTCTGCAGACTCTCTGCATCTTCTGCACAATTTGCTTTTCCACTCAATTTAGTATTATCAGCAAGCTTAGATACACTACACTCGGCCCCCTCTTCTAGATCGTTAATGTATATCGTTAACAGTTGTGGGCCCAGCACAGACTCCTGTGACACAGCACTCACCACTGATTGCCAATCAGAGTAACACCTATGTAACCGTCAACAACACAAAATGCTGGTGGAACACAGCAGACCAGGCAGCATCTATAAGGAGAAGCACTGTCGACATTTCGGGCCAAGACCCTTCGTCAGGACTGAAACATCAACAGTGCTTCTCCTTATAGATGCTGCCTGGCCTGCTGTGTTCCACCAGCATTTTGTGTGCGTTGTTTGAATTTCCAGCATCTGCAAATTTCCTCGTGTTTGCACCTATGTAACTGTGTACTTTTTTGGATTTCTGGTGCTGTGGCCCACCCACTTCAAGGTTCAACCTGTGGTACAATTAGTGATGCTGTTCCCCTCACCACTTTTATAATGCGGTTATTTGAGTTACTTGTTGCTTTCCTGCCAGTTTGAACCAGTCTGGCCATTCTCTCTGACCTCTCTTATTAACAAGGTGATTTTGTCCACAGAACCACCACTCCTGAATGTTATTTTGTTTTTCACTATTCAGTGTAAACTCTGGAGATTGCTGTGCATGAAAATCCCAGCAGTTTCTGAAATACACAAACCACCACAGAAACAGGCCTTTTGGCCTATCCAGTCCATCCAAGCCATTCAAATTGCCAACTCACCTGCACCAGGACCACAGCCCTCCATATCCTTACCATTCATGTACTTATCCAAACTACTCTTAAAAGTTGAAATTAACTTGCATGCACCACTTGTACCGGTAGCTCATTTCACACTCCCACGACCCTCAGAGGGAAGAATTTTCCCCCCCGGTGCCCCTTATACTTTTTACCTTTCACCTTTAACCCATTACCTTTAGTTGTAGTTCCACCCAAATTCAGTGGAAAAAGCCTGCTTGCATTTACCCTATCTATACCCCTCATACTTGTGTATACCTCTATCAAACTTCCTCTCAATCTTTTATGTTCCAAGGAATAAAGTCCCAACCTATTAAATCTTTCCATATACAGTCCCTATAAAAAGTATTCACCCCTCTTGGAAGTTTTCATGTTTTATTGTTTTACAACATTGAATTACAGTAGGTTTAATTTGAGTTTATTGACACTGAGCAACAGAAAAAGTCACTTTTGTTTCAAAGTGAAAACAGATCTCTACAAATATACAGCACAAAATAATTGATTGCATAAGTATTCACCCCCTTCAAGTCAGTATTTAGTAGATGCAACTTTGACAGCAATTACAGCCTTGATTTTGTGAATATAGGTCTCCATCAGCTTTCCCATCAGGACACAGCAACTTTTCCCCATTCTTCTTTACAAAACAGCTCAAGCACTGTCAGATTGTAAGGGAATCATGAGTGAACAGCCCTTTTCAAGTCCAGCCACAAATTCTCAATTGGATTGAGGTCTTGTCTCTGACTTTAACACTCCAGGTCATTAACTATGTTGTTTTTAAGGCATTCCTGTGTAGTTGTATCTTTATGCTTAGGATAATTGTCTTGCTGGAAAACAAATCTTCTCCCAAGTCACAGCTCTCTTGCAGACTGCATCAGGTTTTCCTCCAGGATTCATTTCCCTGTATTTTGCTGTATTCATTTTACCCCCTACCTCCACAAGTCTTCCAGGGCTTGCTGCAGTGAAACATCCCCACAGCATGATGCAGCCATCACCATGCTTCACGGGAGGGATGGTGTGTTTTTGATTATGTGCAGTATTTGACTTACACCAGAGTGTTTAATCTGATGGCCAAAAAGCTTAATTTTGGTTTCATCAGACCTTCTTCCAGCTGACTTCAGGAGTCTCCCACCTGCTTTCTGGCTGAGACTGGTGAAGCACCCCGGAAACAGTTGTAGTATGCACAGTTTCTCCCATCTCAGCCACTGAAGCCTGTAACTCCTCCAGAGTTGTCACAGGTCTCTAGGTGGCCTCCCTCACAAGTCTCCTTCTTGCACGGTCACTCAGATTTTGAGGATGGCCTGCTCTAGGTAGATTTACATCTGTGCCATATACTTTCCATTTCTTTATGATTGACTTAACTGTACTCCAAGGGATATTCAGTGACTTGAAAATGTTGTTACATCCATCTCCTGACTTGTGCTTTTCAATAACCTTTCTGCAAAGTTGCTTGGAATGTTCTTTTGTCTTCGTGCTGCAGTTTTTGCCAGGATACTAATTCGCCTGCGGTTGGACCTTCCAGATACAGGTGTATTTGTACTACAATCAATTGAAACTCCTTGACTGCATGCAGGTTTATATATAGCTTAGGCACCTTAACTAATTATGTGACTTCTAAAACCAATTGGCTGCACCAGTGATTACTTGGTTTGTCACATTGGGGGGGGGGGGGGGGGGGGGTGGTGAATACTTACACAATCAATTATTTTGTGTTTTATATTTGTAATTAATTTAGATCACTTTACAGAGATCTGTTTTCACATTCACACAGAAGAGTGTTTTTCTGCTGATCAGTATCAAAAAAGCCAAATTAAATCCACAGTGATTCAATGTTGTAAAACAATAAAACATGAGAACTTTTGAACTGGAGGGTGGGCAGAGAGAATATTTTTTATAGGCACTATAACTCAGGTCTTCCAGACCCCACAATATCCTTATAAATTTTCTCTGTACTCTTTCAACCTTATTAACATCTTTCACGTAGGCAGATGACCAAAACTGCACACAATTTTCCAAATTAGTTTCACCAATGTTTTGTACAACATAACAACCCCTCTCCTGCACTCAATACATTGATTTATGAAGGCCAATGCACCTAAAGCTTTCTATACCACCCTAGCAACCTGTGACATCACTTTCAAGGAATCGTGGACCTGCATTCCCGGTTACTTTTGTCCTACTGCACTCCTCAATGCCCCAATGATTACTATGTAAAACCTACCCTGGTTTGTCCTACTGATGCTACCTACATGTACAGAGCCATGCTGACTAACCAGTCCATGGCTATATCCAGTCCCTGGCTATATCCAGTCCCTTAGAATACCCTCCAATTACTTTTTCACTACAGATGTCAGGCTCACCAACCTATTATTTTTAGAGAATCACAGTGGCTATCCTTCAACCCTTCGGCACCTCACTTGTTGCTAAGGATAACTTAAATATCTCTGCTCGGACCCCGGCGATTTCTGCACTTGCCTCCTGCAGGGTCTGAGTGAGCATCTCGTCAGGCTCTGGGATTTTATCCATCCTACTTTGCCTCAAAACAGCAAACACCTTGTCCTCTGTAACCTGTATAGAATCCATGAAGTTGATGCCTTTTTGCCTTTCTTCTATAGACTCTGTACCCATCTCTTGACTAAATACAGATGCAAAAAAAAATGCATTTAAGATCTCCCCCATTTATTTGGCTCCACACATGAACTGCCATTCAGATCTTTGAGAGGACCAATATAGTCCCTTGAAATCCTTTTGCTCTTAACACATCTGTAGAATCCCTTAGGGTTCTTCCTCACCTTGTCTGCCAAGGCAACTTCTTGCCTTCTTTTAGTCCTCCTGATCTATTTCTCGTGTTCTCTTTCATTTCTTATACTCCATAAGCACCTCATTTGTTCCTATCCGCCTATACCTACTGTGCACCTCCTTTCTTTCTTCTTAACCAGGGCCTCAACAACTCTTGAAAACCAAGGAACTCTACACTTGTTATCTTTAATTTTATTCTGACAGGCACATACAAGCTTTGTACCCTCAAAATTTCACTTCTGAAGGCCTCCCACTTACCAAGTGTACCTTTGCTAGAAAGCAGTCTGTCCCAATCAATACTTGAAGGACCCTTTCTGATAACATAAAAATTGGTCTTTCTCCAGTTCAGAATCTCAACCCACAGACCAGACCTATCTTTTTTACATATTTACTTTGCATCTAGTGATCACACGCCATTAGTTTCAAAGTATTCATCTTCACAAATGTTTGTCACCTGCCCTGTCTCATTCCTTAAACGCAGATCAAATACTGCACACTCTCTCACTGGGACTTTTATGTACTGATGAAGAAAATTTTCCTGTACACATTTGACAAACTCTCTCTCATCTACAGTAGTCCTTTTACAGTATGGAATTCCCACTCAATGTGTGGAAAGTTAAAGTCAACAACATTATGTTTCTTGCAACAGTTCGTTATCTCTCTATAAATTTGTTCCTGTAATTCCCTCAGACTATTGGGTGGTCTGTAATATAGCCCTATTAACATGGTCACACCTTTCTTATTACTCAGTTCCACCCTTAATGCCTCACAGATGACTTTCCAGTCTGTCCTGACTGAGCAGTACCGTGAGATTTTCCTTGGCTAGTAGCACCACCCCTCCTCCTTTAATCCCTCCCACTCTGTCTAAAACAACCAAACCCTGGAATATTGACCTGCTAGTTCTGCTCCTCCTGCAACCAAGGTTCACTCATAATTCCATGTGTTGATCCATGCCCTGTGCTCATCTGCCTTTCCTACGATACTTCTTGCATTTAAATATATGGAGTTAAGGATATTATAATCATTTACAGCAAGTAGATATGCTTCAAACAAAAATTACAGCCTATGTTATCTTACCTGTACTTTTAATATCTTCTCCTGGTAATAGTGGTACCTCCTCTGCTTGCTGTGCCTGTAAAGAAAAGCCAAATTAATCCCTTAAATTCTATTTACCTAAAAGGCGTACACTGCAGTGGTGAGTAGCTCTGGTCATCCCATAGCATAACGAATATAAATCCTAGAACTTCACAACTATCAAAATTCAGTTGAGCACTTTTTGCACTTTGAGATCAGGTTGTCAATGTTTATTTTCTCCAAACATTCCATTACCATAAAAATAATACTAAGTTATTACTTCATATCACATTTCACCACAAAATGTTGCAAAGGGATTTTAAGAATTGACAGCATCCAGCTTGAAGGGCCAAGTGGTTAAATCCAGCTCCATTTATTATGCATATTGTGAAAGCTCATTAACTAATTAACCCATAAATAATAATCACAGAATAAACTTTATATCACCTTTGGAAACACTCAGCAGGTGAGGCAACATTGGTGGAGAGAGAAATAGAGTTAATGTTTCAAGTCAAAGATATTTCATCCGAACTAAGTTAGGAAATGATTGTGCTTTAAATTACTGGGTGGGAAGAGAGCAAAAGCTATGTTTGTGATAGGGTGGAGTTCAAAACAATCTGAAAGATGTATGATATTGGTCCTGGCCAAGAGAAGATGACGTGTTGAATGTTTTTAATTTTTAGCAAAGCAGTTTGGTAATGAAGTGGGACAGGATGCACTTTGGTGTTGCTGGTTATTATCATTTCCTACCATTCTCTAAAACTGATGATCAACTCAGTCTTTAACTTTCTCACTGCCACTTCGACACGACTCATGCTCTACATGTTAAATTAACTGTTTCTATCTGCACCATTGCAGCCTGAAACAGCTGATTATTCAGCAGCATTATTTCAATTTTACTTCTGCATTTATGAGCTGCAGCTGAAGAATGGGACCTTACCAGCTATTTTTATCATGTATTTGGTTTCCCAGAGTCTGTGCAAGGATCATCACAGAATCAGAATCAAGCTTAATATCAGTGACATGAGCCATGAAATGTTTTTTGCGGCAGCAGTACATCGCAATACATAAAAAATACTATAAATTACAAATATACATACAAGACCATAAGATGTAGGAGCAGGATTAGGCCATTTGGCCCATCAAGTCTGCTCCGCAATTTCATCACGACTGATTCAATTTTCTTCTCAGCCCTAATCTGCTTTCTCTCCATATTCCTTCATGCCCCAACCAATCAAGAATCTATCAACCTTTGCCTTAAATATACAGGAAGACTTGGTCTCCACAGCTGCCTGCGGCTAAGAAATCCATAGATTCACCACTCTCTGACAAAAGAGATCATTGGGATCTCTTTGGGGGGAGGTGTGTGCCCTGTTCAAAAGTGACAGGTTGCACCTGAACCTTAGGGGAACCACTATTCTCTTGGGCAGGTTTGTTAGAGCTGTTGGGGAGGGTTTAAACTAATTTGCCAGAGGGGGTGGGAATTGGAGTGAAGGGACTCAGGATAGGACAGGTGGTAAAACTGCAAAGATAGCATGCAGTCAGACTGTCAGGAAAGGCAAGCAGGCAGACGACAGGACATAATTGCAGCTAGTAGGGTGTGTATTCATGCATCAGTGCAATAGAGTTGCAGAATCAAAAAGGGTAGCAAATGCAGCATTGAAAGTGTTATATCCCAGTCCACGGAGAATAAGAAATTAGGTGGATGCTCTTGTTGCGATATTACAGACTGTCAGCTATTATGATGTGGCAATTACTGAATCGTGGCTGAAGAATGGTTGTAGATGGGAGCTGAATATCCAAGGTTACATGTTGTATTGGAGGGATAGGAAGGTCGACAGAGTGGGTGGCATGGCTCTGCTGGTAAAAGAAAATAGCATCAAATCAGGAGAAAGATGTGACATAGGATCGGAAGATGTTGAATCCTTGTGGGGTGCAAGGGTAAAAGGCTCCCAACAGCAGCTGGGATGTGGACCACAGATTACAACAGGAAATAGAAAAGGCATGTCAAAATGGCATTGTTATGATGGTCATGGGAGATTTCAACATACAGGTTGATTGGGAAAATCAGGCTAGAAAGGAATGAGTTTGTTGAATGCCTGCGAGATAGCTTTTTCGAGCAGTTTATTGTTGAGCCTACTAGAGCTATACTGGATTGGGTGTTATGTAATAAACTGGAGGTGATTAGGAAGCTTTAAGGTTAAAGAACACTCAGCAGGCAGTGATCACAATATGACTTGAGTTCACTTGAAATTTGATAGGGAGAAAGTAAGGTCTGACGTAGCAGTGTTTCAGTGGAGTAAAGCAAATTACAGTAGTATGAGAGAGTTGGCCAAAGGAAACTGGAAGGAGATGCTGGCAGGGATGACAGCAGAGCCAAATAGCTTGAGTTTCTAGGAAAAATGACGAAGGTGCAGGATAGATGTATTCCAAAAACAAAGAAATACTCTAATAGCAAAATAGTACAACTGTGGCTGACAAGGGAAGTGAAAGCTAACGTAAAAGCAAATGAGAGGGAATATAGCAAAGCAAAATTGAGTGCAAAGACAGAGGATTGGGAAGGTTATAAAACCCTACAGACAGCAACTAAACAAATCATTAGAAAAGATGAAATATGAAAGTAAGCTAACAAAAAGTATCAAAGTGGATAATAAAAGCTTTTTCAGGTATGTAAAAATTAAAAAAGAGATGAGAGTGGATATAGGACTGCTAAAAAATGAGACCAGAGAAATAATAATGGGGGATAAGTAGATAGCAAATTCACTAAATGAGTATTTTGCATCAGTCTTCACTGTAGAAGACACTAGCAACGTGCCAAATGTTGAAGGGTGTGAGAGAAGTGAAGTGAGTGCAGTTACTATTACAAAGGAGAAGGTGCCCAAAAAGCTGAAAGACCTACGATTCATAAGTCACCTGGACCAGATGAACTGCACCCTAGGGTTCTGAAAGACGTAGCGGTACAGATTGTGCAGGCGTTAGTAATGATCTTTCAAAAATCATTGGAGTCTGCACGGTACCAGAGGATGGAAAATTGCAAATGTCACTCCAATCATTAAGAAAGGAAGAAGGCAACAAAAAGGAAATTATAGATCAGTTAGCCTGACCTCAGTGTTTGGGAAAATGTTGGAGTCAATTGTTAAGGATGAGGTTATGGAGTACTTGGTGACAGAGGACAAGATAGGACAAAGTCAGCATGGGAAAACCTTGCCTGATGAACCAGTTGGAATTCTTTGTGCTTACACGTTGGATAGATAAAGGGGATGGAGGGGATGTTGTACATTTAGACTTTCAGAAGAACATTGAAAGGTCCCACACAAGGCTGATCACCATCTTAAGAGCCCATGGCATTATAGGAAAGTTATTGGCATGGTTAAAGCATTAGCTAATTGGTAGGAGGCAGCGAGTGGGAATTAAAAGATCCTTTTTCTGGTTGGCTGCCAGTGACTAATGGCATTCCACAGGGGTCGGTGTTGGGACTGCTTCTTTTTATGCTGTATATCAATGATTTAGATGATGGAATAAATAGATGGCTTTCTAACCAAATATGAAAGATGATACGAAGATTGGTGGAAGGGCAAGCAGTGTTGAGGAAACAGGTAGGATGCAGAAGGACTTAGATTAGGAGAATGGGCAAGAGAATGGCAAATGAAATACAATATTGGAAAATGCATGGTCATGCACTTTGGTAGTAGAAATAAATGTGCAGACTTTTTTCTAAACAGGGAGAAAATCCAAAAATCTGAGATGCAAAGGGACACACACAACATGTTGGAGGAACTCAGCAGGTCAGGCAGCATCCATGGAAACGAACAGTCAAGATTTCGAGCCGAGACCCTTCGTCAGGACTGCTTGTTTCCACGGATGCTGTCCGACCTGCTGAGTTCCACAAGCGTGCTCTGTGTGTTGCTTTAACCCAGCATATGCGGTGTATTTTGTGTTTACAAGATGCAAAGGGACTGGGAGTCCTTGTACAGAACACCCTAAAGGTTAACTTGCAGGTTGAGTCGGTGGTGGGGAAAGTAAATGCAATGTTAGCATTCATTTCAAGAGGTCTAGAATACAAGAGAAGGGATGTGATACTGTGGCTTTAAGGCACTGGTGAGGCCTCACCTTGAATATTATGAACAGTTTTGGACTCCTCATCTTAGAAAAGATGTACTGGCATTGGAGCGGGTTCAGAGGAAGTTCACAAGGATAATTCCAGGAATGAAATGGTTATCAAATGAGGCACATTTGTTAGTTCTGGGTCAGTACTCACTGGAATTTAGAAGGATGGCAGGGGGTGGGGGAATCTCATTGAAACCTTCGAATGTTGAAAGGCCTAGACAGAGTAGACGTGGAAAGGATGTTTTCCATGATGAGGGCGTCTAGAACAGGAGGGTACAGCCTCAGGATAGAGGGATGTCCATTTAAAACGGAGATGTGAAGAAATTTCTTAGCCAGAGGTGGTGAATTTGTGGAATTTATTACCACAGGCTGTTGTGGAGGTCAAGTCATTGGCTGCATTTAAGGCAGAGCTTGATAGGTTTTTGATTGGCCGTGACATCAAAGGTCATGGGAGAAGGCTGGGGAGTGAGGCTGAAGAGGAGAGAAAAGGATCAGCCATTATTAAATGGCGGAGATACTCAATGGGCCAAATGGCCTAATTCTGCTCCTATGTCTTATAATCTTAAAGAAATTCCTCATCTCCACAAACAAGAGGAAATCTGAGCAACACACACAAAATGCAGGAGGAATTCAGCAGGTCAAGTAGCATCTATGGATAAAAGTATAGTTGACATTTCGGGACAAAACCCTTCAGCAAAACTGGAGAAAAACAGCTGAGGAATGGATTCAAAAGGTGGAGGGGGGAGAGAGAACTATGTTCATTAATGAGACCTGACAAAGACTGGGAGACAGCTTCACTGAGCATCTACGTTCTGTCCGCCAGAATCGGTGAGACCCAACGTAGATTGGAAGACTGCTTCACAGAGCAATCTGAGCATTGAATGGAAGGCATTCCTTATTATAGTGTAGCAGTGGTCTCATGTGTTGGGATCCCTGGTGCTGCAGGTTATATCCTGATGATAATTGGCCAGAAATTACTTCAAACCAGCCTGATTGAACTCTCCAACTATGATTTGAAGTGCATTGGGGTGGACTGTTTCTTGTTTGATGGCAGCATTCAATATCTCGAGTGCCTGATTAGTGTCAGCTTTTGCAGTTTGTACACTGTAGTCAGGATCACAGAGGAGAACTGTCTTGGTAAGTAGAATGGTCAGCACTTAATATTAGATATTCTAGGTCAGCCAAATATCAAATGAACATTTCATTTGTAATCTTCCATGCAAGGAACTTATCTTAGAACAAGTGCTGCAGCTGCCCCTACACCTCTGCCCTCACTATCATTCAGGGCCCCAAACAGTTCTTCCAGATAAGTCAATACTTCACCTGTGAGTCTGGTGGGGTCATACGCTATGTCTGGTCCTCCCAGTGTGGCCTCCTGTATATCGGTGAAACACGACATAGATTGGGAAACTGCTTCACTAAGCATCTATGCTCCATCCACCAGAGCAAGCGGGACCTCCATGTGGCCACCCATTTTAATTCTACCTCCCATTCCGACATGTCAGTCCATGGCCTCCTCTATTGTCGTGATGAGGCCACATTTAGGTTGGAGGAACAACACCCTATATTTCATTTAGTCTCCATATAGCCTTCAACCTGATGGCTTGAACATCGATTTCTCTAACTTCCAGTAATACCCCCAATGCCCCCTTTCTCCATTTCTAATCGCCTTTTCCCTCTCTCACCTTAATTCACCAATCAACTTCCCAGCTTTTTACTTCATCCCTCCTCCTCCAGATTCCACTTATCACCTGGCATTTCTCTCTCCCCTCCTCCCACCTTTTAAATCTACTCCTCAGCTTTCTTTCCCCAGTCCTGCCAAAGGGTTTCAGCCTGAAACATCAACTGTACTTTATTTTCATAGATGCTGCCTGGCCTGCTGAGTTTCTCCATTTTGTATGTGTTCCTCATCTCCATTCTAAAAGAATACCCTTCTATTCTGAGGTTGTGTCCTCTGGTCTTAGACTCTCCCACCACAGGAAACATCCTCTCCACATCCACTCTATCAAGAACTTTCAACATTCGAAGGATTCAATGAAGTCACCCTTCATTCTTCAGAATTCCAGCAAATACAGGACTAGAACCATCGAACGCTCTTCATATGACAAGTCATTCAATCCTGGAATCATTTTCGTGAACCTCCTTTGAACCCTCTCCAGTTTCAACACATCCTAAAATAAGGGGCCCCCAACTGCTCACAATACTCCAAGTGAGAACTCATCTGTGCTTTATAAAGTCTCAACGTTACGTCCTTGCTTTAATATTCCAGTCCTCTTGAAATGAGTGCTAACAATGCATTTGCCTTCCTCACCACAGACTCAACCTGCAAATTAACCTTTAGGGAATCCTGCACAAGGACTCCCATTAAATTAAATAAGTAGCACAAAAATAGTGAGGTAGTGTTCTTGGGTTCACAAGGTTTTTAAATCAAAATCTGCATGCATTATACTTTTTAGTCTTAGTTCAATGACACTTCTTCCCTCTATCCCCCTCTTGAGATGGTAACTCATCCTGTGTTTGTTTTGGAGGGGCTAACTCATTCTGCATTTTATCCAAATGACTGCTCTTCACTACTGTAGACTAGCAAAGTTAACAGGCAACTCAACTTTGTAGGACATCAAAGCTGAGCACAGCCTTCTGTTCTCATCCAGACCCTCCTTTCTCAATTTCCAGTTAGTCACTGGATAGCAATCTGGTAGAGCTCCTGATTTTATCCAAAACCTTGTTCTATAGTAGGGGGCATTGAGACTAATAGTATTACAGCATTTCCACTCCAGCTGAATCAACTTAACTCTGATCAAGGCTGGAATGTAGAACCTTCCTGATTTTCAATGCCCAGCAAGACCAATACTATTGCTTTTAAAGCTGGAACTAAACTAGATGGCTATGTTCACACAACTGAAGCATCTGAAGATTTTATTTTAAAAAGTGCTCTTAACCAAAATTCACATCATCTCTCAGGCTATGCTCTTTAGCTTTTCCACTAATGCACAAAACTGAGAATGATATTTTATTTAAAGTCTCGTCCTGAGCAACATTTAATAGAAGTTCCATTCTGAGACATTCAGTACCATAGAACATTACAGCACAGAAACAGCCCTTTTGGCCCTTCTTGGCTGTTCCGAACCATTTTTCTGCCTAGTCCCACTGACCTACACCTGGGCCATATCCCTCCAAACCCCTCTCATCCATATACCTGTCCAAGTTTTTAGCTAAATGAGCAAAGTCAGTCACCAACTGCAATGCTATAATCTATCCCAATAATCAAGACCACGAGGCTGTTCTCCTTCTCCCTGCATACAAACAGAAGCTGAAATAGGACAATCCAGTACAGATAATAATACAATACTGACGAACAAATCTAAAAAACAGCTTGATGAAGGGTCTTGGCCCAAAACATTGACTGTTTATTCCCATCCACAGAAACTGCCTGACCCCAGTAATTGTGTGTAATGCCCTAGATTTCTAGCATCTGCAGTGCTTCTTGTGTCTTAAGGTTAGCTTTATTTGTCACATGTACATCTAAAAACATACAGTGAGATACTTTGTGTCAATGACCAACACAGTCCAAGATGTGCTAGGGAAACCCACAAATGTTGCCATGCTCCTGGTGCCAACACTGGATGCCCACAATTCACTAAGCTTAACCTGTACATCTTTAGTAGGTGGGAGGAAACCCACATGGTCACAGTCTCCTTACAGACAACTGTGGGAACTGAATCCCTGATCTTACAGTTGGCACTGTAAAGTGTTACACTAATTGTTATGCCACCATGCTTCCACATGGTTGCTTTGAGTCAGTAGATTGGTCTTTGCTTACAGACTCAGAACTCAGCCTAGACGAATATGTCACCATTTGCACTGACTATTGGCAAAAGGACCATCTACGTGTTCCCAAACTGGAAACTATGGATAAACCAAGATATCCACTCCCTACTAAAGTCTCGGACTGCAATGTTCAAATGAGGTGACATTTTCTTTACAAAAAATTGACATACAAGCTCCATAAAGCTATCAGAGATGTCAACAGACAACATTAGTCCTCAATAGAGTCCCAGACCAGCTGCCAATAATGCGAGAACTAACAAGCAATGATGGAGTACAAAACTAAGTCAGGTGGCATCGTCAGTAACAATGTTAGTGAGCCCAACATACTGAATGCCCGTTCTGAACAGAAGAGGATTGCAATGTCACATTCCTGCTTCCCCTCTCCCTACTGACAGCCTCCAAAGCACCTGAACCCACAGTTGCTGCTGCAGATATCAGTCTACTGGAGAGCAAACACCTGTAAAGCAGCTGGTTCAGATGGTGCCACTGGCTGGTCCTTAGTTCATATGCACCAATGCACCATCACAGCTTGGTGCGGCAACTGCTCTGCACTTGACTGCAAGAAACTACTGACAACTGCGGTCACAACTCAGCACCTCACAGGAACTAGCCTTCTTCACTTGGACTGTCAACAGTTCACATAGTTTCAGGAAAGCAGCCTGCATAATCAAAGATCCCACCAACTCTGGACATTCTCTCTACTCCTTTCTCCCATCAGGCAAAAGGTACAAAACGTTGGTAGCACATACAGTATCAGTAGGCTCAAAGACAGATTCTGTCTATCACAGTCTATCTGATTATAACATTGCACCTTACTGTCTACCTGCAATACATTTTCACTGCACTGTGACACTTTATTATGCACTGGTCGTGTTTTACTTTGCATTACCTCAATGCACAGTTGTAATGAACTGATCTACTTGGAGGACATATAATACAAACTTTTCTACTGTACCTCTGCAGGTGACAGTAATAAAACAAATCAAAGCAAATTTTTTAAGTCCTGACGCTGCAGGAAGAGAAAACAGCTGTTAACATTGCAATTTCTGGCTTTTTATCCATGTGAGGAAAGCAGCAGCACTGCCAGGTGGTTGGATCAATGGGTTCGGATTATGGATGGGATTGGTCTCACATACAACACAATGGAAAGTCTTATCAATACCAAATAGGCAGACATGTGAATTAAACCATTTAATCGCTCAAATGCAGGATTTCTGACTGTGGTAGCAAATACAGTTACCAGAAAATGTCAATGCTAAAAACAGGGGAGAAACGTACCTTTTTAGTTGAAGAGTTGATTGATATAGAAGCGGAATATACAATTGGGGAAGATGCAGATGCCATATTTTATCCAGGTTCTTGAAGGACAAAAGATTCGTCTGCAATAGAAATAGACCAGTTAGCCACAGCAACAATTGCAGGGGTGAAAATCTTTCTCAAAGCTTTAACATGCCTTGTACAAAGCAATATGTCAAGATGTTTGTAATAGATTTTTATCTTGTTGACAAATATATTCATATCCATGCTCAACCTTAACATGAAAAGGAACTTCTTCAATGTAATTTTACATCAACAAATTATGCTCCAATTAGACACACAATTTGCATCTCAAAAATTTAAGCTTGAGAACATGAACCAGAAGGTTTTAAACCACCAGACTTTCAAGACAGCCTCCACAGCCTCCTTCAAACAAATCTGTTAAAATTTGAGTCCTCTTTTCTGATGTAACTTTTCAACTTGACACCATCTCTAGGGGATCTGGAGCCTCCAGTAACCACTGATGTCATCAAGCAGACTGAGTAGCCAAGCAGTCTGAAAATGTTCAGAAAATTAACCAGGAAATGAAAAGCACAAGACGTAAGAGCAAAATTAGGCCATTCAGTCCATCAAACCTGCTGCATCATTCAATCATGGCTGATCCTGCATCCCACTCAACCCCATACACCTGCCTTCTCGTCATATCCTTTGATGCCCTAACCAATCAAGAAACTATCAACTTCCACCTTAAATATAGGCATGAACTTGGCCTCCACCGCAGTCTGTGGTAGAGCATTCCACAGATTTACCACTCTCTGGCTATAAAAATTCCTCCCTACTTCCATTCCAAAGGGTTGACCCTCAGTTTTGAGGCTATGCCCTCTAGTTCTGGATACCCCCACCATAGGAAACATCCTCTTCACATCCACCCTACCTAGTCCTTTCAACATTCAGTAGGTTTCAATGACATTCTACCCCTCCACCCCCGCATTCTTCCAAATTCCAGTGAGTACTGTCCCAAAGCTGCCAAACGCTCCAATGTTAACCTGTTCATTCTCGGAATCATCCTCGTGAACCTCCTCTGGACTCTCTGCAATGACAACCTATCCTTTCTGAGATATGGAGCCTGAAACCATTGACAATACTCCAAGTGCAGCCTGACTAGTGTCTAATAATGGCTCAGCATTATCTCCTTGCTTTTATAAGGGTAGATTGTATTTTATTTTTACCTCACTTTAAAGTAAAGACTTAAGTAATAGCATGGGCTTAAATTAAAAAGCAAAGCATATTAACAAATAAATTTAAATGATATTTCAAAGCAGGGATTCCCAACTTCAAGTCCACAAACCACATGCTTATTGGTATTGATCCATGGCAGAAAAAAAGTTGGGAACCCCTGGTTTAAAGAATGCGCTTTGGAATGAAGGGAGATACTTTCAACAATGACCAAAAACTCCCACATCATTTAAAAGAAAAATTGTAAATCTCATTCAAATGTGGCTTAACATTATCAATGAGATTTTACGTGGAAGCATGGAGAAACATCAGGAAATTCCAGGAAGACCTTCTTCGTTGCTGCTGCTGCTGTGAGGTCCGGGTCTCTGCTGGGAAGAACAGGCCCCCAGTCCTCAGGGTCGCGTTGCCGATGGCCGTTAGCTGGGCTGTCTTAATACGCTCGGCAGAGGATGGTGCTCGGAGAAGCTGTGCCGGAGGGGATGGTCGTCGGCTCGGAGGTTCGACGGACTTGGAGTCCGCTGCAGTCAGGTCGGTGTGTGCTGTGTCTGCGAGGCTGGTTTCGACGGAGCTTCCACCGTGTGCTGCGTCTGCGAGGCTGAGTCGGGCAGCGCCTTGGAAGTCCATATCAGGGATACTCCCTTCTGCCGCCGGCGTGGGATGGCGAGTCTGTTGGGACCTTGGGAACTTGTGGAAACTGTGGTGATTTCTTTTGAACTTACAGTCCTTTAATATCTTGGACTATTTTTACTGTGCCCATAGTCTGTTTTTTATCAATTATGCTATTGTTTGCACTGTTGTAACTACATGTTGTAATTATGTGGTTTTGTGCAGGTCTTGTAGCTTTAGTTTTTGGTCTTGTTTTTGTCTGGCGGATTTGGAGCTCCTTTTTGGGAAATGTGTTAGACGGTAGCACAATACTAAGACGCAGCAGCCTCTCCGGACTCTGGATTGGGGATTGCCAAACGTTACGTGGATTTTCTGGTGTAGTCTGTTTTGACATATGCGTTTGTGGTATCATTCTGGGGGAACGCTGTCTCATTTTTTAACTGCATTGCACTTGTGGTTTCTAAATGACAATAAACTGAATCTGAATCTGAAGTGTAAAATGCTGAAGCTCACATCACTGTTAATTATTGAAATCTTTACAAAAAATAATAACACAGATAAACTTCTGATTTATTTCACAACTGATTTTTAACAGATGAGTTTAACACATGAGTGCCAGTAAGCAATAGCAGCATTACACCTGCATATTCCTTCTCTCTGATGTGTGGGGTATGTATCTCTCTACGGTAAATAGAATAATGTTGGCAGGTCCTTTGCACATGATGATGGAGTACTAGACACATACTACAATTCACTCCATGCATTCCAGAAGAACAAAGGAGGAATCTATGCCCTCAAAATACAAACTGGACATGAAAATTGCTTTTTCACTTTTCCCCCCACATGCATATAATTATAATTTCGACATACACAGAACTGAAGGCATATAATGGAATAATTCTGCCTACAAGTCAAATATAGCATGGTACAGTGCTCCTATATCCAAGATAATTTCAGTCAGAGCATCATAAGAGCTGCCTTTACAACAGTGTTGAAACTTTGCAAGCTATATCTGTTGACAACAACATTTGTGTGATCCACGCTTTAAATATAGAATTATAAAGCTACCAAACACTGCATATGGACTGTGGCACAGAAATATTTTACAAAAGCCAAACTAATTTCTTGTTGGATATTTAACTTTAAAATACTGAGTCTCACAGACCACATTATTAAACCTCTAAACATTAGTTTTATAACAATATGATACTGACATGAAATGTGAAGGTTTGTTTTAATCTGTTCACTAATACTACCTGACCTACAGAATACTTTTGCTTTAAGAACCAGCACTATTCATTTCTTTGGTCTGCTTTACAGAAAAATTCACCATTCACATGTTCAAGGTTTAGGACAGGAACGCTCCTAGACAGGACTAAGTACTACGATCCATTGAAGCAGGATCTATTTTCTTAATTCACCCCTCACTGCTATGTCAAGGCTTAGAACTGGAAATGACACATACTGCAAAACAAATTGTCTTGTTTGTCTGCACCATGGCAGATTGGTCTTCTCAAAACATTTTCTGAACTAGTGAAACAATCCAAAAATAATTAAAGAGAACATCTTTAAATAATCAAGAACAGGACCTCTGGGCTTCTAGAAATGGACAGAAGTGCAAGGAAAATACTTTGCCTTTGTTTGCCAAGGTTCCAGTTAGATCTAAGCAACATCCAGTGCAAGTCCAAGACAGTCTCTAAATCCCAAAGCACGGGAATTGGGAATTTTTTTTGCTGGACTCAATTATTTTATACAATCCTAAACTTTCAACAACAATGTGAAAGAAAACACGCTGAAGTGCCGTTGATTGTAATTCACATTCAATTACTGCATGATCAGTTAAAAATTACCCAACAATATGAATGCACTTTGAGCTGAACAATTTCTCCTTCTGGTTAGATCATTTAAACATTCAGTCATGCAGCTTCATGCCAGTACCCATTATGTGGCTTCAATGCTATGCTCCAAATGGTGACAGCTCAGTAGGATTTTATCAAAAATTCCTTTTACAAGAAATATTTTGTTACTTTTGTAGACTAAAATTGCCATGTAAACACAAAGTCATGCTGAGGTGATATTCTCGATGTAATTTGACTACATAATATGCTGGGAGTTTCCATATACAATCGAATTCTAACTGGGGAAGACTTCATACCAAACTTAGAAGCGCAGTATATTCCATTACGTAAATATGCAATGTCAATATTTACTTTAATGAAATTAAGGTTCCTTACATGAAAGATCTGTATACTTAATATAACAGGTCATGCCGCCGCAAAACTTAACATTCTTATTCTTCATTTCCCACTTCTCTACTCCATACTGTGTAATTTAAGATAACTTAAAATATTTTGACGATATTAAATAGAATCCTGAACAAGGTTTCCATTTCTGAAATTTTCCAAACTATGGAATTTAATGAAGTGAAATAAATAAGAAAAATCATCACAAGTCACAGACAGCTTTGAACATTTTCTGAAGTGGCTCTGAGGGCTCTGTAGGTCTGTAGGACAAAGCCATCTATGTTTGATATTAATATATGAACAAATTCAGATAATTTCATCACTGCTCCAAGGTTAGGATTAACACACATGAAATAATAACAATAATAGTAAAACATTTATAGAATACTTTTCATACAGACGAAGTACTTCAAAATGCTTTACAATGGGATGAAGCATAAAAATGAATGAAAATAAAACTAAAATTATTAAAATTTTATTAAAATATATTGAAAACACTGGGATCACTTCCCCCCCACCCCCGTGATTCCCCGTCCACTCAATTCTCCCAACTAATCTCCTAATGGCACCTATCATTGCAAGTGACAGCCATGCCACACTTGCCCAATTCACCTCCACGCTTTCCACCATTCAGGGTCCCAAACAGTCATTCAAGGTGAAGACACTTCACCGGTAAGTCTGTTGGGGTTATCCATTGTATCCAGTGATCCCAAGTAGCCTCCTTTACATAAAATCGCAAGACATAGGAACATAATTAGGCCATTCAGCCCATCGAGTCTGTTCTGCCACTTCATCATGGCTGATCCATTTTCCCTTTCAACCCCATTCTCCTGCCTTCTCTGCAAAATCTTTCATGCCATGACTAATCAAAAACCTATCAACCTCTACTTTAATTACACCCAATGACTTGGCCTCCACAGTCGCCTGTGGCAACGAATTCCACAGATTCACCACCATCTGTCTAAAAAAAAATTCCTCCTCATCTCTGTTCTAAATGGATATCCCTCCATTCTAGGCTGTGCCCTCTGGTCCTAGACTCATTAAAGGGAAACATCTTCTCCACAGCCATTGTCTCTAGGCCTTTCAACATTTGATAGGTTTCAATGAGATCCTCCCTCATTGGTGAGAATCAACACAAATTGGGGGACCACTCTGTTGAGCGCCTCCACTCCATCTGCCAAAAGCAGAATATGTTGGTGACCAACATTTTAATTCCTATTCACATTCCAAGACATAGTTCAAGGCCTCCTCTTTTGCCACAATGAGGCCACTCTTATGGTGAAGGAGCAACACCTCATATTCTGTCTGGGTAGCCTCCAAACTGATAGCATGAACATCGATTTCTCCTTCTGATAACTTCTTTCTGTCCTCCTTCCTCCTACTATTCTCCACTGACTTCTTACCTCTTCTCAACTGCCAATCACTTTACCTTGGTGCCCCTCCTTCTTCCCTTTTTCCTATTGTCCACTCTCCTCTCCTATTAGATTCCTTCCTACCCAGTCAGCTGACGTCAGCTATCATTTTCTAGCTATCCTCTTTCCTGTCCCCCCACCTTTTTACTCTGGTGTCTTCCCCCTTCCTTTCTAGTCCTAAACATCGATTGTTTATTTATTTTCATAAATGCTGCCTGACCTGCTAAGTTCCTGCAGCATCTTTTGTGCGCTGCTCTAGATTTCTAGCATCTGCAGAACTTTTCATTTATTAAAACACCTTTACTTTGCATGACAGTACTTTTACTGATAACAACAGAAAACGTTCTTTTTCTCGAATGCATATCATCAAGACATACACAGATCCAACATTTCAACCTTGATCATTTCAAATGACTTAGCATCCAATGCCTATTATGTAAACATTCTGGTGCCTTTTGTGTGAAACGGCGATTCACGATTTCATTTGTAAATGGCTACATAATGGGGGTGGGACTCTGAGTTTGAGCAAGTAATGAATAAATAGCAAGAGCAAGTCCAGTAATCAGGACAACCATGGATGCAGTAAAGTCAGGGAAAGGAATATTTAGTCAAAATGAACTTATTTCAATTCTGAAGGTTTAAGACCATAAAACATAGGAACAAAATTTGGACATTTGACCCATCGAGTCTGTTCCACCAGTGCTACATGGCAAATTTATTATCCCTCTCAACACTATCTTCCTGTCCTCTCCCAGTCACCTTTGACACCCTTGCTAATCAAGAACCTATCAACCACCACTTTAAATATACTGAATGACTTGGCCCATAGTCATCTGCAGCAATGAATTCCACACATTCATCACCATCTGACTAAAGAAGTTCTCCTTCATCTGGTGTAAAGCGACATCCTTCTATTCTATTCCTAGACTCCCCCACTACAGGAAACATCCTCTCCACGTCCACTCTATCTAGGACTTTCAATATTTGATAGGTTGTATTAAGATTACCCCCTCCCCCATTCTTCTAAACTCCAGCAAGTATAGGCCCAGAGTCATCAAATGCCACTCATGCATTAACCCTTTCATTCCAGGACTGTTAGGGGGATTACCTCAGAGCATGAATCAGCTCTGAAGACTAGGATATTAACAGAACAGCAGGACTGTCAGCTCAATATTCCAGGATACAGATGCTACAGGAGGGACAAAGGTAAAGGTAAACAAGGAGGTGGGAAATAACCTTTCTGATAAGAAAGGACACAATAGCAGAAATGCCATGAGACATGGTAGCATAATGGTTAGTGCAATACTAATGCAGCTCAGCAAGTTGGAGTCAGAGTTCAATGCTGGCATCCTCTGTAAGGAGTTTGTATGTTTTCTCCATAGAATGCGTGAGTTTCCTCTGGTTCCTCCAGTTTCATCCCAAAGGCGTACTAGTCAGTAGATTAAATGGTCATTGTAAATTGTCCTGTGATCAGTCTAGGGTTAAACCGGTGGGTTGCTGGCAATGGAGTTTGAAGGGCTAGAAGGGCCTGTAATGCAGTATATCTTTAAATAAATAAAAATAAAATAAAATAAAATAAAATAAACTGTAGAAATGAGATGACACTCTTGGGGGATCCAATGAGGCCATATGAAACAAGAAGAAACAAGTCTAATAGGGCTGTATTATAGATGCCACAACAGCCTGCAGGAACTTAAGGAGCAGGTGTGTAAAGACACCTTAAAACTCATAGTTTTAAGCTCAATATGGTTGGTTGTATTAGTAGGTAGATTTTAATTTTCCCGTTGTTGACTTGGCCACCCAGTGTTATGAGTCTAGAGGGGACTGGAATTTGTGGTGTGTCGGGAAAGTTTCCTGAGTGAACATACAGAAAGCCTTTCTCAGAAGGGTGCAATATTGGACCTTCTCTTAGGGACTGAGACAAGTAACAGAAGTGACAGTCAGGGAGCACTTTGACTCCAGTGACCATAATTCTATTAGCTTTAAGAGAGTAATGGAAAAGGATAGGGCATGATTAATTAACCATTGCCTATCCTTTTCCATAAACCCTAAGTAACTGAAGTAGGGTTAATTTTAGGGACATCAGGATCTGGCAGAAGTCGAGTGGGTGCACCTGTCTGAAGAGAAAGGAACAAATGACAAGTGGGGGGTTTTAAAAGAGTGATCACAAGTGTCCAGGAGAAACAGGTTCCTGTTAGGATGAAGGGTAAATCTGGTCAAGAAAAAGGAAGCACGCAGTCTTCCCTAAAAGTCAGCACAAGTCCCAGCAAAATCCTTGTAAGTTTCTGATGAAAATTAACTGTCCATTTCACTCCATAGAAGGAGGCTGACAAACCGAGTTCCTCAATCATTGTGCATGCTGTTGCATAAATCCTGCTCAATGCAAGGGGAACTGCAGATTCTCAGCACTTGCAAAGCACACTTTCTCTTTTGTCATAGAACATACAAGCAAATAGAATTTCAGATGTGCTTTGTCAAAATTGTTATCAACTAAGAACTTGCAATTCTATTCTTGGAAACTATTCTACCAGCTTATCCATGATTTTCCTGTTTGACATTAGAATCCATCCCATTTGTTTTTAAGAATAATGCACACAAAATGCTGGAGGAACTCAATAGGTCAAGCTGCATCGATAGAGAGGAACAAAGAGTTTGTTTTGAGTAGGATACTGGTCAAACTACTTTTTATAGCCCAATGAAAAAAGACTTGCCCTCACAACCATTAGATCAGCTGATAATAATTCTATTAAGTTCCTAACTCAAATCACTTTAATTCAAATATAAACCAATAGAAAATGCTTTAACTGTAAAATACTTCAAACAACAGGAAAAAGTGGGGTTACACTTGCGGGAGGAACTCAGCAGACCAGGCAGCATCTATGGAAAAGAATAAATAGTCGGTCATTTCGGGCCGAGATCTTTCATCAGGACCCTTTTGTTCACCTTTTTCCAGTTTTATTTATAAATGCCTTTTGAACTTTGATGGTTTTAAATTCTCATTTCCAAACCAGTTTTGACTGATAACATTGATTCACATTCAAATATTTAATGAATGCTCCAATCTACTTTCACCACAGGCCTGCTCCCAATGAGTCCTGCAGGCTACTAAGGGGCCACTCTGATGCTCTCCACTTGATTGGACTTGTGCTTCAAGTCACAGACCACTGCCTCACATTCTGTAATCCAATATTTGCTTTGCAACCCACACTTTGGTGCAGTGTATCTAGGGGCAGAGCTGTCCATATGGTGGATCTGCAAGAGAATGAGGGTTCTGTACATTGGCTGGGTGCAGCGGACATGGGTGTAGAGCTATGGTCCAGACCAGGGGTCAGCAACCTTTACCACTGAAAGAGCCACTTGGACCCGTTTCCCACAGAAAAGAAAACACTGGGAGCCGCAAAACCCGTTTGACATTTAAAATGAAATAACACTGCATACAACGTTTTTTTTGCCTTTATGCTATGTATAAACAAACTATAATGTGTTGCATTTATGAAATTGATGAACTCCTGCAGAGAAAACGAAATTACATTTCTGCATGCAACAAAAACATTTTGAACTCCGAAAAAAAGACGTTGGGTTGAAAGTTACTTTTAAGTAAAATATTCAATGTCTATTTGAGTCCTTCTTGTATTTATGAAAAACGCCGAACTTAAATTTTCCGCCAGCAGCAAACCAAAAATAACGTCAGCCAGCTGTCATCCTGAAAAATGAAAGGACTATTTCACTGAACAATGAAAAAATATGAATATAAGTAAAATAATAGGCAATTAAAATATTTATCATACTTGGTTAATGGGATTTCTGCTCCTGGACCTCAGCGCACAGCGTCTGCACATCAGGGCTGTATGATGTCACCTTCATCTTTACACAGGATCGCAAGCTGTCATCTGTGAGGTTTTCAATATCACTCCATTTGTGTTTCTGAGCAAGAACGGCCTTCTGACGGGCAACATCTTCAAGGTCTGCTGTCAAGCGTCTAAACTTGGACACCCATATGTCTTTGTCGGCTATGTCGGCCAGTTCCATCTCAAGATCAGGTTGACTCACACCTGCCAATGCAGTCGTATTCAGTAGGGAAGGATCGATGCTTAAGGGAGTGACCGGGAAGGATAATGTGTTTTTTTCCTCTCTGAACTCACAGAAGCGTTTCCCAAACGATGTTTGCATTGCGATGATTGCAGAATGTAAATACTCCGAAATTATCATGTCGTGACCTTGTTTGAACTCTCTCAAATTGGGGAAGTGAGACAAAGTGCCTTTCTGTAAATCTCTGGCAAGCACTGTCAACTTGCGCTCGAATGCCAAAACATCCTCCAACATGTGCAGGGCTGTACGTCCTTTCCCCTGAAGAGCTGTGTTCAGCGTGTTCAGGTGCGCTGTCATGTCTACCATGAAGTGTAGCTTTTCCAGCCACTCTGGCTGTTCCAGCTCAGGAAAGGTGAGCCCTTTGCTGCCCAGGAAAGTTTTCACTTCTTCCAGACACACGACAAAGTGTTTCAGCACCTTCCGTCTGGACAGCCAGCGATAAAAACACGTTGTAGCGGTGTCAGTAAACTGCAGTCAAAGATAGCTTTATTCGAACTAAACAGCCTTGCTTTTCAGCTTCCCTCAACCCAGCCCCCATGGACGCAGATGCTGCAAAAGACGTGTACTCACAAACCCCCGTAGGCTATCTCCCTTAGCCGGAATGCTGGCTAATTGTGAGCCGTTTTATGATGTGGCAGGAAATGTGTCGCTACACTTAGGTTGTACAAGATCACCATAATTACATTTCAAAAGCCTACAAACTAACATAAAATACATTTTAATTAAATACTGACCAATTATTTCCCAAAGCCACAGGGAGCCGCAGCACAGAGGTGAAAGAGCCACAAATGGCTCGGGAGCCGCAGGTTGCCGACCCCCGGTCCAGACTTATACTGGACGAGCTTACATCAGCATTTTTTTGATTATTCTTGGAACTAACCCCCTCAGTTACACTACATAATCAAAAGTCAACTGAAGTCTCAAGTCCTATGCAAAACCCAAGCTGAAATTTAAGTCTACACTGAAGTAGAGTGGTCTTGATTGATGTATTCTTTTAGAAAGACAAAGTCCTATCTTCCTGGATGCTGCAATTGTGAAGGCCAGGTGAGGGTTCAGTTTCTGTCATCTCAGACAGCACTTCTGACAAGACTTTAAACTTCAGAAATAAATTAAAGATCCATGCTGATGCAAGACTGAGCTTACTGTTGATTCCTAGTATCCTAGACCATTATCACCCTTACCTAACCAAATACTGAAGTACTGGTTGTCATATTGCTGTGCAAGAGATATTATATACACAATTTGGCAGCAGCACACACACACATACACAAAACCACCGCTGTAGCACAGTGGTTAGGGCGATGCTATTACAGTTCAGGGATTTGGAATTCAGAGTTAAATTCTGACATCATCTGTAAGGAGTCTGTACATCCTCCCCATGGAATGCTCAGATTTTCTCCAGGTCCTCTGGTTTCCTCACAGTCAGAAGACTTACTGATTAATAGGTTAATTGGTCATTGTAAACTGTCCCACGATTAGCTAGGGTTAAATTGGGGTTTGCTGGGTGGTATGGCTTGAAGGCATATTCTGCACTGTATCTCTAAATAAAATAAACCCTCTGTAATTTGCAAAAAAAAGGAATAATAAAGCAACCAATAAAAATTATTAATCAAGTTAGATATGTTTTTCCCCTTTGAAATTACTGGACACAAGGGAACACACTCAAACTGTGTCCAAAAGAAATGTGATTTTTTTTTAACATGAAAAAACCTTTCTCTGATAGAGTAGACAATACTAATGACCAGTAGCTTACTGTCCTCAAGGGTGGTGGAAGCTGAAATATTTAATGAGTTTGAAGGAACATTGTGTAAATACTTGAGGGAGATGCTCTTGTAGAGGTTAAAGGATAGAGCAGAGAGAAAGAACTGTAGAAGATTCTTTACAGAGAGCAGGCAGGGACTTAGTGGTTTCCACCGCATTTTCCTATGCTCTATAACTCTATGACACTAAGTGCTTTACAGTAGGAAACATTTAAGTATCTGTATCAATTGGGAAGACTGATGGGACAAGATTAAACATTCAATTTGACTAACGGACACAACAATGAATATTACCGACTGGTCACTTATTCTGAATGCTCTAAACTGAAAGATGTCCATGTCAAAATTCAATTAGTAAGAATACATCACATTTTCTAAAAAAATTCAATGTAACCAACAAAATAATATTTAAATTACATTTCCCCAAACATGGCCACTTGGATTTCTGCAGGTCTAACTGCCTCTGAAACATTGACAATAAATGTTTCATTAACGTGAAGGCTAAATCAATTACTTAGGCATCTGATCAGCTCTGTTCACGACTACAACTGATTAGTTAATATTCTCCAGGGTACAAGTCATGAATATGACTGCTCATGATGGACAGGTCTCTATTCAGGGCATACTACAAGTGATTAATGAGGTTTGAAATCTTAATGTTTCAGGATAGTAATTCTGGTGAAATCACATGGGTAGCATTTACTATAGTTTCGATGGTTCTAATGGCATAAAATCATCTCTAGGGTACTGTAGCCACCGTACAATGCAGTAGTTTGGGATTAGATTAATTTTGAAAACCATGCTATAATTTTAAAGATTCATAATTAAGATGGCAGCTCATTACCTTTGGCTTACTCCTATCCCTGTACCGAAACAATTTGCTTTAATAAGGAGGAGCAGCTTCAGAAATTGCATGCTCCTCACTCAACTGTTTATTGAAGGAGTTAGCCCTCACTGACATGCAGCAAGATCTGGACAACATAAAGGTTTGGGCTAATAACCAGCAGGTAAAAATCATGTCAATCAACTCCCCAGAAACAACTCACCTTAAAATTCATCTAACTTCATTACAATCACCTTTACTAAATTTCCCCCAATCACTTTTCCACTCAGAGGATGATGAGAGCATGGAACAAGCTGCCAGTGGAAGTGGTGGATGTAGGTTCAATTCCAACATTTAAGAAGGGTTTGGATAAATATATATTGGGAAGGGCATGGAAGTCTAAGCAGGTGCAGGTCAATGGAACTAGGCAGAATAATAGTCCTGCATGGACTAGATGGGCCAAAGAGCCTGTTTCTGTGCTGTCATTGTCCAGATACTTATTGGACCCATCATATTGGCTACAAGAACAAATGAGTAGGTAGTTGTTCTATGATAAATGAACTAATTTCCAAGAGCCCACAACCTTCCACAATCGATGTGTGCCCTGATGAGTTCAGTTCCATTATTCCTTAAAGGAGACTGGCAGCAACTAGCACAAGTCAGCTTACATATCCACCACCAGAAGCACCATCTACCACCAAAACCCCACACCACTCATACAGGAACATCAGCTTCTGCAATTTCTAGCAGGTACATGTTCTCTGGAAATCCTCAAATCACCACAATTTTATCTGAATTCTCTAGCCACTAATATCATGAGCATTTAGGCTTCCTTTTTTCCAGAAAAGTAGAAGCAGAATTTGTTTTCTTGTAACCAATCACCCTCTTGAAACTATTCTGTATTTGCATCACAATCAAGATCCTAGAACTCCTTACCAACACCTTCACTACATTGCTGAGCATGCTACAGAATGCTATAATCCCATGATTTAAAAACAAAAATAATTTCCCTACAAGGCTTTCTCAATTTATCCTCACCTAATATAAAACATATTCTAAAATTCATGTCCGCATATTGCAAGCAGATGCATCAAGAAACTGCAACAGAGACATATAAACAGTAATTGCTTTGGATGACAAAAATATTAGGTCAGAACAGTTAAGCACAACATTCACAATTCAGAACATTTTGTAGGCTGAACAATTTACTTCATGACCATAAATCACAGTACCACAGTGTTAGCACATCACATTACAGTACCTGCGAACTGGGTTCAAAGTAAGGACTTTGTATGTTCTCCCAATGACCCTGTGGGGGGTGTTTCAGTTTCTCCAGCAGTCAAGACATACTGGCTGGTAGGTTATTGTAAATTGTCCCATGACTAGAGTAGGGTTAAATCAGGGGTGTTCTGCACTGTATCTCAATAAATAATAACATTTTCAGGTCTGTGAAGGGACACATGCACTGCTTCGACCAAAACAAGAAGCTCTGGCATATCAACCAATAGCCATGCCAGTTCAGGTGCAAGGGTGCTTTCATTCATTTCCAATGGAGTCAATAGCTTTGAAAACAAGAGATGTTCAAGGTAATTTACAATTCTAAATTACATTAATATATTTGATTGTTTTCCAATGTTTAGTCATTTTTATCCAGTTATGTTTTTAAGAAGTATTTTAATTATTTCAAATCCAGTGAGCCCAGAAATGCAGTACTCGCTACACAAGTAGAAAAGATGGTAAAGGCAACATAAAACATCTTTGCCTTACTTGCCTTCGTTGATAGAAGTGTTGAGTGTAAGAATAAGAAAAGTCATGCTATATAAATCTTCAGTGAAACTGCAGTGTGCAGTTCCAAATATCTACTCTATCTGTGTCAGTTCTGGTCACCCCATTAAAGGGTTCTGGAGAGGTTTACTAGGATGCTGCTTGGATTAGATTATAAGAGCTATGAGAAAAGGTTGAACAAACTAGGGCTATTGTCCTTAGAGTATCAAAGACTTGACAGATTTTTGTAAATTATTGAGACAAAGATGGAGTAGACTGTCAAAATCTTTTTCCCATGGTAGAAATGTCAAACACCAGAAGATGTGCTTTTAAGGTTATGGGGGGAAGTTTAAAAGCAATGCAAGAGGTTTGTTTTTTTTAAAAAACACAGAATGTGGCAGGTGCCTGGAATAGGTAACCGGGCCAGTAGATAAACACATGAAGGAAACGGAGGGATATGGCATCAAGATCAGAACAATATTGTGGGCTGAATGGTCTGTCCAATGCTGTACTGTTCTATGTTCTATTTACTGTCAGAAGGTCTTGTACGCCAAGCGAGAGGGAGATTCCTAGGTCAGTTTACCATTTGAAGAGCTACTCCAGGTAAATACAGTCCCCACGAGTGAGGAGAAGTGAGCGTGGGCTGAATGCAAATCCCATCTCCTGCTTTAAAAAGGGATGTCTGCAACTTTATCAAAACACTATTAGCTTCTAGTATCGTCAGCAGCTTTATTTTTTCTCCAAAAAAACCAGAAATAGCAGCTACCTGGCAGCTCATTAGTATTGAAGTTTTGTGTTAGAGTTCCTATACATCCTAAGTATCCTCTGCAGTTTGATATGTATTTGCATTAGGTTTGCTAATCTCTTTAGCAGGAAGATATTACAAATGTTTAAGAAAACAGCACACAGAAAATGTTTGATCAACTTAAAACAAAACAGTTCATGACAGGTCCAGTAACATCTGCAGAGAAAAGCACAGCACAACTCTGCTCAGAACTTTGTAATGAAGGGTACCTTTTCTCTTTAGACGTGCATATATTTGTACTATTTTTTCATTTTGGTTCAGCTCTCAGCGATATTTTCCACAATTAAAACTAGATACTAGATACATAAACTAGATACTCTTTACTTACAATAAACTAATGAATCCAGCCATATGAATGTTGTATTTTCCTTTTGACCTGCCACAAGAAATCTCTTCAAAAAGTCACATTATAGTTCCACCAATACCCAAATTGATTAAGGAAATGAATACCTGAGCTTTTCAATGTGGAAAGGTCATAAATTCCAACAGCACTCATAGGGTGATGGCAAATTACAGACATTCTGCAACTGGTCCTGTTCAGTTCAGAATATTGCAAAGCCTGATCAAAAATCCATGCTTCTGATCACTCTGAAATTTCTGCTGGCTATAAAAATGTGTAAACATCATGCAAGGAAAGGGTCTAAATAACATAAACCCTATACAGTCAAACAGAGTGAATACAAAGAGAAGTTAGCTTACAGAGAAAGGACACATTTTGGATCCAGGGATGTAACCCTTTACTAAAAAAGGGCTGAACGTAAATAGAATACATGTTGTCATGGTTTCAATATTATTTGTAACATGAACAATGTGGATTTTTGATCAGGCTTTGCAATATTCTGAACTGAACAGGACCAGTTGCAGAATGTCTGTAATTTGCCATCACCTAATAAGTGCTGTTGGAATTTATGACCTTTCCACATTGAACATGCTTTAAATAAAGCATTTTTACCTACTTAACTGGAACTTGTTCATGACTGATAATGGCACCATAGACTATTCAGTGAATAAGGTAAACCCAATTTATAATTACTATATTGAGTTTTATTGAATGAACTATTGCAGGTCTGAGAGTGAGGAACGACCCGAGGTTTGGCTGACTTGGGTGCCGGGCCAGAGGAGAGGGACGAGCTGGTGTTCAGCTGCTGCTCTGCGTTGAACTGAGGCTGTGGCCTGCAACCAACTTTAATCAGCCTTTACTGTCTTCTCCTATCTAGCACCTAAATCACTTGTATCATTCAGTCCCTTCCAAATTGCCTTTGCTCTACCCTCCTCCGCAAGTCAAAATGTTAACCAGGTTCAGGAACAGTTATTACCCCTCAATCATCAGTCTCCTGAACCAAAGGGGTAACTTCACTTGCCCCATAATTGACATGTTCCCACAACCTGTGAACTCACTTTCAAGGATTCATCTCATGTTCTCAATATTTATTAATAATTTACTTACCATTATTATTCCTTTCCTTTTATATTTACACACTGGTTGAACACCCAAGTTGGTGCAATTTTGCACTGACTCTACAAGGGTTATTATTTGATGGATTTATTGAGTATGCCCGCAAGAAAATGAATCTCAGGGTTATATATGGTGACCTATCAGTACTTTGATAATAACCTTAACTTTTCCTTTAACTGATTAAAGATCACTGACCCAAATTGTTGTCTCTCATGCTGCCCAAAAATACTTCCAAACCAACAAGAATCCAAATCAGATTTATTGTCACTAATGGAAGTTGTGAAGTTTCTTATGTGGCACGAGTTACAATAAAACATAAATAAGTAGAGTCACAGAATGCTACAGCCCTAAACAGCCCATGTAAGCTATTATTCTGCCTAATCCCATCAACCTGCACCCAATCCATGTACCTATCCAAAGTACAAAGCAGTGCAAAAGAGGAGTAGTGAGGACCTTTCCAACAGATTTTCTGATCTGTAGTCCATGTGTACTTGAAAACTAACTTTTTTGAAAGTTCTTCATTGAACAAAGTTGATTTCTAACAAGCATACAGCACCTTAATATACTATTTCCTAAAATTCCACTTAACTTTTCTGAAAGTTTCACAAATTGTCACAATATTCCTTCATTAAATGCTCCCACTCAGGCTTCAAGAAACACATGCTGTCTTGATGGCATTAAAAATAATAATTCTACTGTATCAATATACAATAGACAGTAGGTGCAGGAGTAGGCTATTCAGCCCTTCTAGCCAGCACCGCCATTCACTGTGATCATGGCTGATCATACACAATCAGTACCCCGTTCCTGCCCTCTCCCCAAATCCCTTGACCCCGCTATCTATAAGAGCTCTATCTCTCTCTCTCTCTTGAATGAATCCAGAGACTTGGCCTCCACTACCTTCTGGGGCAGAGCATTCCACATATACACCACTCTGGGTGAAAAAAAGTTTTTCCGCATCTCTGTTCTAAATGGCCTACCCCTTATTCTTAAACTGTGGCCTCTAGTTCTGGACTCACCCATCAGCGGGAACATGCTTCCTACCTCCAGTGTGTCCAATCCCTTAATAATCTCATATGTTTCAATCAGATCCCCTCTCATCCTTCTAAATTCCAGTGTATACAAGCCCAGTTGCTCCAATCTTTCAACATATGACAGTCCCGCCATTCCGGAAATTAATCTTGTGAACCTACAGTGCACTCCCTCAATAGCAAGAATGTCCTTCCTCAAATTTGGAGACGAAAACTGAACACAATACTCCAAGTGGGGTCTCACCAGGGCCCTGTACAGCTGCAGAAGGACCTCTTTACTCCTATACTCAATTCCTCTTGTTATAAAAGCCAGCATGCCATTAGCTTTCTTCACTGCCTGCTGTACCTGCATGCTTGCTTTCATTGACTGATGTACAAGAACACCTAGATCTCGTTGTACTTCCCCTTTTCCTAACTTGACTCCATTTAGATAGTAATGTGCCTTCCTGTTCTTGCCACCAAAGTGGATAACCTCACATTTATCCACATTAAACTGCATCTGCCATACATTTGCCCACTCACCCAACCTGTCCAAGTCACCCTGCATTCTCATAACATCCTCTTGACATTTCACACTGCCACCCAGCTTTGTGTCATCAGCAAATTTGCTAATGTTACTAATCGGAAGCACAAACCTCAAAGGACAGACAAAAATAGTGGTGCTAGAAAGTTTGTGAACCCTGTAGAATTTTCTCTGTTTCCACATAAATATGACTTAAAATATGATCAGATCTTCATGCAAGTCTTAAAACTAGATAAAGAGAACCCAATTAAATAACACAAAAACATTATACTCATTCATTTATTTATTGTGAAAAATGATCCAATATTTTATGTATTTGTTGGAAAAAGTATGTGAACCTTTGCAGTAATGTCTTTTACAAAAGCTATTTGGAGTCAGGTGTTCCAGTCAATGAGATGAGATTGGAGGTGTGGGTTGTAGAGGTGCCCTGTCCTATAAGACACACAAAGTCAGGTTACTAACAGAGCCTGCTCTTCTCAAGGAAGATTTGTTTATGTGCACCATGCCTCAATCCAGACAACTTTCAGAGGACCTTAGAAGAAGGATCATAGAGATGCATGAAACTGGAAAGGGCTACAAAAGCATTTCTAAAGACCGAAGTGCTCATCAGTCCCCAGTAAGAGAAATCATCTACAAATGGAGGATATTCAGTACTGTTGCTACTCCCTAGGAGTGGGCATCCTGCAAAGATCACAGCAAGAGCCCAATATGCATTGCTGAAGGAGGTTTAAAAAAAGAACCCAACAGTAACAGCAAAAGACCTGCAGAGATCTTTAGAACTTGTTAAAGGCTCTGTTCATGTGTCCACTATAAGAAAAACACTGAACAAGAATGGTGTTCGTGGAAGGACACCATGGAGGAAACCACTGCTCTCCAAAAAAGAACAGTGCAGCACATCTCCAGTCTGGATGTTTTCTGGGACAATGTTATATGGACAGTTGAGACAAAAGTTTAACTTTTTGACAGAAATGCACAGCATTGTGTTTGGAGGAAAAAGGGCACTGCACACCAACACCGAAACCTCATCCCAACTGTGAAGCATGGTGGAAGGAGCAGCATGGTTTGAGCCTGCTTTGTTGCCTCAGGGCCCAGATAACTTTCAATCAATGAGAGAACAATGAATTCAAAATTACATCAAGACATTTTACAGGAGAATGTCAGAGTAGTAATAGAAGTTGGATAATGCAACAAGACAATGATCCAGTAAACAAGAGTAAATCAACAACAGAATAGTTTTAAAAAGATTTGTGTTTTGGAATGGCTGAGTCAAAGTCCTGAATTTAATCCTACAGAAATGTTGGGGAAGAACCCAAAGGAAGCCCACCAACATCCCAAAGTTGAAGCAGCTTTCTAAGGAGGAATTGCCTAAAATTCCACCAACCTGATCTGCAGGACTGATCAACAGTTACCAGAAATGTTTGGTAGAAGTTATTGCTGTACGAGGGGGTCACACCAGTTATTACTTTTCTAACAACTGCATGTGATATTGTATAATTTTTCTCAATAAATAAATGAACAAGTACATTTTTGTGTTATTTATTTAACTGGGTTCTCTTTATCAAATGTTAGGACTTACGTGGAGATCCGATCATATTTTAGGTCATATTTATGCAGAGATAGAGAAAATCCTACAGGGTTCACAAACTTTCTAGCACCACTGTATGTGAAACCACATACCGCATTATTCATCGTAATTTCACCCAATATTTACAGCTCGTAGGAGGACATTCACAATTAATAAAACACAGTGTGGTGACGGAAGTTTTTGTTTTGCCCCCACTTTATTTCGCAGCTCCTGTCCCGAGATGGTTTAATGCTCTGACCTGAACTACTGTTAACTTTGACACCTGCCCCAGTACAGAGAGGTGACTTCAGGCAGGCCCAATCTAGCAGCAGCCCTTCACCTGGCAGAAACGGCCCTCTCGTTATTAAATCCCGCTGTGAACACCACAAACAGCGTGCTACCGGCTGAAAGCCTCCTTTGAATGGATAACAATGCCAGTAATAGGAGAAGCAATACCTGCTATGTGCGCGGCCAGAAGTCCCTCAGGCCCGAAGCCGCCGCCCGCCTGTTGCTGCCGCCGTTGCCTTCGCCAACCGCATCACCTGACCATACCACTGCGCAGACGTGCCGGGCCGCGCGGGATCATGGACAATGTAGTCCGACCCAACCCGACGGACTGTATGGCTTCTTTGTTCTGATACTCCGAAGGGCAAGTGGACAGACAGAGAGAGAAAAACACAGCGTAATAGAATGGCTTCTATTTGTTTGGATGCCGCTCCACCATCAAGAAAGCTGGACACCATTTTTTATTGAAGCAACATAGAAGACATCCTATCTGGATGCAACACACCTTGGTAGGGCAACTGCTCTGCCCAAGACTTAAAAGAAACTGCAGAGAGTTGTGGACACAGCTCAAAACACGATGGAAACTCGCCTCGCTTCTATGGGCACTATCTACACTCCTTTCTACCTCAGTAAAGCAGCCAGCATAATCAAACACCCCTCCCACCCCACTCTCTTCTCCCGGTCCCGTCAGGCAGAAGCATGTACCACCAGGCTCAGAGACAGCTTCAGTACAGTGGAAAGATATAAAATTGCAATAAATTATTCATGGCCCACTCAGAAATCCAAATGAGGGAAGGGATAATTTCTTTCTGAATCACTGAGTATGGATCTTCAGCCTCCTCTATGTTCTCCACCATGGTAGTAACACGAAGGGGGACATGTCCCAGATGGTGGGGGTCTTTAGTGATGGATACTGCTTCTTGAGGCACCACCTTTTCAAGATGAGGGTATGGAGGTTTGTGCTCGTGATGGAGTCAGCTGGGTCTACAAGCCTTGACAACATCATGTGATCCTGAGGATTGGGGCCTCTGTACCAGGCAGTGATGAAACCAATCAGAATGTTCTCCATTGTACATCAATAGAAATTTGCAAAAGTTTTTGATGACATACCAAATCTCCTAAAACTCCTAGTGAAGTAATGCCTTTTTTATGATTGCATCAATGAGTTGGCTCCAAGACAGATCCTCTGAGGTGTTGATCCTCAGGTACTTGAAGCTGTTCACTCTTTCCACCATTGTGCTTTCTCCTGGCTGTGTACTGCAGATCTGGCACACCTCAGTAGAAATGCTGTGAATAGAGTTTTGTCAGTGATGTCACTCGTATCATGAGTAAATTATCAGTTAAATGTCAGGAAAATACCCCCTTTGGGTTTAACCGTGTTGTGTGAGCTTTGGAAGATGTTGGTGCAGTCGGTTCAAAGCTGCCCTATTGAGTTGTTCAATGTTAACACTATCCCTTAAGTACACAGAATATCACAGTGTATTGCAGTTCTACTGTGAGTATTCAATGGACTTTAGGACTTTATTCCCTGGAGTGTAGGAGAATAAGGGGAGATTTGATAGAGGTATACAAAATTATGAGGGTAAAGGCTGGCAGACTTTCCTCGCTGAAGTTGGATTTTGACTAGAACTTGAGGTCATGGGTTAAAGATGAAAGGTGAAATATTTAAGGGGAACTTCTTCACTCAGAGGATAGTGCGAGTGTGGAATGAGTTGCCAGTACAAGTGGTGGATGTAAGCTTGACTTCATCATTTAAGAGAAGCTTAGATAGATACATGGATGGGAGGGGGATGCGGGACTATGGTCTGGGTACAGGTCAATGGAACAAGGCAGAATAACATTTCAGCATGGACTGGGTGCACTGAAGGGCCTGTTTCTGTACTGTACTATAACTCTGTAACTTAATTTTTTATACGGTAATGCTCCAGTGTGATATGGTGCACAAGTGCCAATGTTATAAGGTGCATAAACGATATTGCAAAAACATCAGATACATGAAAATAAATTATAAACATGAGGAAGTGTCCAGATGCTTGCAGTCCAAAGCAACACACACAAAATGATGGAGGAACTCAGCAGGTCAGGCAGCATCTATGATTGTCGATGTTTCAGGCCAAGAGCCTTCTTCAGGACTAAGAAGGAAGGGAGAAGATGGCAGGACAAAAGGGTGGGGGGAGGGGGAAGGAGGTTATGTGGACAGTGATAGGTGAAGCCAGGTGGGTGTGAAAGGTAAAGGGCTGGAGAAGAAGGAATCTGATCGGAGAGAAGAGTGGACCATAGGAGAAAGGGAAGCTGGAGGGGACCTAGGCAGAAGTGATAGGCAGGTGAGAGGAGATAAAAGTCATTGTGAAGAATAGAGGAATGGGGAGAGGGGTGGAATTTGTTTACCAGAAGGAAAAATCAATATTCATGCCATCAGGTTGGAGGTGCCAAAATGAGGCCATGGACTGACATGCCCGAACAGGAATGGGAATGGGAATTAAAATGTCTAGCCAGCAGGAAGTCCTGCTCGTGGCAGATGGAGCAGAGATGCTCAACAAAGCAGTCTCCCGATTTATGGCAGGTCTCACCCACGTAGAGAATGCTGCATTGGGAGCACCAGACACAATGAAAAGCCTTATCAGATTGGCAAGTGAACTGTTTGGAGCCCTGAGTGGAGGTGAGGGAGGAGACGTATTGAGCAGGTGTAGCTCTTAGGCCACTTGCCAGGATGAGTGGAGGTTAGTGGGGAAGGGCGAATGGACAAGGGAATTGTGGAGAAAGGGACCCCTGTGGAAAGTGGATGGCAGGAGGTCAAGGTATGTTTAATGGTAGGATCCCTTGCAGATGGTGGAAGTTGCAGAGAATAATGTCTTGGATGTGGAGGCTCACGGGGTGGTAGGTAAGGACAAGAGGAACTCTATCACTGTTAAAGCAGCAGGAAGATGGGGTGAACCTGGATGTTTGAGAAATACAGGAGATGCAGGTTAGGGCAGCATCTATAGTGGAGGGAAGGAAGCCTCCTTCTTTAAAGAAGGAGGACACCTCCAATGTCCTCAATGGAAAGCCATGTCCTGGGAACAGATGCGGCCAAGAAAAGGGAATAGCTGTTTTACAGGAGATAGCTTATGTTTGATTAGCACTTTAAAAACTAGATACTGACAATCACATTTCTAGGTGTAAGTTTGTAAACAGGAATTTTAGATTGGCCTGTTGGAGGCTGCTATTAAGTGGTAGGATGTGTAACTACAGAAATTAAACAAACATGCTACTGACCAGTGTGGTTTTAATAGGCAGTTTTAAACTTACAAACAGATTGCAGGCAAGTTCATATCAGAAATGTGGTGGATTGCTATAACGTGTCAAAGATATTTTGTGAACTTTGCATCTTAAAATCAATAATAGTACAGGCATTAATATACTCAGTGATAAGTAATGAGCCTGATTTTGAGTACATCTTAAACAGTATGTGCCTATTTATTTAATAATGATTGTAATGTGATTACATCCAGCATAGTGTTTGAATTGGACAAACATCAAATAAAGTCCTTGTTAGACCAAACATGCCCTAGATTTCTATAATTTCATTTACAATTACATCATTACTGATTTGCAAGGAGACCACATTTTTCCTGACCACCATCTATTTCTGAATATAAAACAGATAAGAAAGGTAAGCAAGGAACTAAGAATATAGAACAGTACAGGAGCAGGCCCTTCAGCCCACAATGTTGTGCTCGACCAATTGAATTACTGATCAAATACCCAACTAAACTAATCCCTTCAGCCTACTTGCGCCCTTTTTTTGCTGGAGCATAGGGCAGCAATGAAGGTCCTTCATTTCTGGTGGAGTTTAGGGTTTCCCTCACTGTGGCTTTAGCTTCCTCTGGCTTTCATTACTGTCGGCTATGCGAGTCCCAGTTGGAGAGTCAGGTATACTGTCACATTCAGATGTAGAAGGATTCTTCATTACTATTTCCGTAACAGTTCTGTTTGGGGTTGTTAGCTCTGAGCTGAACCCCGAACCTGGAGGACTGGTGGACCACTCTTAGTCTGGCCTTTGACCAGTTTGGCATGGGTGACCCTACCAAGAGCAAAGCATAAAGCCCTGACTCCAGAGGAAAGTGAGGAGAAGAGAAGAGGTAAGAGGGAAACCGGAATGAGGAATGGAAGAAGAGAGAAGGGAGAGAAATTACCAGAATTTAGAGAAATGGATTATTTATGCCATCAGGTTGGATGCTACCCAGATGGAATATGGGGTGTTGCTCTTCCAAGCTGAGAATGATCTCATTGTGGGGAAAAAATTAGGTTTGAAAAGGTTGGTACATGAAATTAGAGCAAACATGATTCTGTAGAGTGTCAGAACAGATTTGAAGAGTTGATAGCATTATAGACTAGAGCAAGACAGCATAGAAACAGGCCCTTTGGGCCAAGATCTTATCCTGCCTAGTTCCATCAACCCACAACTGTACATAACCCTTCATATCCCTCCCATCCACATACTCGTAAATATTGAAATTGAACCTGCATCCACCACTTCCACTAGCAGCTCAATTCACACTCTCACCATCCTCTGCCAGAAGTTTCCCATCAGGTTTTCTTTAAATATTTCACCTTTCACCCTTAACCTATGATCTCTCATTTTAGCCTAATTAGAATAGTCGACTTCTTTTCCCAAATATCTACCAAAAGATAGAGAGGAGATTGCTAGTACCAAAACTACATGGAAATCTTAAAGTAGCTACTATGTATTAGAATATTATGTTTTACCACAGACATTTACCATATGTTTGAGTCATTGCCCTTAATATTTCATTCAGTTTGGTATCCTTGAAATGTCATTATCAAACCCAAAAGCTAATGCTCTTTTCAAAGGTTACACAGAACAACACATCCGTTCATTTAAAGAGAGAAGTGATTGAAGGAAGTTCTTTTTATGGGTTGGCACAATAGAAACCAAACAATCAGAACGAGATTTAGCAATGGCGCAATTTCAGTTTTGATTGTCTCCATGACTTCTCCAAGTCAATGACTCAAGCACAGCAAGATGAAAGTGAGTGTAATAACACTATTAGGTGGTTCCCTACTACCACACTCCAATGCCAGTGTTTGCTGACTGTTGTTGCCGAAATCAAAGATGGCAATGAATCTGCATACAGCAGGAGATTGAAAATCTGGCTGATGGGTGTCACAATGACTACCTCTCACTCAGAGTTTGCAAAACTGTAGAGCTGATTATTGACTATGGGAGGAAGAAGATGGAGGTCCACGAACCAGTCTTCATTAGGGGGTTAGAGGTGGAGAGGGTTGATAACAGCAGGAGGAAACCAGAGGTCCAGGAGCCAGTCCTCATCAGGGGATCAGAGGTGGAAAAGGTCAGTAACTTTAAATTCCTCAGTCTAATCTTTTCAGAGAATCTGACCTGGGTCCAGCACGGAAGAGGCATCACAAAGCAGGAACGGCAGTACCTCTACCTCCTTTAAGTTTGCGTAGATTCTGCATGTCACCTAAAAATCTAACAAACTTCGACAGATGCACAGTGCATCTGCACAAATGCACAGTGGTTGCATTACAGCCTAATATGAAAACAACAATGCCTAGGAATGGAAAAATCTGCAGAGTATGGTGGATATAGCCCTGTCCATCACAAGCAATTCCACACCCCCCCCCCCCCAATCAGCCATTGAGCACAAAATCAAGGAGAACTGCCACAAGAAAGCAGCATCTATCGTTAAGCACCCCCACCATTCAGGCTCCTTTGGGAAGGTCTCACACCAAAGGAACAGCTATTATCCTTCAAACATCAGGCTGTTGTGTACTGGGGCAGCAGGCTGAGGGTAGCAGACACCAACAGAATCAACAAACTCATTCGTAAGGCCAGTGATGTTGTGGGGGTGGAACTGGACTCTCTGAAAGTGGTGTCTGAAAAGAGGATGCCGTCCAAGTTGCTTGCCATCTTGGACAATGACTCACATCCACTTCATAACGTACTGGTTAGGCACAGGAGTACATTCAGCCAGAGACTCATTCCACCGAGATGCAACACTGAGTGTCATAGGAAGTCATTCCTGCCTGTGGCCATCAAACTTTACAACTCCTCCCTCGGAGTGTCAGACACCCTGAGCCAATAGGCTGGTGCTGGACTTATTTCCACTTGGCATGATTAACTTATTATTATTTAATTATTTATGGTTTCATATTGCTATATTTCTACAATACTTTTGGTTGGTGCGACTGTAACGAAACCCAATTTCCCTCAGGATCAATAAAGTATGTCTGTCTGTCTGCCTGTCCTGAATCGGAGTGGATAACCTCACTCAGCACAACTCTGAACTGATTCCCCAACCTACAGACTCACTTTCAAGGGTTCTACAACTCAGGTACTCAATATTATTATATTTTTTTTATTTGCAGAGTTTGTATTTTGTTGCACATTGATTGTTAGTCAGCCTTTATGTAGAGCTTTATTAAATTCTATTGTATTCTTTTCTTTCCTGTAAAAGCCTGCAAGAAAATGAATCTCAATAGTGTATATGGTAACACCACTTAATTTGACTTGACTTTGATTTAATAAGATGGACTCTTGATGTCACAATTTACCTTACACTTTCTCTGTAGCTGTGACACTTTATTCTGCATTCAGTTATTATTTTACCTGGTTCCATCTCAATCCACTGTGTCATGATGTGACTTGTATGAACAGTGTGCACAACAAGCTCTTTACTGTATCTCCATACATATCATTAGAATAAACCAGGTCCAATTCAAAGTTCAAAGTAAATTTATTATCAAGTATATAATAGGTCACCATATACAACCCTGAGATTCATTTTATTGCAGGCATACTTAATAAATGCACGATAGAATAATAACCATAACAGAATCAAAGAAAAATCTCACTAAATCAGACATTCAACCAGTGTGTAAAAGACAACATCTGTGCAAATACAAAAATAAAGAAATAATGGTCTGTCTGTCTGTAGGACAATAGGTGTTGACCATCAGCATCACAAACCTGTACAAAAGGTATGAGGATCCTGAGATGCCCAGTCGTTGAGATCCCTCTCTCTGCTCTCTCTGCTCCACCAGCTCCATAAGGAAAGCTTATGAAGCAAAATGTTTGGCACCAGCTTGGCTGCAAGAGCTGCCAGAAGGATGCTCAGCCGCCTTAGGGGCTCCACTCTGGACTTGCTGGCTCGGTTTACTTCTGTGGCCTTCGTCTCTCCTGAGGCTGCCCACAAGTCAGTGGGGCTATTTACCCATAGCTGAGGATCTGGTTCACAAGCACCAGCGCATTTCCACACACAGGTGGGCCTACGTGTTACATGTACAGGGGCCAGACCTCCTCCCCACCCTCTGTAGTTCAGCCTGAGTCCAAAAGGAGTTCACTTTCCGTGAGTCACCAGCAAGGAAGCACTGCGTGAGGCTTGCTGTTGCAGAGGCAATGTACTGGCAGGGAGAGACTTACATATTCGGCTCTCCTTTTAACAAGACTGGTAGCCATCGGTGGAGCTGAAAGTAAGAGTGACAAGCACTACCCACTACACTACCACACTAGATGCATAACAACAGCCATAAATAAATAAGCAATAAGTAGAGAACATGAGATGAAGAGTCCTTATAAGTGAATACATAAGATTGTGTGAGCATTTCAATAATGGGGCAAGTGAAATTGAGTGAAGTGAAGTTTGGTTTGAGAACCTGATGGTTGAGGGGTAATAACTTCTCCTGAACCTGGTGCTGTGAGTCCTGAGGCCCCTGTACTTTCTTCCTGATGGTACAGTAAGATGAGAACATGAAATGGGGGTCGCTGATGATGGATGCTGCTTTCCTGAAACAATGCTTCACATAGATGTGCTCAATGGTGGGGAGGACTTTACCCATGATAGACTGGGCTGTAACCAGTTTTTTAATAGGATTTTCCATTCAAGGGTATTGGTGCTTCTTTCCCAAGATGTGATGCAACCAGTCAATATACTCTTCACTACACATCTATAGAAGTTTGTGAAAGTCTTGGATTCCAATTATAATAAGTAAAATTGTTTCTAGCTGGAATACTGCACCTACCATATGAGTAGAAGAGTTAAAAGCCAAGAACAAAGACATGATACTTTTGCCAAATGGCTGTTGTAACTTATGTGCACAATACTGAAACACAAACTAGGCCCACATTTCTGGAAAATACTAAGGGGCAGCTTCAATACAATTGATTTCATCTTTTAGATGAAAATGTCAAATTACAGTTTCAGTAACATGTTCCATAAAACTAATTAGGAAAATCTTCATTTTCCTAGTGTGCTGAATAATATTTACCTTCACCCTATAATTATCAAATCAAATCATCCCGTATTTATTTTATCAGTGTAGGCCATTGCTGATTGCATGTTGGCTGCCGGTTGTTCTTACATTATGACAGTAACTATACTTCAAGGTGGCTTCATGATCTGTAGCGAGGTATGGGAAATTATGAGACCTTGCTATGTAAATGAAAGTTCTTCTTTTAGAATGACTTACCAGCAAATGTGAAAGGTAGATATTCACTAGATCATGAACCACAAAAATTATTTTCTAAAATTAATATTTGGTTTTGTGTTGTTTAAGGAGTGGGTGTTTATCTACATCATCTACCCAAAAGTAAAGTATCAGATTTGTTAAATGCTATGTTGTCTGGTCTTGAGATACGTGAAGTAAGAGATTTGCCTTTCCCAGATCTCTATTATTAAAGAAAAAAAACTTGGGCAAAAGTGCTAAAAAGAATTAGGAGAGTTGAAGAAATATTGCTTGACTATTTCTTGTAAAAATCAAAATAATTAGGACGAAGTTCCAAAAGTACAATTACACTTGACTTCCTGTGGTTTCGTATGGTAGGTAGAATGTCTGAGTTGGTGTGATCTTTCACGGGTTCTGTTATGGTTATTATTCTACTGTCTCACACTGCTAAATGGTTTTTGTTTTAGCCACTCCTCCAGCTTGTAGCCGCTCCAATGGACTGCGGCAAAGTTGTCTTGGGTCTCGGTGAGAGGGCACGTTTGGAGCAGGTGGGGGATGTCCTGGGTTGGGGCACCACAAGGGCAAGCCAGGGTTTGTTGGGCGCCCCATTAGTGTAGTGTTTGCACTGAATTGACACGTTGACTTCTGACATTTGCTGCTGTCCAGCTTTTCTCCCCTGGTAGCTGTAGTAAAGCCTGGGAGGAGCAAGGTGGGGTTGACGATCAGATCTCCGCAGGGGGAGATGTGTTGTTGTGCCAGTACTGGTGCCAATCAGTTTGTTCATCACAGGAGTCAAGGGTAAGGGTTTTCAAGTTGTAGGAAGGTTTTTGGGATTTGAGTGGGGAAGATGGAAGTGCATTTTTGACGAGTTTACGAACTGGAATGTTGTTGGGCATATTTTGAATATGTATCCAAAATATTACACTTGACTAACCAGTTATCAGACTCTTGCATGGATCTTTTATACAATAAGATGGACACTTGTCCTCAAAATCTACCTCGTTGTGATTTTGCATGTGATCATTTTCCTGCACTGTACTTTTCGTTAGCTTTTACACAGCATTGTTATTGTTTGATTCTTATTCTACCTCAATGTGTTGTGTAATGATTTGATCTAGGATGGCGGTGAATGTTGGTGGCTTGGGTTGAGGGGTTTGCTGTTGGAGTGTTCGCCGTGCCTGGCAATTAGCCTGCAGATGTGTCATCACCAGTTGAAGTGACATATTCGGTACGCAGCTAATAGACACTATCTACGAACCTCTAAGAGCCAAAGAAATGTGAGCCAATAGAATTCAAAGGTCAACTGAATGCCTAGCCAATCAGGACTGAGGCAAATGAACAGGAGCCTATATAAACACGAGCACTCCCAGAGAGAAACACCAACAACTGTTCACTGAGGATGTCGCCTTGATAGTGATGAAACATCTGCAAGCTAATTGCCAAGCTCGGTGAACACCCCGACATCAAATAATTTGATCTGAATAAACAGTATGCAAGACAAGCTTTTTGCTGCTTCTCAGTACATGTGACAACAATACACCAACAAAATTCCTTGACAAACCAACGGTGGTATTGAAGGGAATATTAGAAGAATCCAGTTGAAAGGGTTCTTATACTTTGAGAAGTTACTGTTTTGGAAATTAAAAATCTAAATGGGATATGCAGATTGAACGCATTGTTTTCAAATGCATCACTGGATCTGTGGCAGCTGCTCTGCCCGGGGCTGTCAGAAACTGCAGAGAGTTGTGGGCACAGCTCTGCACGTCACTGAAACCAGACTTCCCTCCATGGATTCCGGTTACACTTCTCACGGCCTCAATAAATCAGCCATCATAATTAAAGAACCCAACCACCCTGGTCATGCTCTCTTATCCTTCCCATTGAGCAGAAGATGGTGGTTGTTCATTGTGTCTGATGGTGATAGGAAAACTGTGGGGGAGAGTTTTTAAAGTGGAAAAGCTGTTGTACTGGGTCAGTTCCACTCTCTTGACCTCAGAAGTCCAGGTTCAGTGGTGCGAGGAAACGCCACAACTGGGGTCTTCCTTGGTTGCAGAGGATGACCATGACACCTTCTGTGCCTTGTCCGCTCTCCACGGAATGTTGCAGTACCACCTTCCTAGACATTGGATCTCACTCTAGATCTCATCTGCCCAGCTGGCCAGAGCTGACTTCGTGTGCTAGGACAGACATGTCCCTATCTCACGAGGTTATGAGGCCCGCAGACCACCTTCACCTGGTTTAGCCCACCTGTTGAAGACGTGCGCCAGAGTGTGGCCACTGTTGCAGGTAAGCAGCTGCTTGGAGCCACAGGTGAAAGCTGAGTGTCTGGTGAGAACCAAAGGTGAGTGATCAGAAGATACTAAAACCTAAAAGCACGTACCACTAGGTTCAAGGACAACTTCTATCCTGCTGTTATAATACTATTGAATGTCCTGTTGTATGATAAAATAGATTCCTGATCTCATAGTCTACCTTATTGTGGACTTGTACCTTGTTATCAATCTTTATTGCACTTCCTCTGTAACTGTTACGCTAGATTCTGCATTCTGTTAATGGTTTTCCCTTGTACTGCATCGTGTACTGAATGTGATGAAATGATCTGTATGAATGGCATGCTAAACAAAGTTCTTCACTGTACCTCCACACAAGCGATAACAATAAACCTATATGGGATTTAGCGAAGTATAAAAACAGCATTAACTACTTTGAAGGGAGGAAGTTAATGAAACTAAAAGCCTGCAGATGCTGGAAGTCTGAAATAAAAACAGAAAATAGGATCAGGCACGAGGAAATCTGCAGATGCTGGAAATTCAAACAACAACACACACAAAATGCTGGTGGAACACAGCAGGCCAGGCAGCATCTATAAGGAGAAGCACTGTCGACATTTCGGGCCGAGACCCTTCAACAGGATCAGGTCACATTTATGGCTAAAAAGAAGTGCAGTTAATATTTCAGTTCAAAGGCATTGACAGAACTGAGAAAGGGAGAATACAAACACGAGAGATCCTGCAGATGCTGGAAATCCAGAGCAACACGCACAAAATGCTGGAGGAACTCAGCAGATTAAGCTGTGTCATGGAGAGGAATAAACAGCTGACATTTCAGGCCAACTCCCTTTATCAAGACTCAAGATAGAACACGTTCATTTTAAGTTACAAGAGTAGATGGGGAGAGATGTTTAGGATAGAGGGAATAAAGGCAACAATAAAGTAAAGCCAAAGGGGGCATGGAATATGTTGTAGAAGTCAATTGGTCAATGGGTTAATGGAGGCAGCTAGAGAGAAAGAAAATGAACATCTTGAGATGTAGATAGATACAGAGTGAGAATACTAACAATGTGGCCTTAGTAGTTGTGAAAAGCATCAGGAAAGACTGGCTAATTGAACGAAAACATGAACCAATATCACAGGTGGATGGCATGCCAGAAAATTAATGGAGATTTTCCAAAATGGCTGACAGTGGGTAAAGATATCTCCCAGAGTTTAGCCCTGACACCACTCCTGCTCATGGTGAAGCTAAACAATGTAAGATGTGGTAACAAAATCTCTATCTAGATGTTAGCCAAATCAACAATATTGTTTATTGTCATGGACCTAATGAAGCTTCAAGGAGCTGCGGATAGAAACTGAAAACAAAAATGGAGAAGGTGTTTGACACCAAAACATACTAAAAGACACATTTCTGCATGTGCTTAAACAGAAAGAATATGAAGCTACAGCCTATGAAGCGTATTCATGGATAATAAATGTACTTTGAACTTTGAAGTGACATGGTGCAGAGCAGATAGCATAACGCTTCACAGTGTTAACCGTCAGATTGCGATTCAGTTCTGTTGCCGTCTGTAAGGAGCTTGTACGTTCTCCGTGTGATCATGTGGGATCGCTCTGGCTGCTCCATTTCCTTGCTGCATTCCAAAGACGGTGTACAGGTTCATGAGTGATAGTAAGTTGTGGGCATGCTATGTCGGCAGCCAAAGCATGTGGGCTGTCCCCAGCACAGCTTTGGATTGTGCTGACTGTCGATACAAGCCACAATTTCACTGTATGGTTTGATGTACAGGTGTTAAACAAAGCTCATCCAGAGTTATTAACTGTTACCAACTGAGCCCAATGGCCCATCTAAAGTAGCTGAGAGGCATCCATTTCAATTTATTTTAAATGTGCAAAGATTTAAAAGTCCTGGCTTAGTGCTGTTTATATCTCCCTGTTGCATTGCCTGTTCCAAAAGTAGAATGATTTAGCTATTTTTATTGACCTCTGGTTGGAAAGACTCCGGAAACCTTAGATTTGGAAGACTGATTCACTGTCCTGATTACCATCCAGTAACTCTTGCTGGACGTTACACATCACTGGTTAAGGGAAAATATAGTAACTTCTCAATACCTCTAGGATCAAATAGTCTGCTTGCATTGATAATATTAATTTAGGTTATAGTTTGGCTGGCTGTCAGGACCATGGTATCACACTCTGAATTCGAGTCATAGAAAACTACAGCATAGAAACGTAGAAGCGTAGATGCGGGCCATCTAGTCTGTACTGAACCATTTAAACTGCCTGGTCCCGTCGACCTTTACCCGGACCATAGCCCTCCATACCCCTCCCATCCATGCAACTATCCAAATTTCTCTTAAAACTTGACATCAAATCCATATGCAACACTTGTGTTGGCAGCTTGTTCCACACTCCCGTGACCCTCTGAGTGAAGAAGTTTCCCCTCATGTTCCCTTTAAACATTTCACTTTTCACCCTTAACCCAAGATCTCCAGTTGTATTCTCACCCAACATCAGTGGCAAAAGCCTGCTTGCATTCCCACTATCTATATCCCTGATAATATTGTATACTTCTGTCAAATTTATAGAAATATATAAATGAGCAGCTTCAAGAAAGGAGGGGGAAAAGCTAGGGATGCTGAACTATAAATGTAAATATAGATTTTTAACAGTTTCAAGGATGCTCCATGAAATAATAAGAAACTTGTCTTTTCTCACTGTAGAGGGTTGGATTATTATTAAGCACAGTGGTTTCAGAAAGGTCTCAGAAGTAATAAAGCATCAATAGTACTAAGTATCATCAGATCACAATCATACCTTGCAGCTACTGTAGACAACTAGGAAGGCAAGCAATACTTAGCTTTGGCGCATCAGAACCACGCTATTAAGCTACTCTTTAATCACTTGCAAAGTGAGTTATCAACTGCTGGCAAGAGGCTATATTTTCAACAGCAATCTGCTCAAAGTTCAAAGCTCTAAGTATGTATATGTCACCATATACAACACGGAGATTCATTTTCTTGCTGGCGTTCACAGCAGAACAAAGAAATACAATAGAATTAATGAGAAACTACACACAAAGACGGACAAACATCCAATCTGCAAAATAAGACAAATAGTGCAAATTCAATAAATAAATAAATAAATAAATAAATAAATAGTACTGTGAACATGAGTTGTAAAGTCCTTGAAAGTAAGTCCATTGGATATGCTCAGTGATTAGTCCAGTGTTGTGGTGGGTGAAGTTATCCACAATGGTTCAGGAGCCTGATGGTTGTTGGGTAATAACTGTTTCCGAACAGAGTGGTGTGGAACCCAAAGATCTTGTATCTCCTTCCCAATGGTACTAGTGAGAAGAGAGCATGGCCTGGATGCTGGGGGATCTTGATGTCAGGTGCTGCTTTCCTATAGATGTGCTGAGTGGTGGGGACAGTTTTTCCTGAAATGAGCTGGTCTGTGTCCAATACTTTTGCAAGTCCAAACAACACACACAAAATGCTGGTGGAACGCAGCAGGCCAGGCAGCATCTATAAGGAGAAGCACTGTCAACGTTTCGGGCCGAGACCCTTCATCAGGGTATAAGGAGACCCTTCTTCCTGTAGATACTGCCTGGCCTGCTGTGTTCCACCAGCATTTTGTGTGTGTTGTTTGAATTTCCAGCATCTGCAGATTTCCTCGTGTTTGCTTTTGAAAGTCCATCTGTTTTCGGGCATTGGTGTTTCCGTACCAGGCCATGATGCAACCCAGGCCATGAAACTGTCCGCTCTCAACAGGATATGCTGCCCAGTTTGTGTTTTGCCTAGTTACCTGCTTTCAGAATCAGAATCGAAGTCAAGTTTATTATTACTGACATATGTCGTGAAATTTTGTTGTCCTGCATTAGAAGTACAGTGCAATTCATAAAAATGCTATCAGTTATAATAAGAAATATAAAAATCAGATAAATAGTGTAAAAAGAGAGCAAGATAGTGAGGTGGTGTTAATAGGTTCATGGAACATTCAGAGGAGGAAAAACCTGTTTCTAAAGCATTGAGCGTGTGCTTTCAGACACATATTGGTTTAAGATGATGCTGATGAAGCACACCGATGACTTGTTGGAAGCAACTATTAGTTTCTTTATTATTCACACTTCTCAAAAATTGTCACTGCAATCAATAGCCTGAAACTTGCCTTTCAGGGTTGAACTTTTGAACTGCCTGCATGACCAAAAGTCAGGGACAGTCCAGTGTTCAGATCGCTGCAGAACCTGGTTTACTTGTCTCTGTGCTGAGGCTCCTGGACCGGCTGCGGTGATGACTGGCTCCGTCATCCGTGGACTCACTTCCGTGAATTTTAGTTCTGAATGCTGTTTGCTAACTTTTATGTTTGCACAATTTGTTCCTTTTCCTCTGCACATTAGGTGTTTGTTGGTCTTCTTTTTAAATGTGTTCTATTGGGTTTCACTGTTTAGTGACTGCCAGGAAGGAGAGGAATCTTCAGGTTGTATATAGTACTGTATGCTTATTTTGATAATAAATGTACTGTCGCTTTGACATTGACTCCTCCCTGAAAATAGTAATGAGAAGAGACCATATTCTGGATGGTGGGGGTCCTTAATGATGGACGCTGCCTTTTTGAGGCATCACCTTTTGAAGGTGTCCTTGATGGTGAGGATCCCAGTGCCCACAAGTCACAACCGTCCTGATCCTGTGCAGTGATGCCCCTGTACCAGATGGTGATGAGCACACTGGAAATGATTACTCTCTTCTTCGAATCTCAGATTCAAAGGCGCAAGAATAGAATGGCGTAGTCTTGTTGCTTGTGCCCCATCTTCAAGAGGATTATGGCAGAATTTACCTCAGTGTCACTTTCTCATACTAATCCTAATTGTCTCGCTTCCCTCAAAATCCAAAAGCGATACTCAACGATTTTAGGAATGGCTTCTTTGACATCAGAGGTCTGAACTATACACTCAATAGTCACTTTAGTAGGTACACCTGTACACCTAATTGTTAATGTATAATAGCTAATCAGCCAATCATGTGTTAGCAATTCAATGCATGCAGAAAAATGCATAAAAGCATATAGACATGGTGAAGAGGTTCAGTTGCTGTTCAGACCAAACTGGAATGAGGAAGAAATGTGATCTAAGTGACTCTGATCGTGGAATGATTGTTGGTGCCAGACAGTGCGGTTTGAGTGTCTCAGAAACTGCTGATCTCCTGGGATTTTCATGTACAACAGTCTCTAGAGTTTACAGAGAATGGTACGCAAATAAAAACATCCAGAAGGTGGCATTTTCTGTGGGCGAAAATGCATTGTTAATGAGAGAGATCAGAGGAGAATGGCCAGACTGGTTCAAGCTGACAGGAAGGTGGCACTAACTCAAACAACCACTACTTACAACAGTGGTGTTCAGTAGAACATCACTGAATGCATAACACATTGAACCTTGAAGTGGATGGGCTACAGCAGAAGACTAGAAACATACATTTTAGTGGGCACGGAGTGTAGTCTCCGTGAACACTACCTCTCTATTCCTCTTTTGCACCATTTATTTATTAATTTTTCATTGTGAACTATAGTAGTTTATAATACCTGCACTTTCCTTTCTTTTCCAATCTTTTTATTAATATCAAAATAGTAAATATAACATAGTATTGCTACAGAATTATTGGGATTACATTGTTAATGGTTACATATATAAATATATAATCAGTTAATACAAGGGTAATAAACCTGCCAAAGTTATTCAAATACAAATATAGTATACATAAAAAAAGATTAACATATCCAAAAAGAAAAAAAAATAGTGTATACCCCCCCAAAAAAACTGATCTAAACAATACTAACCAAAAGCTAAGCAAAAGAAAAGAACATGGGCTGTTTGTAACATCAAAAAAGAAAGGACCATTAGTGTCATCAACTCTGAACCTCTCTGCATATGTTAAAACAGGAGAATAGGTTTGGAAAAATGTCAAATCACATCATATGAAAGTGTTGAATAAAAGGCCTCCAAGTCTTTTCAAATTTAATGGATGGATCATATATAACACTTCTGACTTTTTCTAAGTTTAAACTTAACATAGTTTGAGAGAACCAAAGAAATGTGGTGGGAAGATTAATCTCTTTCCAATTCAGCAAAATAGATCTTTTAGCCATTAATGTAAGAAATGCAATCATCCGATGTGCTGAAGAGGTTAAGTGGTGTGGTTCTATCATTGGTAAACCAAAAATTTCAGTAACAGGATGAGGTTGTAAATCAATGTTCAATGCAGTTGAAATAATATCAAAGATATCTTCCCAATATTTTTTCAAAGAAGAACATAACTAAAACATATGGGTTAAAGAGGCTGTCTCAGAATGACATCTGTCACACACTGGACTTGTATGAGAATAATAACAAGCTAATTTTTCCTTAGACATATGGGCTCTGTGCACTACTTTAAACTGTATCAACGAATGTTTAGCACATATAGAGGATGAATTAACTAATTGAAGAATTTTTTCCCATTTTTCAATAGGTAAAGTAAGCTTAAGTTCCCTTTCCCAATCATTTTTAATTTTATTAGATACATCTAAATGGATTTTCATAATTATATTGTAGATAGTTGCGATTGCACCTTTCTGAAAAGAATTTAAATCTAAAATTTTTTCCAAACTATCCATAGAATATAGATTCGGGAAAGTAGGAAGAACGGTATTTAAAAAGTTTTTAACCTGTAAATTTCTAAAGAAATGGGATCTAGGTAAATTATATTTGCTAGCTAATTGTTCAAAGGACATGAAACAATTATCCAAAAATAAATCACAAAATCATAATATACCTTTAGTTTTCCAAGTCGAATAGGCTTGGTCCATATTCACAACAGATCAGATTAAACATTTATTTACCTGTCGGTCACCAATGTCTTTTTCATTGATAGGTCAGATCAATGCTATGAAGATAATTATATTACCTAAATTTTTATATCTATTTCAAGCGGTACC